>NC_088823.1:364700-729400 GCF_036630325.1 Vairimorpha necatrix | reverse complement strand
CAAAATACTAAGAAAAACATGTCGATTGAAATTATATTCAAATGTAATAAAACTTCCGAAACCGTTTTAGATTTCATAACACTAGTTAATGCATACTTTAAATATGCGTGCAAAACTGTAAGTAACACACTATGTCCTTCGTTCTGGTCGTCATAGACCCTCGTGTCTATTAGGTCGATGATAACCTACTCTAGGGGATTTAATATAATATACAATTGTAGATATACTTTTTTAGAGGTTGTGCCTGGAAACAAACATTGCTCCCTTTGCAGACCTCTCCCACAACGATTCCCGGGATAAAAGTAAATTGCTGAAACAACTCATATAGACGATTAAATCCATAGTGATATTGACCATGTAGAATTTGTATTTCTATTTTCATGGACTACACCATGCTCCCTACTGCAAACCTTTTGTGAAGCAAATAAAATCCCACAGAAAAGTATATTATTTACAAAATAAACTTCTCGGCAGCTTTTTAAGCCGAAATCTTGATTGATTTTGGACGTCACTAATCAAATCATCTCCTTGCCGTATTTTAACAAAAAAATCATACTCTTCTTGAGTTTTAATTAATTTAATTAAAGCGAAAAAGAAATTTAAACGCGAAAAATACTTGATATTAGTATTTTAATAGTTTTATTTATAAGCTGTTTAGCTCAATGGTTTCTCTTTGGGGGGTTGCGGCGAACATTTGTTTGAGTCGCATATGTGTAAAAATTAAGTGCAAAAAAAATCCTGTAAAATAGTTACTGATTAAAGATGTTGTAACTCTTGTTACCAATCATAGCTCTCTATCAGATATCAAACAGTTCCATTATAAGCTGGTCCAATCCGACATGATTATCACAATCATTGTTTCAAACATAAATATAAAAAGGAAAGCTTTTCAATAAACATGCAATTTCGGACAGACTCATGTACTCTTTCCAACAAGAGATATTGGTAAAAAATTATGGAAATATAAATTTCAGAATTAAAATAAAAAATGTTTTAAAAAATAGTAAAAATTCCGGTAGCCAGTCCGGCTCGGGCGACAATGGGCTCGCAACGACAAATGAGACCTTCCTAAGAAAAAAACATTTATGACTAATAAAGTTTAAATAAAGCTGCTTTTAAAATTTGATAATATTTAAAACGTTTCCATATATTCATCTAAAAAAAAATTAGTTGCACCCTAATTTCTTTTTAAATCAGAATATAAAAATCAAAATTTATTGTTTTATAACAAATTTTTTATATAAATTACCGGATATACCAAAACCGCATGATATAGGGCTTAAGTGCATTCCCTGCATTATTGTTGTTTGTTTACTGTCATCGCTTGTCATGTAAATTACAAAAGTATTTAAGGATGTTCCCCCCCCCCACAAAAAAATATAATATCAAATAAACAATCTTTATATAAAAGCAGATCTTCTTCCGCCACCTTTTTTCGTTGGATACTAAATGTTTTTCTTTCGATATTATTTCATACCTATGACATAAAATTGACAAAAAACACGCTTCCATTATATAATTTAGTGTTATAGTTATCAATACCTCGAAATGACTTAAGCAAAGTTTCCGACCATATCACGCTGTTTTATTGTTCAATTGAAAAAATAAACATATTAAGTAATAGATTGATGATAAAATTTATGTATAGTCTAAAAAATTTTATATCAACAACGTGTCTCTTTTGATTTACTTATACACGATTAAAATAATTCTCTGCTTTTTTGAGTGAAAATAAACATCATTGATTATTTTTTTTTCAAAGTGAACTTAATTTTCTCTTCATCAGTTAAAGACTGCATATCAAATTAAATGAAGTTTATTTTGTTCAAAATATAGACCAATCTTCATACAATGTTTATGATTGCACGAATCTTTTTCATATTTCATGATAAATTGAAACGAATAATTAGTTCCAGTCTAGATAATTTAATTATAAGTCTAGCGTGTTTGTCCTTATTATTTTCATTTATCCTAAATTTTCAAAGACTAATATAATAATAAAAGATGATTTCTTCGCGATCAAGTATTCCTTATATTTATGCCTTTGGAAGGAATAAAAAGGAAATGCCAAAAATTAGTTTTTCTTATATTTTTATACACCAAAAGTATTATTTGTGCACGAGTGTTAAATTGAAAGGGTATCATAAAAGAAAACATAATTTAAATGGTAAATTATTGGTTTCGCTCTTTATCATTTTAAAATACGGAAACTATTTTAAAATTGTAATTGTTATGTCCTTTTTATTGATAAATTTGTCTAAACGTGTTCAAAATCAATATTAATATTCAAAATTTTTCTTAGTCATTTCTGTTGTTGCAAAAGAATTGTCACTTAGTTCTAACCCAAAGTTGCAGAGGACATTTATTTTAGTTCTTCATTCTTTTCTTTATGGTGGTCATATATACTAAAGTATACTCTCAATTTCGTTAATACTAGACAAATTATTGGTAGAATTTAAAAGACAATGATAATATTAAAAGTATTGAAATAGACGTCTTTTGCTATAATTCAATTTGTTCATATTAAATCGTAGTTGAAAATGTATTGAAACTGACTTTATAGCATTTCTTATTGAGCTTTGTTGTAAGGCTGAAATCAAATTCTAATATGCTATATTTCTTCTATCTTTCAAAATAATTTCTTTTATCCTTTTGTTTTTCGATGGCTCTTGTGATTTTTGAGACAATACATGAGTTTTTATGTTTATATGTAGTCATTTAGATAAATTTTTCATTGATATTATATAAACGTAAAATTTATTAGAAAGAACCAAAACACGATATTTTTTTAATAGAAAATTTTTAAGATGATGATTTCATCAGTGTTATGTTGTTTGTATATTTTAAAGAATACTTAAGTTATCTTTTGTTTTATTTATAAATAGAATAAAAATGCTCTTTTTCATTTTGAATATTAAATTTGACAAGTTCTAAAAATCAAAAATGAAATAACAAAAAGTAAAAATAAATAAGATAAATTTACACATAAATAGTTAAGAGACATGCTTATAATTAAATCATAGGCGTTTTAATAGTTCGTAATAACTTTACAGTCGAAAATTGGTAGTTTTATGTAAAACTATTGTTATTTGTATAATTCTGCGAAGCACTATAAATTCGCCTGCCGTCAAAAAAATCAATATATTTTGGAATTAAATGAGTTTGAATGACTCGATTTACACAAAAGAAAATTTTAAACTTTTTATATGGCTTTAATAGTTTTGTTTTCAGAGAAAATCACAAAAATAAATTTTTTAATATAAAAACGTTAAATGTCAAAAATTTTAAAACCACGTATTAAAACATAAATTAATTTACCCCATATGCTTTTAAAAAAATTCTTAAAGAGTCTATTTTATTTTAAATTTCATCAGTGCGCAATGAGCAATATTTATAATACGATTGATATCCACAATGGAACACATAGAATTGAAATTCCAAATATTGGCGGATTATATTTAGAAAACCAAAGTAGTTATAATCCATTAAAATATCAAGAATATGATCTCGACCCTTCATACAATCCGAGAAAATATGATTTGGAAAGATTGAAATATTTGAATAGAAAAACTAAATCTAAAAATAATAGGAAAAAAACAAATAAAGATGAAGAAGGTGCTAATATAAATTACAAAAATAAACACAAACTTAAATTAGTGTTAATCGACTTCTTTAGAAAAGTACTCGAAAGAAAAAAGGCATATAATATTATGCATGATATTTATCCTGAAAAAAAATTGCGTAATTTACATCAAGCTGAAATAGAATCTATTTTTTTTAATTCTATAAAAAGATATGCATGTAAAGACAGTGACATATTAATCCCATTCGCTAAACGTCTGTGTTATGAGGAACTAAAATATTTTGTGGTAGATAATTTTGACCTAATTATCAAATTATCAGATATTAAATTTCTCAAAAAATTGTTTACTCCTTTAGAATTAAATCTTTTATGGAATAGTATTAATGATTGTACTATTATAAAAAATTCCAAACATAATAAAGGGAAAAAAATAAAAAAGGAAGAAGATTTTATGGATTTCGATGACATAATGTATAAATTTGATGAAAACATTGATAGATTTATTAAAAAATTCTATTTTAGTAATAAAAAAATGCGAACGATGCCTGACATGAAAAAATTGATGCTGGATACAGCTTCGGGGTTATTTTTAATAAAAAATAGATGCTCGAAAAATGATAAAAACTACGAATTTAGTGATAATACAAATATTTTAGATGATATTCTTCGTTCTTTAGCCTATAATGATTTAGAAACAGATGATATAGATGAACAAAATTCAAATGATCCGGGAAATGATTTAGAAGACAAATATATGGCAATCGAAGATTCAAACGAACGTCTAGATGCGGAAAATGACCACAACTCAAACCAACAAAATAACGAAGAATATGAATCGGACGATAAACCACTTGAACATTATGATGACGCAAATAAAAATATTCCGGATACTTTTAAAAAAATAGATGAAGAAGAAGTACATGAGGGAATCCAAGAAAATAATATCAATACGGCGTCAGAAACATTTGCAGATAGAATAAAAAAAGGATCGGGAAATAATAAAGAAGTTTCCTCGGAAGTTCAAAAAAATCAACAAGATAGTAATAAAAAACAGATAGATAAAATCGAAGATGTAACATCTAAAGAGTTGTCAGTCGAAAATGAAACCACAAAAAAAGATAATTTGACTAGTAAAATTACTAAACAAGAAGATAAATCTACTGTCACAATACAAGACGATATTATTTTCGATACTGGGTTAAATGAAGAAATTACACAAAACGACAATATTACTACTAATGCAAGTAAGTATAATAAGACTACAGAAGATTTGACCAAAATTACTGACATCAATTTTAATTATGATGACATAAGCAAAAATAAAGACGAAAATAAAAATAATAAAACTAATTTAAAAGTTGATTCGACTCCAACAACAACACATAATTATGACAAGAGTAGTGCAAACAAAGAGATTCTTGAGACTAATATTAGTAAAACTTTACCTTTTGAAAATACAGCAGAAAAAAAGACAAAAAGAAAAAAAAGAATAAATGATAGTAGTGAGGAAGATAGTGTTGAATATGATAATAAGGGCCCAAGGAAACACAAAAACAATCAAGAGACTAAATCATCTGGGCCAGGTTTATTGAGTAGGTTAGGTAAAAAAGCTATAGAGGTAGCTGGTGATGTCATAGATTATGTAGAAGATGCCGCCATTGAAGTGGGAGGCGAAGCAGCAAAATTGGCAGCCAAAAAAGCAATAGGCAAAGTAGTTAAACCCGTCAAAAAAGGAACCAAAATTGGTTCAGAAATAGCAGCCGAAGTGGGTTTTGAAATTGGTTCTGAAATAATTACAAAGATAAAAGATGAAGTAAATGAAAAAATTACATCAAATGGTAAGAATGCTTCCCCAAACAATAAGAAAAAATCACAAAATGAAAATAACTCTAAGACTGATAAAAAGCCTAATAAAGATGATAAAGACAAACCAACGACATCTACAGTAGAAGAACAACAGAAAGAAAACTCGAATAATTCGTCAACGACGAGCGTACCACAAGAAAAAAAATCATCTTCGGAATCAGAAAGACAAAATAAGTCAACGAAATCTACAACGGAACGGCAAAATAATGATGAAAATAAAGAGGTAACAACACCAACAAACGAATTAAAGCCTTCCACAAAATCAGAAAGTGAAGATAAGATAACAAAATCAAAAGAAGAAACAAAAAAATCAGAAGAAAATTCCAATTCGACAACAAAAACAAAAGAAGAAAAGAAGACGATTAAATCTAGTACAGTTGAACAAAAAACCGACGAAGAAAACAAATCAACAACAAAGCCAGTGGAACGAACTAATGGAGATAAAAGTTCAATACAAGACGGGTCGAAGTCTACTAAACCATATGATGAAGAAGAATATAAGTTTTCTACAGAATCCGTAGAAAGAAGAAAAAATGATAAAAGTTCTTCAACTGAGAGCAATGGCAAAACAACGGAATTTCCGAAAAAAGAAGAAAGTAAGTCGACCACAAACCATCCTGAAAATAAAAAGTCAACTGAGGACGGACGCAAAACAACAGAATCTCCGAAAAAAGAAGAAAGTAAGTCGACCACAAAACCTACTGAAAATAAAAAGTCAACTGAGGACGGACGCAAAACAACAGAATCTCCGAAAAAAGAAGAAAGTAAGTCGACCACAAACCCTCCTGAAAATAAAAAGTCAACTGAGGACGGACGCAAAACAACAGAATCTCCAAAAAAAGAAAAAAGCAAGTCGACCACAAAACCTCCTGAAAATAAAAAATCAAAAGAAGAAAAAAAGCCGACAAAATCTAATGAAAAAGAAAATAAAAATAAAAGATCCAATATACTAGATAATTTAAAAGAGGTTGGGAAAGCATTATGGGATTTTTTTAAACCAAGTTGGGCATTATTATTTGCAGTGCTAAATATATTAATTCTTATCATTTTCGGACTGGCGAGTAAATTCAATGCAAAATGTAGGAATTTTTTTTGGGATAAAAAGAAAAATGATAAATATATCGTTATAAGTAGTGAGGATGAATATGATGATGAAGATGACGAGGAATCTTTGTTCGACATTAAAATAGTTTAGTTTTTATTTAAAAAAAAAAATTATTTTTTTAATCCTAAATAAAGTAGTGTAAAATTATTTTTATAAAAATTTTAAAAGAATTTGTCGTTTTTCTTTTAAACGCCATAAATTATGTTTCTTGGCGTAATATTTCATATATGATTTGTTGAATTATGTATTTAAATGTTAGATCTCTGTTTTTTGGTCAATTATTATATAGATTATAATTAAATTATAGAATAATCCACCAAAATTTTGTAGGTAAAAAACATAAGGTTGCCTTGTTTCACTAGATTTCTAACTTATGGCGTATTTTATATTTATTTTTTTGTTCTTCTTTCTTTTTTTCATTACCATATGTGTTAACTACTTCATACTTGTTCGTCTTATTCTTCTTTTTTTATCATCGCTGTTCTCCATTTTCTTTTTCTCAATTTTATCATTCTTTTTTTCGTCTTTATTAGTTTTTTTACTACTACTAATAATGTTCTTTATTTTCTTTTTACCAATTTTATTCATTTTATTATTATTTTTATCAATTTTCTGGCTTTTTTCGCTGCTTTCATTTTTAGATTTCTTACATTTTTCACTACTTTTGTTGTTCTCTAATTTATTCTGTTTTTCGTCTTCTTCTTCATTTTTAAATATACATTTCCTTACTTTTTTAGTGTACACTGTACCTATTCCTCCGTACATTTCATCACTATACTCTTTTTGATTATATCTGTACTGTTTTCTTCCTGGTCGTACATATTTATTATTATTAGTAAGGTTATCTTTATGTATTATTTCCTTAAAAGTTATTTCCACAGGCTCTATCTCTTTGAATTTTATATAGTTTTTCTCTTCTTTTATAATTTTTTTCCTTTTAAAAAATTTTAGTAAAAATTCTCTATCATCTTGTCCTTGTTTCAATAAATACAACTCATTTACTAAAATGTCTCTTAATACTTTGTCTTTTTTCTCATAACATTTTTCTTTACATTTATTTAGTAGACACCCCGTTCTACTAATATAAGTATATAGAAATAATATATTCAAGTCTAAATTATATAATAAAAAATCTTTACATTTATTTAGTATCTTATTATATTCATCTGTATTACATTTATAATCGTATACAACTTTATTATCAATGTCCATGAAAAAATTTTTATCATATTTTTTATATATTGTAAAACTTAGTAATGTAAAAGATTTATCACCTTTAAAAATTTTATCAAATATTTCTGTACATTTATTATTGAAATATATGATTTCTTGATCATCTGTCTCGATGATTTTTCGTTTTATGATTTCGAAAAACTTGATTTTATCAAGATTTTTATTATGAAATCTTCTATATACTTTCATATTCATTTCTAGAAGTTTCTGGTCATCAAAAAGTATACAAGTAAGCAGAATTTGCTCCATGGCGACTAGATTGTGTTTTGTAGCATTTATAAATTTTTGTAATAATCTTATTGATTTTTTATAAAGTGTTTTTGTACGGTATAAGAATATTGAATAGTGAATATTACAATGTTCTAATTGGTCCATAAGTTGTTTATCTTTTAAATCTATTTCTGAGACTGTAGGAAGTCCTTTAGAGATGAAGTCTTTTTCTAAGAAGAAGTTAAGCATTAAAAGGGGCGACGAGACGATTTTTTAATAAAAAAATAGACCAATAGTAAATTTTACTGGTAGTAAATGACAAGTTAAAATTTAGACAAGGAATTATTACCAGAAATCTTTAAAATAATAATTTATAAAGCATTTAACGTTTGAAATTACTTTTTATAAATTTAAATTCAGAATTGGTTTGATTTTGAGTTTGATTTTCCTTTTTATTTTAAATTAAGCATACAATACTATATTAATTTATTTATAAAATTGAATGATTTTTTAAAAATTCATCTTTTTCAAAGACTAAATTTCTTCACCCTAAAAATATAGTTCAATAATCATTGATGTAAATGATCAATTAGTTAATTACAAAGATGTGGCAGTAGAAATCATAATAAATTCAAAGTCCAAAAAAATGTCTACATATCTTGACTTTAAAATTACAACCAGAATCTCTGAAAAAAAAAGATCTGGCATATGTGCTTAGCTTTATTATGTGCATTGTTTTCTTTTACACACCAGGACATAATACATAAATAATTTCTTTTTACATTTTATTAGACTTAGATCTTGTGCTTTGACTTTTACAATAACACTAATCATTTTCTTGTATAGTTTCACTTTATTGGTTTATTGAGCATATAGAAATCCCTGTAATATTATCTTTGTAATAATAAGCCTATTAAGGACTTATTGAGTATCTTGCATTTTAAAAATAGTTTTTTGCCTATTCAACCGAAAAAGCACCCAAATTGAGCAGCTTCTTCTTTGGGCTAATTTTTTAAAATATTTTTATCCCTTGTTAAGCAAGTATTCTACCAGCTGTAAAAGAAATAAGAACATTAGAATATTTTCTTCTCAAATTACAATATAATGTTAAATGCTTTCTAACGATAGAATGAAGACAAACAGATCTTCTGCTAGACCATTTATATAACTTCTTTTGTGCGAAGATCTAAGCTTTCTAAGATATATGACATTTAGAATAAATTCCTGCAGCTTAAAGAATAAATACATATATTGATTTAGTAAAAGAGACATTGCATATGAGCAAGACTTTAAGTCTAATACTAAGAATTTCCTGATAGTCGCATTTATTTATATTTTACTTGTAATAATCTTTCTTATATCCTGTTATTTTTCAATACGAAACTTATCACTTCCAAAGCAAAAAATTTTAAGTTAATAAATTTATCTTAAAAGCCCTCACACTAATGTTAAATTCTTTTGTCAATGTAGTCCTTCTGAACATATGTCAATATTTTTGGTTTCTAGTAATTTATAAATTTCCTATAAATAGGTTTTATTTTTTGAAATTTTTATTTCTGCATAAATTTCATGACTAAAAAAGATCTGCTAAAATTAATAGAAAAGGAACTAAACAATAAAACACAAAAACAAGTCAAAATGGTACAAACTCAATTTGAAAAATCTTATATGGATATAAAACAATACATTGACAATAAACTGAAAAATGATAATGATATTCTTAAAGAAGATATAAAATCAATCAAAGATATAGACATAACTTCCTTACTAGAAACATTAAAAAACCAAATGAATTTCATACTGGAAAAATGTAATAAAATCAACGAACAAGTAAAAAATGTACACAAAAAAATTAATAAAATTAAAGATATAAAAAAAGAAATAAGACAAGTGGTATTAAAGAAATTAGAAGAAGATACAGAAAATATAAAAAAAGAATTTAAATAAAAAATATTAAATTAAAAATAGACTTTAATTTATGTACTAAAACACATTTAATTTAACATATATAAAAATTTTGCTTTTAAAATGTTGAAAATTAAATAAAAATCCGTAATGTTATATTTAATAATATCTAGTAAACCTATTCAATGGGCTTAAATCATATTGATTATTCTTTATCATCAGAAAATTTACGATTTGCTATTAAATATATGACTGTTCTTTGTATAAATATTTGTGCACCACGTTATCATGATAAAAGGCTTATCATACGAACAAAAAAAATGTATTCTACAATATTATTATTAATGAAGATTAATTTAGTATGCTATCGATAAAAACACTGTACTTTTCAATCAAAAGATTAGATTTGTTCTGTTGTCATCTGATACATCACTTTCTCTATACTAGAGATCAACAAGTAACTAAACCTCTTATAAAAAACATCAACCATTTTAAGTAGATAGACAAGTTAAATTATATTTGAGATAAATAATAATTGTTTATCTTATCATGAAATTTTAGCGAGTTTTATAGACATAATAAACGCACAATATAGAACAATTAAAGATAAAATATTAAAATTGATGTCAATTGTCTGATAATTAGAAAGGTTTATCAAATTTGAGGCGACATAAGATCAAAAAAAGTTATAGACTTAATATTCTAGCATATTACTTCTAAATAAACTTACGTTGTTATAAAATATAAAATTAATAAAACCACATTAAAATTTATTATCTATGATTATGAAGCTGATATAAAGTTACATTCCAATTAATTATTCATCCTATCATATGTTGCTCTACATTATTGCGAATTTATTTTTCATGGCAAAATATATATCGGACTTTTAATATAATTATACAATACAAAGCTCAACATCAAAAAAAAATATATAGAACAAAAATCAAATGCAATAATTCATTAGACTTAGTTGAATAGATTTCCAAATTTAATAAAATGTATATTTTAATAGAACTCAATCAACATAAATTATGAGAACATAGAACAGAAAATTAAAATACTTAGTTTTATTGTTTATTTTTTAGAAATCCATGGTAGGTTATTAAATCTCGCTTTACCTCAATTATAAAGACGAAAGAATGTGATTTTAGGAATTTTTATCAGTTTTTAGAAACAAAATGAATATTAGAACATATAGTCGCACTTATCGATCTAACTTTGAACAGAATAGAGGATACACGAGAGAAAATATTTATCACTGCACAAGAAATTAGATGCCTCAATTTAACATAATTCTGATAGATGAATTTATTAAATCTTACTTTGTTGGTATAGGCACTTTTGTATGGTTTCATTCATTTCTTTATTTTCAGTCTTATCTTTCTGATTATTGAAAAAAGCAATAAATAATGATCTTCCTTCCTAACTATAGATATTTGCTTGATAATATTTCCTGTAATTGATACTGGAAAGTTGTACTCATATCCTTTTCTGAAGAAGCATAAGCGAAGGTCCATGCTAAGAGTGAAAGAGCTAATTTAAGAACTGTGGACGTTGTTTTTGTTAAAATTATCTTTATTATATTTGGATCATGTGCATAATAAAACATATTATGTCGTATTATATACGTTAAAAATATTATTTATTTTTTACCCCCAAAATGAGAAATAGAACTTCAAGATTAGAACAAATATTAAGAATTAGATTTTTTTTTTCTTGCAAGTAAGAGGTAGGGAGAAACCTTACATGGGGACCAGAGGGATTTGGGTGGGATCCTAATCTAACTGGTACTGTGAGATTCTTACTCAATAAAACTCCCTACATACAACTTGCCGGTGCAGCAAGCTCCGCCGTATCCATTGAACCTTGGCTCCAGGAGAACACTTTCCATTTATACCTCAAATCGCTTCCAGAATGAACTCAAAGCGTATATATTTAACGGGCATGGCTATCTATACCCCGAGGAAAAATATCATCGTACTGACTCAAAGGTCCCTACAATCATCTGCATTGCACACACGGCTCCTTACACAACCACATCACCAGCCAACGTTTTTTTTAATGGGCTCCGTTGACTACCAGTCTCCCATTAGTTTCGGCCACCGTGTTACAGAATCTTGTAGGATAGGGTCCACGAGACCTTCTATTGCCCTACTTCGTCTAGTCTCTTAGTTAGCTCTAGGATCCCAACCTAGAGTGCACCAGCCATGGGCTCCACCTAGGCCGTACCCATTAGATACTTAAATGTATCATTAAGTTGCCACAAGGATAATACTGTTTTTTGGCCTTGAGGTGCGTTATTACACTAGATGCTAATCTCCTTGTGGCTGGACACACACAAGTTTTATTGAATCAACTTAATGATTATCGTGGACATTTTTATCATCTGAGTTGTTCAACTGCAACCAAGCAAGTAGAATAATTTTGGTGCCCCTGGGAATCGAACCCAGCCGTTGCTCAATGGAAGCATCGCCTTCTACCACTGGTCTAAGGGCACATTCAAAATTTTATATTTCTGTTCTTGTAATTATTATATGTATTATATTAATCAAATTTAAACCTCAGAAAATATACTGCTGTCCGATTAATTTCATTAAATAATATATACATATGTTTTTTCTTTTTTATAAAAATTAATAAAATTATAATTTAGTTATAAGATTATATCCCCCAGAGCCGAACTTGGAATAGGGCTTTAATGCATAGAACATAAAAGTGAAAGAATGCTACTACAATTTGCTAAAGAATTTGAAAGTACAAAAAAATCTGTTCTTAAACGCAAAGCGATGTTCAACTTTTAAAAACTGGCCATACATATCTATAAATCATACAAGGAGATATAAAAGAGAAATATAAACTTAAGGAAAAAGTCACATTAAAACATTAATATAGGCTCAAAACGAAACTCTTAATAGCGATATAAAAACAAAAATTTAATCATTCAAAACTATTTAATCACGAGACGATCCACTCATTGATATAAAGCATGCTGCTATGTGGCTTACAAAAGGAAATTTAAGCCCAAGAGAGAAGGGAATTTTATGGGCATTACAGGATCGAAACATATTCTTAGAGAAACAGAAAAAATGCCCACACTGTCATGAAAATGCAAAGATAGTAGATCATATGGGCATCCAATGTGATCGTATGCTTTCACATGATTACATGAGACGCACAACGAGGCACTGCGATGCATACACCTGAAGTTATGTAAGACGATGTATTAACCCATCCAAAAAAATTAAAAATCAATTATTCCATTATGTGCAGCTAATGAGTATGTTAAGATAAGAGTTGACACTGGGACACATTCAAGTATCAAAACAAAGTTTAACAAGCCTGATATACTAATTGTAAAAAAAGTTGAGAAAAGAAGTGATCGTTATTGAATCCAGAATCACAAGCTTTAACAACCTTCATGCGGTAGAGACAGAAAAGAAGCATAATACGACTTGCTTGCAAATCATGTGGCTTCTCTCTATAAATATAAGCCGAAAATTACTCCTCAGTGATGACTTAGGTTGGAAATGTATCTAATTTTACCGCTCGCATATCAAATACTCACGATTAAAACTCAGAACGGAAGCATATATACAGACAAAAGTTCTTAAAATGACTTTAGAAAGTCTAACTATGTCAATCAGACATGGGCTTGATACTGAACAGGAAGATGTGTTCAAAAACCCAATATGGATTTGAGGAATTCCAGGAACTATCAGAAGAAATTGAAGTATAGCTTGTAAAAAGTAATTAGTAAGTAAGATTTTTCTTTACACACCAATAAAGTATTTATATTGTTTGACTTATAAAAAAAAGAGCTCTATTTTTTATGATATAAAGATAAACTTTAAATATTCTAATTTGTATTATATACACACATAAGAAATCTTATCCTTGAAATAATATTGAGGAATTTATGATTTTATATAATAAACAAAAATTGAAATGAACCCTTTTAACATTGAACTAAACATACAAATAAAAACGTAGATAAAATATAATGTATTAAATATATGATTATAAAAAGCAAATAAAGAAATTTTAAAAAGTTATTGCTTTATTCTCTGATTTCTTTGTGAACTTTTAACACTTTCTCAAACCCATGTTTGGACACTTTATAGACCCATTCAAATGTTTTAGAACGCATTTTTATATGTTTATAAAACCATGATAATGTATTAGTGAACAATAACGAGATTTTTGATCGAAATTTGGAAAATAAAGATGAAATACTCGACCACATATTTCTTGTTGCAGAAAAAATCTTATCTTTTAGCCTCAAAATATTCTCAAAGACGACTTTTTGGAATCTAATGAAGTGTTCAGACAATTGCTTTGTAAATTTGTCCTTTGGCTTTGGTGACTTCCAATCTAATGGGAAATTAACTAAAAGCACATACATTTGATCACCCGATTTCACCACACTTATTTCTTCTTCTTTGTGCTCTTGTGTTACTTCTAAAATAGTTATCCCAATACCTATGTCTGTAGGAATATAGGCAAGCTTCCGAATGCTGACTGTTTTTTTTAAATAGAGGAATGCAAATAACATGTTTATTTACATAAAATTTTATATTTATATTTATTTCTGAAACAAATTGTGTACAAAAACAGAAGTAAATTTATAAAAAATTCTTAATAATGATCATATTAGTGATTTATCAAATTTAATTTTTCATTTTTCTAATAATTATGATTCAAGTGTTTCAGATGTGTTTAGGTGTAAACACAAAAAAATAAACTGATGAAATGTGGTTAACAATTGAATTTATGTACTTTTTAAAAAAATTTTTTACATTTTTTTTTTATTTTAAGCCGTCAAAATGATTTGATATGCTTGATATCAAAGTCCATATCAGTCGAATAAGTTTTAATCTTTCTTTTAATGTGTAGAATGTATTTTGGACAATGTGTTGGTGAATCAACAAACAAAAAAAATACTCATTTTCAATGAAATTGATTCTAACATTACATTTCAGGAACTTGTATACAATCAATCACATATCAACCTTTCATAATTATCAATGTAACTGAATAAATTTTTATTGTTTTTTGTTCATCATTCTGCTTCGAATAAATAATAGAATTCTACAGACAAACAAAATTAAACATTTTGTTTGAATAAATTGAAAGCTTAATGCTTGATATTACAAACCTTTTTTCAATATATTTGCATCAGAAGCTATTTAAGACTTTTATAATATCCTAAAATGATTCTATTTATAAAACACTATTAAGTTTATAAAAATATATATATATATATATATATATATATAAATATTTGAAAGAACAGTGCTTTGCATTTAAAATTATAAATATTCTAACGAAAATAAATTTCTGTTAACATTTAATTTATATAATATATTTAATATTGTACTAAAATAATAAATAATGACAAATTTGATTATAATATCATTAAACTCTTGTGTATTTAGACACATATACCATAAGATGAAAAATATATTTTATATTAAGCTTCATAAGATAAAAAAAATATTTTATGTTTAATTTAAAATTAGAATTAACAAAAAATGCATGATTAATAAAATCCCTTAAAACTATTTTTTAACTTATCTATTTTGATATATTGATATTTTCCTAAGGTTTAACAGAATTGTTTTCATGTGTGAATTTTTCTGTTTATGTGTATTTCAATTCAATGTGTTCAAACTCCAAGAACTTTGTTTTCTACAAACAAACTATTTTGGTCAATATTTTTCATACAAGGATAAATAGCATAAAATGGAACCTTGTGCATGTTTCGCTTTTGAAGTGCCATATTTATTTGTTGTCTTAAAGCTATGTTATTTTAACCTTGTCGGAATGCAATCTTACAGAAGAATAATGTATATTGGTTGCTATTTATATATATATATATATATATATATGTGTAGAGTAATATTCATAAAAAAGCCCCTAAACACTACTCAGAGAATGATATCTTTTAAGCAGTTTAAATAAAAAAGAATAAAAATAGAACAGATTGAAATGCTATAAGTTTATCTATTGTATGGTCGACTTTTATAGACAAGCATTAAGCTGTCAATGAAATGGGGTTGTAATGTTTTAACGTAATGTTATTCCCATTAGATGCATATTGTTTTTATATTAAGTCAACAATAAATTGCCTCTAGCAAAAACAAGGCTCTAAAAATTACATATTCGAAAACAAGATGCTAACCGTAATTAATAGTTTGCATACAAATTACAATAATTCCTTGTGAGGTTTTTTTTCGAAAATAGTAGATTGATTCTTAATGTTAACAAAAAACTAAAATTATACCAGGAAGGATTAGTCCTTTTTATTTGATTTAATGTAAAGAATTTTCTACCTCATAATCTAAAAAAAACAAATTTCAATTTTTCAAAAACTTTATACTGTGTTGATATACTACTAATGAAATTAATAATATTATACTATAAATATCTTTACAAATTTTAAGATCATTCAAATAATCTATTTTGATATCGCTCTATTATAGATATTACGTCATTTATAATATCTTCACGCAAATTTAATGCAAAGAATTTATTACTACTAAAAAAAAATTGATACTACAACCTCATATAAATATTAAAAAATTGATATAATTGTAAATTTATATTAATTTAAGGGTTCCATTGTGCTGTGATTTTTTTATATTTTTAACTGTTATATATTAAACATAGATTTTACAAAAAAAGAAATACACAAAGAACCTACTTGAAACTCTAAATACAAAAACACTTGCATTTTTGGCTGATATGCTTCTTAATGAGCTTATATTAAAGGGAAAAATTGAAGTTAAAGTGTTAATTATATATTGTTATGAAACGGATAAAATCTCCAAGATAATATTAAAATATTATCTTGAAGATTTTTTCTATGTTTATATTTATTTTTAAATATTTATTATGATTTGAGATACATGCTTGCATGTTTACACCGAGATACTTCTGAAGCCATTGCTATACTCAACGAGAGGAAAGCCATATACTCAAGGAAGCTAGAGGTCGCAGACCGACGCAGAGAGTATAGGCGTGAAAATCAAAACTTTGAGCTATATAGAAGCAATTTCTATAGAAAACTCAAGTGTGCCAATGAGGTTACTCATAAAGTAAGTAAAGAAGATATTAGTTCATTCTGGTCTACCATGTGGAATAAGAAAGAGCAATCCGAAGACTGCAATAGTTTCGAGGAGTATCTTCTAGAATACATTCCTGATAGCCAAGATCAGATCACTTTCCCAACCTTGCAAGAATTTGTAGATATTATTAAATATTTACCAAATTGGAAGGCTGCAGGCTGTGATGGAATCTTCAATTTCTTTATTAAGAAGTGTGAAGCTCTACATCCATTCCTTTACAAGATTGTTAAGGAAGTATGCTTGGATGGGAAAGAACCCGAAGCTTGGTTCTACAAGGGGATTACTTATTTAATACCCATCGTACCCCCACTATTGGTAATGATTTCAGGCCTATTACCTGTATGTCGAACCTCTACAAGCTTACAACGAAATGCACTACGAAAGTAATGCAGCTAATTGTAGAAAGTAGAGGGCTACTAGCAGAGAACCAACTAGGGACAGTTAGACAAGTCCAAGGAGCAAAAGAGCAAGCTATGATTAATATAGCAGTCAATAAGGAGCATGGAAACAAGCTGAAGACTATGTGGATAGATGTAAAGAAAGCCTACGACTCCGTAGACCATTCTTATCTATTAACATGTATTAGCAAGTTGAATCTCCCTCAATGGATAAGTAAATTCTTAGAAGCCACGGTTAAAAGGTGGCACATTGAGATAAAATCAGGATCGGAAACGATACTGAATAAGAAGATTGAAAGAGGCATATTACAAGGGGATTCCCTGTCGCCGCTTTTGTTTGTACTATGTATGGACCCGTTGAGCAGGAAACTGAATTCAACTTACCCAAAAGTAGGAATACAGACTCACGAGAGTGTTTATGTAACAAACCATCTTCTATTTATTGATGATCTTAAGCTCCTAGCAGAGAACGATGACGTTTTAAAACTGATGAAAGAGGAAACTAAAAAGTTTTTCTCTGCTGTAGGTTTAGAAATGAATAGGAGTAAGTCTGCAACTAACTGTAGTGATTGTAGTGAAGATGCAGTAGTACTAGAAGGGCATCAAGGATACAAATACCTTGGAATAACAGAAGATGCCTCTAGTGCTATCAAAAGAGAGACTTTTGAAAAAGTAAGAAGTGAGATCCTACAGAGGGTTGAAAAACTGTGCAAGACTCAATTAAATGGTAAGAATATGATTCGAGCTATAAACGAGCATGCAATATCAGTAATAAACTATCATGTAGGATTATTAAAATTAGAACCAATAGATTTCAAAAGTCTCGATTTTGATATCCGACAGGTACTTATCAAGTACCAGGTCCATCTGCAGCCAGCCTGCAAGGAAAGACTATACCTTCCTAGATCCGAAATGGGCAGAGGCCTCATAAGTATCGAAGATAGAAGCGAAAGTATGCTTCTGAATATTTATAAAACATTAGATGAGTCTAGAAATAGCTCACTAAGACGGGCAGCGATACTTAAAGTAGAGGCAGAGAGCAAATCCCACTTGTTTACAATAAACGAGTATCTAAGGATTAGGTATAGCTTTGTAGGAGAGATAACCCAGAAGATGCTAATAGAATCCCAAAAAGAAGCGCTTTACAACAAAATTAACATAAGGACAAACCATGGAAAGTTGTTTAAAGCTAGGGACAATGATTTAGTAAGCATTAGGGACTCTTCTACCTGGCTGGTTAAAGGAAACAATCAGGCTAGATCTGAAGCAATTTACTGCTTCCTACAGGATAGAAATATCTTCTGTGGACAAGAGGGACAATGTCCCATTGTGGATCTCATAGGAAGACCGTGGATCATTTAGCTACCAAGTGTGATCGAATGTTGGGTTTTGATTATATGAAAAGACACAACGAGGTAGTTAGATGCATTCATCTCTTACTATGTATTAAATATGGGTTTAAGAAGACAAAGAAAATACGTGGACACTCAGTACAAGAGATCATGGAAAATGATCGTGCAGAAATAAGAGTAGATACGAGAATATCCACTAATATAAAGGTAACCCATAATAAGCCTGATATTCTTGTGTTTGACAAGAAGAAGAAAGAAATTTTAATAGTTGAAGTTGGTATAACCAACCAGGATCGACTTACTATAGTTGAGAATGAAAAACTAAGAAAATATGACCTTCTTGCAAATGAACTGGGACTAATACATAAATCCCGGACAAGAATAGTTCCTTATGTAATGACATGGGATGGAGTGGTGACCAAATATCACAGAAAGTACATCAGGGAGCTAGAAATCCAACCCTACCTGGAAGCATATATCCAGTCTATTGTGATGAAGAAGACTCTAGAGTCCATCTCTTTGGAACGACGACGAGGATACGATCAGGAGGATGCAGGAGAAGAAGAAGTGGCTAGAGCTGTAAGCGCACTAGCGAATATGGCGACTGTTAAAGAAGTGGTGTCGGCAAAGGGGAATGAAGCTGCTAAAGTGAAGTTGGAAAACATTAATAATTCCACAGAAACCAAAGTCTGTGAAGAGCTGAATCCCATGAGCGATACCGGGGAAAGCTGTGCTATGAATATCTAAACATAATTGAAAATTAACTCAATAAATCTTTTATTTTTATGATTTGAGATTATTAACTTTCTTTCTTCATTCTTAAAATATTAATGTACAGGTATTTGTTTAAGTTACATGACCTCAAGAGTATAGGTTAGACAATATATTTTAGTGTAAACCAAATCATATCGATTTATAGAGTTTCTATAGATGAATTCAAGTTATAAAGAACAGCAAAAGTTTTATGAATCTTAAAAAACCAAAGACAATGACTATTATCAATTCTTATATAAATAACATCTCGTTTGATAATACAAAGACATAATATATGAAAAGTAAACAAAATGAAAAATTTAACTTTTTTACGTTAACTCTTTTAATGATAAATTAATGTTTTGATTTGCCTTAATTTTTTTATCCAATCTTGACGCTCTCAAATTTTATCTAAAAATATAGTAATCAGTTTTGATCTTAAAGATTACATGAAAAAATTGTCAACAGTTTAGATGTTTGTCGACCACTTTCTCGGCCTCTTTATATAATCCAATGTCAGATAAGACTTTTCATTTTTTTGGAACACAATTACGAATCATGGAAAATTTCGAAAATGCAAAATAACTATTCAGAACATAGTTTTAATAAGAAATATGTCGATAAAAGAAAATTTTTTTTGTTTTATTGAAAATCAACAAACTGAATACTGAAAAAGATATATATATATTTAGATAAGAAATTATTATTTAGAATAGAAAATTTATTCAGAATAGAAGAGTTATGACATACTACGGTTATGTTTAAAGATGTTATAAACAATTCCGTATCTGAAAATAGAATATAAAATAAACTATTAAACAACATATATGTCTTATACCAAATGATGCAAAAAAACAAACTTCCTATACACTGTTAATAAGCAAAGGAAACGCCTAATAACTAATCTTAATGTTTGTTATGGAAAGATATAGTCAGTTATATATATGATTTCATAACTAAGAACCGTGATAGTTTATTAAAAGCAGAATGTATAAATTGTATTAAAGACTTTGTTACAACTGATTTAATTAAAGAAGCAAGGACAAAACACAGAAAATAATACAAATAGAGTTAACAAGGTAAAATTTTAACAAAAGAACAATCTGAAAACATGCCGCGATAGTAACTTTCAACAAAAAATGATTCCGATACAATTGACACTGAAATTACACATTACAAGTATTATTGGAGTTTGAGGTTTTATCGCAACTCTAATTTTTGTATGTTTTATAATATTTGTATTTTCATTAAAAATATAAGTACTGCAAGCACAAACCAATTGAAAGAAAAAATATTTACCTCTAGAATATAAACAATAAAATTATATCTATGAATATTCAAAATTGATTTTGTTGAATTTAAAAAACAGGTGTTTATGCGACAATACTTGTATAGTTAATAATTAATTTGACAATTTGCACAAAAATTTATTAGAAATACAACATAAACATTAAAAATATGCACTTTCTTTTAGTATTAAATATAATATCAGTGTATGATAAATTTCGTAAGAATATTATCTGAAGAACATTTACTATAATAATCTTAAATATAAGGACTAAAGATTTTATGATTCGTAAAATATCTTATTTGAACATAAACAAGTATATTCAATTGAGGATTTAGTGATAAAAATTACATTCTAAAAACGAATTTAGTTTTTGATTGTTAATTGAGGGAGAGTTTTAAAAAACGACTTGCATTTTATATATTTATACATCTTAAAAACTTATGGGAGTACGTAAAAAATTTGAACTATATATATAAATAGGAGCATTTGGTTTTGTTGTTATATTTTTATATATTTAAAAAAAATAGTTCATTAGGTAATTTTTCCGTTTAGTTTAGATATTTGTAGCATATCTTTCTCGATATCGCTCATGGGATTCAGCTCTAATAGATTATGCTTTCTGTATAATCGTTCTTGTCTTTTAACTATAAATTTTCAGATTTAATCTCCTTAGGCGATACCACTTTTTATCAGCCACCATATTGGCTAGTGATCTTAAAGCTCTAGCGCCCTCTTCCTCTCCTTCATCTCTTTAACGCATCCTTGTCATCGTTTTAAAGAGATGAAATCTACAGTTTTTTCATGAACAATGGACTGAATGTATGCTTCAAGATGTGGTTAATATTTTTCAGACACAAGATGTACTATCTGTATATTTTTATTACTTTATTCTTTGTACTTTAATAAGAAACATTACTGTGGAGATGCATGTATTAGTTCCGTAGCATTTGCAAAAAAAAAGTTGCACTTTATTTATAATCGTTTTAGATTAGTATTTGATCCTAGTTGTTATACCAATTCGAATGATATAAATTCTTTTTTTTTCTTCTTGTCAAACACTAGAATGTCAAGCTTATTATGTGACCTCTTATATTAGTGAGTATCCTCGTATTTACTTTTTTACTGCATGATTATCTTCCACGATCTATTGTACTGTTAATTAACCTCATAAAAAATACAAAGTAATAGATGAATACAACTTAATACCTCGTTCTGTTTTTTCATATAAAAGTAATATTTCATTCGATTTCACTTTGTGTCTAAATGATCTACGATCTTCCTAGTGAAAGAACGTAATTTTATGCCATAAATAAATATGTGAAAAAATATAATTATACAAATGAAATAATCTTTTTATAAGTGACCATTTTATAATTATATAAATTGACTTGAATGAGACGTATTAATGTTTTAAATAACATAAACATATGTTTTTTCTTAATCGACGAAAAGGTCATGTAAACACTAAAAGTGACAAAGTATTAATACGTTAACAAAATAAAATTATTTATCTAAAAAAGTTTGTATATTGTTAAAATGAACTTAAATCTATAATATCGATAAATTTTGATTTGAATGTTGGAAAAGTTCAAGTGATTTATATATTTTTATATCTTTCTATACACTACTTGATAAAAAGCTAGCAAAAAAGGTTATATTTTGTACATTTTAATATTGTAGTTTTATAATAAACATATAAAAAAAATTTCTATCTATTTATATATTCGTTTTCTTCTTTTTTGTATAAATTTCAAAAATTGTTATTTTTGTATAAGTGGCTGTAATGTGAAAATTGTACAAAGAAACATCTGATGAATTTCATTATTATTAAAAAAATGTTTAGATTTTTGTATTAATTCCAAATTTCGTACTTTAACAAACATTTAATTATTTTTATCAATCAATATTTGGTTGAAATAAAAAACAATTTTGAGAGTTTTTACATAAATTTTTTATACAAAAATCAATTATAAACAAATGTTTATCTATCTAATTACAAGATCTTTGTATGCATTTAAATAATAATTAAATTCGCATTATAAAAACTGACTATATCAACAAACGACCATTTTAATATAATTACTATACTAAATATAAAAAAAATAAAATCAAAAGAGATAGTTTTTTAAACTGTAAAAAAACAGAAACATTTATTATTTATAGTTGTAGTATATTGATGTATAAAATTGGATAAATCACATATATAGAAATTATTAGATATACAAAATGAGATGTTTCTTACCGAAAGATATAATATAACTATGATAGGAGTTTGCTAAATAATACCCTGTAACCTGTTATTGTCCACAAAAAAATTCGATATATATATATATATCTAAATGCTAATACAGAACTTTATATTAAAATGTTAATTATATTTATTGTAAATTTAATTCTAAAAATATAAAGCACAATTTTTTTAGAAATATAAATTAGAAATACAAAATTAAAAATATTGAATATCTTCGAAATCGTTAAAACTTAGAAGATCGAACAATTCATCGTTCAAACAAAGAAGGATATTAATAGAATCAAATTCGTGTTTTACAAGAACATTAAAAATTCATAATTGTGTTTTGATCAAACAGACAAGAACCAGGACGTGAGATACTATAAATTGTACTTGATTTGAAATTCTTTCTCACATGTATTACATCTTGTCTATTTGATTTAAGATGGTTCTAAATTATTCCATATGGCTATCATAGGATTCATTCATAAAGAGTCAAGGCGAACTCAAGAAATACTCAATTGACGATTTATTAAATTTTTTATAGCCTTAATCTAACAGTATCGCTTTTTACAACAATAAAATTTTGTCTTCAAAGTAAAAATGTTCTGTTGTTATTAACAAATCAGACTCGACAAAATTTCTTAATTTTTCAAAGTTAATATTTATATTTAGCACCTATGTCCCCTTCTCTTTATATGTAAATGCTATCTTCTTTTAACTACAGTTATACTTAACAGAGGTTTATAAGATTAAAACCTAATTTTAGTACTCTATGACACAATATTAGATGTATACAGATAAAATTTAGAACTTATTGTTCATAATTCGCTACATTTAAATATGATAACGTCTTTATTACATAAAAAATGTTTTTTAAAAAAAGTATATTAATCACACGTTTGGCAAGAATGAAAATACACGTTATACCATCACTATATGTTTTATTAAAAATCAGTTTGGAATATATTTAAATATTATTTTGAATTTCTCACCAAGCATATTATTGATTTTTATGAAATTGTGAAGTTGTACCGTGTTCTCCAGCTTATTATTTTTTGATAGTGGCTCTCAGACTATCAAAGCTTATTTTTTACAAAAAACCTTTACGCAATAAAATCATAAAACTAGTTGTTTTCTGGCATTCCGAGAATAATTTTATTAAGTTAAAGGTTTATTTGGTCTTTCATGTCCTTCTATATTGATAGGCCTTCATGTATATAGGCGGAACATGCTGTACGTTTACTCCTCCTTAACATTACTAAAAACGAAGGATCTGATTTGTAGAATATTTTTTTTGCCTCAAAAGTAATATCAGTACTTTGGTTACTCTGTCCTTTGCAAAAATATTCAAATCTTAAAAAAAACGAATCATTTATATTTTTTTTGATTTTCCTATTAATTTAATGGTGTCCGGAGAATTCACCGACATCAATTAACCGAAATCAATTCACCGACAGCAATTCACCGACAGCAATTCACCGAAAATCAATTCACCGACAACAAATTCACCGACAACAAATTCACCGACTACAAATTCACCGACTAAAAATTCACCGACTAAAAATTCACCGACTACAAATTCACCGACTACAAATTTACCGACAACAAATTTACCGAAAAATTGAAATATGTATTTTTTATGGGTATATTTATGATATAAATATTTAATTTAAATTTTTTTTGTATGGATCATAAATATTGTGCAATATAGCATTTGAATATTACTATATTTATATCACTAAATAAAAAATCGAAAAAGTATCAAAATGATCATAAACATAAAAAACTAATTATAAATAATAGAAAACATAAAAATCTAATAATTTATTATTAAAATGTCAGATTATGGGCAATGGCACGAATATATTCTATAATATTTTCTCGATTAAAATTGGACACTATATTTAGAAGTCTCGTTCTACAATCGCGATATTTTTTTTTAGACGTTGGAGCATTAAAATTAGACAAAAATTGTTCTATTCGAACTTCATTTAGAGATTATTCCTTTTTAAGCAATTGATAAACTTCCAAATATTCAGGTGAGTACCACCAGCTTGCGACTCGAACCCACGATGCCAACCTTCGACCGAGTTGTTAGTCCTCGGTAGACCATCTATTGTTCTGGAGTACATATTCCATATCTCTGATGCAAATTTCGGGGCTCGACGCTGTCTTCGGTTTGGGCGGCCAATCAAAGTATCTTCAAAATAATCTAAGACCGGCAGAGCTTCGATGGGCAGTATTCTGTCAGACAATTCTTCAAAAACTTCAACAACAAAATTGGAAGGTACGAATGCTATGGCAGCCAGCGATCTTATTTGCAGTGCAAATTCTGGATCTGTATTGTACAGTAGTTTGAGTCCATGATTTTGAACGGCTCGAAAAATGCACTGTGAGAAATGAAAAAAGCATCCTTTTACACTTGCACCAGGAAACTGTACTGAAATAGCATTCATCGTGGCTTTTTCAAAATCTACAGTTATGGATTGCGATTTAATGATGATTCCAACTCTTTTAAAGTGCAAAGAAATTTAGAATACGTTTGCGCTAATTTATTTGGCAATAAAGCGAAGACCAAGGGAATAGAAGCACTTTGTCTTAGCCCGTGAATTGTGTACAGTTGATGAAATAATAATAGTACGGTTTTAAAGGTGCCATCTGCGTACCAGTTTTGAAATCTGCCAAAAGCCGTAAATTGTGAGTCGTCGAAATAATTAAAATTCTGTTTTCATCTGGTCCAGAATCATATAGCAAAAACCGTTCCCCTCTTGTCGTTTCTTTAAATTCGTCTGTGAATGTAATTTCTTGCCGCAAATTTGGGAGTGCGGACTAGTTTCTGCAATTTGTCGAATATACCGAACGCTACGCTTCATATTGTCAATCGATGGCAATTTTGGAGCTGCAGCATGGCTGCATAGAGGTAAACAATCTGATATAATAGATTGTGGCGCTTCTCTAGAGTTTTTTTTGTCAAGGCTCGAACATTAGCATTAATTTTATCGGCTTCGACTTTAGCAGCATCCCCCGAATGGTTGTGTTCGCCAAACACTTTAATTTCCCCATTAGACATTGTAATCACTCTACACTTGCACTTGTACTTTTGATAGTATTCACATTTCCAATATATTTTGGATAGTTCCCAAACATCTTTTTCTTTAAAGAAAAGATGACCTTCTAAAATTAATTTTTTCTTCCCCTTTTCTAAGAGTAAATATTCGATCTGCATTATTGAAATTAGGGGTTTAGAATTAAAATGTTAAAATATTTAAAAAGAGTTGTGCCATTTTAAGTAAAGTATAGATCTTTCTTCGCAAACCTGCGCCTTACCAATTGTGCCTAGGATACCTTCATTGCACTTTGGTAAAGAATTGGATGAGACTTTATTACAATATGTCTAGATAGAACATTACACATAAATGCAATGTAAAAACATTAGTGTTACAAGTATACTAGTACATTATATGTCATAATTTTGAGGAATTGTTGTCGCGTTGTTTCATAATCTTTCTTTTCAGATTAATTTTTAATGAACATTTTGATACTTTTTCTATTTTTTAATTTATTTAGTGATATAAATATAGTAATATTCAAATGCTATATTGCACAATATTTATGATCCATACAAAAAAAATTTAAATTAAATATGTATATCATAAATATACCCATAAAAAAATACATATTTCAATTTTTCGGTAAATTTGTTGTCGGTAAATTTGTAGTCGGTGAATTTGTAGTCGGTGAATTTGTAGTCGGTGAATTTGTAGTCGGTGAATTTTTAGCCGGTGAATTTTTAGCCGGTGAATTTGTTGTCGGTGAATTTGTTGGTCGGTGAATTGATTTTCGGTGAATTGCTGTCGGTGAATTGATGTCGGTGAATTGATGGTCGGTGAATTTTCTTAGAACCTAATTTAATATAACTTTACCAAAAAACATTTTTGCCTAATTTAGTAAAAATTTTAAGACTTTTTTCCAGATGATATTTTTTGGTTATAACTGTGTCATTTGCATTTAAATTTCCTAAAATATCTATGAACAGACAAAATATTATTGAATAATTACATTTTACATAATAAAAATTCAATGGATTTACATTTTTAAGTGGCAATCTTTAAAACTATAAAGTTCGTTTTAAATACAATAAAACAATACATAATTCAACATAAGAAATTTTGTATAGGATAAAAACTAATACAATAATTTCTTAGACTTAGTTGACTCAATTTCCAACCATAATGAAATGTATTTTATAGGATAACTCAATAATTATAGTTTATAAGAACATAAAACAAAAAATTAAAATACTTAGTTTTATTGTTTATTCCTTAGAAACATCTTTAGATTACTTAATCTCGCTTTACTTTCATTATAAAGATGGCAAAATGTGTATGAAGGTATTTTAATCAGCTTTTTAGAAATAAATAGGATATTAGAGGATATGGTTGCACTTATTGATCTCACCTTAAATAGAACAGAGAAAATACGAGAGGAAATGCTTTTAAATGCACAAGAGATATGATGTCTCAATTTAATATAATTCTGATAGATGAATTTGTTAGATCTTACTATATTGATATATTCACTTTTGGATGGTTTGATTCGTTTCTTTGTTTCAGTCTTATCTCTCGGATCATTAAAAAAAGCAATAAATACTAGATCTTCCTTCCTAACTATACATATTTTCTGGATAGTATTTTCCTGTAATTGATACTGGAAAATTGTACTTATGTCCTTTTCTGAAGAAGCATAAGCGAAGGTCCATGCTAAGAGTGAAAGAGCTAATTTGAAAATTGCTGACATTGTGTTTGCTGTGATTTTTTTATTTTTATATATTATCCTGAAACGTTTTATAATTGTAAGAAATATTAATTTTAAAAAATTATTAATAAAATATTATATTAGTGATTTATCAATTTTAAATTTTTTATTCCTGATACATAGAATGTTTTGTTTGAGAAATGTTTTGAATACAGACAAATTTTATAATTATTTTTTATGGAATAACTTTTTTACCATACTTTAATATTAAATTTTTTTCATTTTTTGATTTTAAGATCACATTGATCATGATAAACTGTTATCAAATCATAAAATTGTCAATTATTGATTATTTGATACACAATCTTATTATTCTGTAAATATCTTTTACAAAGTGTAACTTAGAGGAAAGAAAAATTAGAACTTGTTTTCAATTGTATTTTTTTAACTAGCAAATTTATTAGTATTATTTATCACCAATCCTACCGCACCAATTAATTGAATTTTGGTTTATATAACATGGGAGTTATCAAAGCAATATCTGAGTGAAGGATGAAAATTGTAACAAAGAGGCACAGGAGCTTTATCTAGTTCTCTAAGAAATATAATCTACATTTGTAACCGAATAAGGAGTCTACTGAATGATATTGGTGAATGTATATTTCTTGAATTTTTATATGTTTTTTACAAACAATAAACTCCTAGATTGGGATATAAATAAAGCAATAACCACAAAATAATTTACACTGTTAAAATTTCACTATTTCTTAACATACATATCAAGACATAACTACTCAAGTATTTTTCACTCTGATTTATAAAAATTCCTACGCCTAAATTTACCTTTCAATAAAATAAACTTTTTTATATGAAGCTATACCTTCTTTATTATTGTCTTTTTCTTTGATATATAATAGCGTTTAAAATTATATTTTTTATTTATATTGCCTTTCATAATATGCTAATCTTATGAGGAAATGATTGTTGGTTGTTTATCATAACTAATTATTGATCATGTAAAAACATGAAAAAAAGTTTTTTTATAAATTATATCAGCAGGACTCAAGAGCTGCTAAATTTTTGACACGTTTGACATTTCTCAATTTTTTAACGTTTAAAACTTTTGTATTTTACCCTAAGCAATATGGAAGAAAAATATGAAAAACCAAATAAATATTTAATATCGACAAATTATAATTGAAACTGTTGATATTTATTTTTAAATTTTATAAACCCCCAATTTGGATGAAGGACAACACTAAATCAATTGACAGAAACAAAAACTTTTAAGTTTATATTATGCTCAGAATGCTTTATTAAATTCAAAAACATGTGTTTTTTGAAGCATAGAGTTGTAAAGAGCTACATCTTTCTAATTACGTGATTTGAGGAGCCAAAACCAGCATATTTTATCTATTTTTTGTCTTCGGATTCTTTACTGTATTCTGCGAATTTTTTTTCTCCACCACAATTTACGAATAGGCTTTTTGGTAATTTGCACATTTTCAAGCCACTAGATATGTTAAATGTATGTTACATGCAATATATTATTATTTTAAATAAGTTGTGTTTTTTTATATATTTCTAAAACAATGATAATTATAATAGTTTAAAACTATACTTCTTAAAATTAATTCAAAGAAAAAGATAATATAGATTCTTAATTTATACTTCAACACCATAATTTTATCGACTTATTTTATGTGTTATAGATTTTACTTTTCAATTTAATATATGTAATATCATTGGATGCTTTTTAAACTATCTGAGATACGGTAAAATTAAATTTATATAATATAATCATAGTTAGGAACTGCGATGTATTTAAATGTATAAATATATGTTAGTAACTTGTTAATGCCACGGCCCATCGATTAATATCAAAGCTTACATCAAAATCAGAATTATAACGAATTTACAAGAGAGGATCTTCTTTTAACAGCGACAGGGACTCGTAAAGAGGGATCTGGGACCAGAACATAGAAGGGGCAGCTAGAAGGTGGTGTGGCCAGATAACGTGCTCGGAAGTGGAGGTAAACTGAGAAAACAAAACATACTTAGTTTTAAAAAAAATTATTGTGGTATCCACCACTGAGGAAAGTATTTAAAATATTTTTATTATTCATTTTAGGCTTCCTTTCCATTATTCCGTACCCCTCTCCAGATAAAATATTTAAATAAATGTTGGAGGGAAAACGGGTCGAATTTGGAGGGAAATTTTAGAAATATATTTTATGATATTTGGTATATCATAATCTGCCTCTTCTTTTGCTTCAAAGTTTACTATCAACCAATTTTTCATATCCCGGTATTATATTAGGTACTATATCTGGAGGCTCTTCTATTGTATTATTAACATCATTATTTATAGTTTCTAACCTATTTTTGGTGTTTATATCATCCAATGTAGCTATCATCCTCTTTCTTGTTTTATAAGTCTTCAATAGTTTTGGTTTACCAAAGTATTTTACTTTGTACAGAATTTTCTCGCGATTTTGCTTATTTTCACCTTCGCTGTTTTCTATATTGTCTTTCAATACATTGTCCCCGTGGGTTGATTTTTTAGCTCTTACTATTATCTCTTCGAGTTTTTCGTTTTTAACTTCCTTGGCTTGTGGTTTTTAGCGGCATCTGTGCTCGCTTCTTTAATTATATCTGCGTTAACCCTTTCTCTTAATGTAACTCGCTGTTTTTGATGTAGTGGTCTATTTTTTCGGCAGTTTCAATGCTTTTATTTTCCTCACTTATGGAAAAGCATTTTTGCCTTGACAGATCTTTATTTCGCTTAGCTTCATCTGTTTTCATGTAGTTATTCCTATTTTTATTACTTTTATTTTTCTTAAAGCAATCACTAGTATTATGGGTTCTTGATCGATGCAAACTACACCATCTATTCCCATCCTCTCTATGGTTTGGTTCTTTGACCTCGACTCGGTTATTCCTTATTAAGACTACATCATTTCAAATTCTAGATACTATTTCTTTCTCCAAGCTTACCAATAGATAAATAATGTCTTTAACATTCGTAGTATTTAATTTCAGAACATAATCTTTTGTATCTTCAGATAAAGCATTTAGACAGATTTCATTAAACCTTCTCTCATATTCCTTCTTAGTATATTTTTCTAAATAAGATGCCACTTCAAGTTTGGCATAAATATCATTTATCATATCTTCTATCAAAACATAATTAGATTGTTTAATTTCTAATAATTTAACTCCTGCATTTGAAAATATAGTATGTGGAGGGAAAGCGGTTAATATTTCTTCCTTACCCTTCATATAAGACTTACAATTGTTCTTTCTTTTCCATTCTTTACTTTCCACTAGATTTTGTAGCACTAACAGATTCTCTTCATCGCTCCATTCTATTTTCTTACTCAATTCTTCAAATTTTCTGAACCATTCTAGCATATTGGTTCCTTCAATACAGTTTATTATTTCTAACTGTTTTATAATAGGCTCTTTTAGGCCCTTGACTTTGATCTCAAAGCTGATCGTGTCTTTGGATTCATAAGTCTTTATCCTTTTGTTTAGTATAGGATACATCTTCGTTAAATTTAACTTGTGGTATCCACCACTGAGGAAAGTATTTAAAATATTTTTATTATTCATTTTAGGCTTCCTTTCCATTATTCCGTACCCCTCTCCAGATAAAATATTTAAATAAATGTTGGAGGGAAAACGGGTCGAATTTGGAGGGAAATTTTTCAAATATATTTTATGATATTTGGTATATCATAATTATATTTCAAATTTAAAATTTCGAGTTATGATTATAATTTGCTTATCAAGATTTTATTAATTCGTGTTATCATAACAAGAATTTGAAGATACCGAAAATTTAGATAAAAAATACCATAGAAACACATAAATTTCGCCAGGTATATATTTCTTTGAGGATAGCACAAAAGACTCTGATACTTTTTGAGTTGTAAAATTGTTTTATATAAACTTAAATTTGCAATGGTTACATAGTTGTATAAGATTAAAATTTTATGAAAGCTTTAAAATAAATGATAACATATTTTTTAATAATTAACATTTGTTAAATTAATACTATTTGATGTGCTAATTAAAAGAATTTGAAACTAATAAACATTAATATAATCTAATAAATGTGCGAACTATAATGACTATGATTTAAAATTATTTTTGATTTGGCAATATCGTGATTGAAAAGTATTAAAGGTTAATAAAAAATTTATTTAATTTTATGCTTTCATGATGCTCTATAAATTTTTTCCAACTATATATGACTATCGTATATGCAATAAATTCCTCGAGAAGACCACTAAAGTAATTAGAGGGAATATCGGAAAAAAAAACGAAATGACTTTTCTCATGGGCTCATGATAATATTAAAAAAACTAAATAAATAATTTTCAAATGTATTATTTAATTAGATAAGATAGATTTTTTACCCCAAGGAAAGTGATTTATATTTAACCAATTTAAGTTAGACATCGTCTTTGATCCATCAAATATAAGTTTCTCACTGGTTGCAAATTTTTTTATTATACCTTTTCTAGATTCCATATATTCAATGAAGTATGTCTTTTTAATGTCTAGTTGAATGGTTGTTTTTAGTATAACATCACTATATATAAAATTATCAAATAATTTTTTCTGCGTTTTTTTACTATCGCATTGTACTATCTTGAAAATATTTAGCTTATCATCTAAAGTGATTAGTTTAAAATTATAAGGCTTAGTATTTTTTCCTTCCTTTGATCTTTTATCATAAGTTTTTATAATTTCACATACACAATCCTTTTCAATTAATTCAGTAATTATATATATGTCATTTTGGCGAAATTTGACTATGCCGATGTATATATCCACATATTCATTGTTCAATGGAACCACTAATAAAGTGTCAGAACAATTTATGTATAAAAATGAAAAAATAAAGCAAATCATAAGGGTGTAAAAATTTTTTATAATATACTAAAAAGTTATTTCTAATAAATATATTTCTTTCTAAATAAAGTATTAACGTATAGAAATTAAAAGTTTTTGGTGTTTAATTCAAAATTTTAAATTTCGAAGTAGATATTGGAATTTGACATCTTATTGGAACTTTTAATAATTAAATAATGACAGGCCGATAAAATATTTTATTGCGATCTGATTTAAGTTTGACTAAGACATAAAATATAAAATATTTACATTGGAAACAATCATTAAACTTACACTCTTATTAGATCTATTTTTTTAAATTTAATGCTATATAAAATAATTCGGAGCTGGGATACTTACAGCCCCCGCATTTGAGGCGCTACGATTTTATTTTCCGAACCCCAAAAATGAAGTAAAAAAAAAGGAGGAGCAAAGAAGAGACGAAAATTACTAGGCACTTATGATATTAAAAATAGCAAATAAATATAATATTTTATACAAAATTTAATTTTAAATTTAGTTATAATAATTATTTAGAGTATTGTGTCTTTTCGCCCTTCTTATTTTTTCAATTTTTTTTAATTGTTGGTTTATTATGAAAGTAGATTTTCTTCAAAAATCTACTTTTATAATAAACCAACAATTAAAATTATAAATATTAGTTATATAAGAAAATTTAAATAAATGTTCAACGATCTATACAGATTGTTATATCAAAAAATTTAATTTAAATATGTTAAGTTATTTAGAATTTTATAGTTTAATGGTTATATTCTTTTTTTAAATTACATTTCGTATACAAATATATATTTATTTGGTATTTTTACTGTTTAAAGATGCAAGTAATTTGAGTACTGATGATTGCTTCTCCTTTATTTTGCACTTCGTTTTTGGGGTTCAAAATAATAAAGTGAACACCCTCAGAGGGAGCGTTTTTGTCCCCAATTCTAAAAAATCAGAAGGGCAAAAAATGCTTATTGGTTTATATTATTGTAAAAACTTGTATTAAAATATAATTGTGTACATAAATGTATATTTATTTATTGTTTTTAATGTCATAAGTGCTTAGTAATTTTTGTCTCCTTCCTGCTCCTCCTTTTTTTACACTTCATTTTTGGGGTTCGAAAAAAAAAAATCGTAGCGCCTCAAATGCGGGGGCTGTAAGTTCTCTTTAGCCAAATAATTCTTATTTAATAGCTTCTTTTTATCTTCTTTTACAATACAATTCAACATTAACTTTGAATGTCATTGAATTAAATTTCTGATTCTGTATTAAGTTCTATATTAAAGTTCTTAAAGGTTATTCTGAGCGCTTATTATATTAAATTCCTATATTTATTTGTTCAAAGCTATTTTCATATTGCGTCAATTGAAGAATATAAATTGAATAAAAAAAATCGAGTGCTTTTGGAAACAGCAGAAAAAAAAATATTTAAATTATTATTATGGATTTGCTGTTGTTATTAAAAACTCACCTTGTGTGACGAAAAGGCATAACAACAAATATATTTAAGAGGCAAAATAAAGTATTAGCATAAACTAAACACAAAGAATAAGTCTTTCATATGTTGATAAAGTTTTAAAAAAAAAAATTCTCTCAATGTGTTATTTCAATTTTATCGTTGAATATAACAATATAGAATTATAAATTTTTATATTGTCTAACATTTAAGAAAGATGAAAATACAATAAATTTTATGAAGTTTTTACATCTGAAATTAGTCTAAACGGAAAGAATTGAAGAATATACACTTTAGAATCTTTTTTTTATTTGGGTAATACCTTTACATGTATATTTTCAGCGTTTTTGATTAGAATGAAAATAATATAAATTATGATGTTAAGCATTTAGGATCTGAAATTTGTAATTACAAACGAGTGGACTTTGTTATGAAGTATGTCTTAATTTAAAGATTTTTAAAATAAATATTTGAATAATCTATCACAAATTATCCTTTTAAATTGTATTTAGCTAAATATTTGCATCGTGTTAGTGTATTCCGATAAAAATGTGGTAAGGCGGTAGTAATCATCTAAGGTATTGTTTTGTGTTTTAAAAATAAAGATAAAAAATACAATAAACCAGTACATTTACCTCACGTTAAGCGTTTTATACCGTTTTTTATAAATTAAGACTAAGAACATGAATCATAAGTACTATCTTAAAAGAAACAGAGTATCTGATTTAAATCTTATTTTTTATGACATTAAAGATTTCAAGATAAAATTATTTTACTTTTTAAATTTTTATTCAAATACCTTATACTTGATAAAATAAGCATTTTTCTAGAATAAACAAATACAAAATTCATGATCTATAAATATTATTTCACAACCAAACTATTTAGAAGTGTATTTTTTATCTATCTATACAGAAAAAAAGAGCATTTATTTTATTGATCTTCAAAACACTACCACAGAATAAAAAAAAATTAAATTTTTATAATAATCAACTAGTCAATAAAATTATTACATTAACAGAATTACATGAATATATATTGGATTGAGATTAAAAAATCTTATTATAATTGTTTTAAAGTTTATTTTTGAATTTTTCGTGTCAATGATTAATTTAATTCTTTCTAAAAATTTAAAGATATTCCCCAATAACAACTTAATGAAATATACTGTCAAATATTTTTGAGAATTATAAATCAAATTAAAAGCAAATGATTATTTGATTCAGTATAAATTTCTATTGACAAAAACCATTTTACTAAATATATATATATATAAAAAAATTTGACGTTCGGTACCCATGATTTTATTTTGCTTTAAATTATTATGTATATTTTGTTCCGACATATTATATATTTCTAAAGATACTAAAAAAGATGTATGTCATGTTTACTTAGCTTTGGATAATGTTTCACATGAAGACATGCACACAAGATTTTGCTTAATCAGCAAGCTAAATATGCCAGAAACCGATAAAAGATTACATAAAAATTGTGATTTAAAATTTGAAATAGAAAGAAATCTATATATATATATATCATTTCAAGGCAATAACTATTAAAGAAAGAAAAAATACTATAATTTTTATAGATCATCTTCGATATTACAATAGAGTATGTTGTGATTATGTAAATTATTTTGAAAAAAGCAACATTATATTAAAAGCAACATTTATTATTAACGAATTACATGGGCAAATTTAATATATTGCTGGAATACATGAAGACTTGAATATGAAATTTTGTAAATATTCAAAAAGCGTAAATTTTGCATTATGGGGTGAGTTTAATCTAGGAAAACTAATATGGTTAAATTTTTATAGTACTTTTTCCGATGATTTTACTTCTAGAGCTTTTCTAACCTATTTTAATGATTCCTATAGACTTGAAAAAAAATTAAATTTTTTCAAAAATAAAAAATAAATTTTTATGTAAAAGAATCGCATTTAATATTGGAAACAACGCATAGCTAAAAACTTCATTAAATTAAATTTTATTAACATATAAAATTGAAATAATACTTTTTTTAAATAATTAAAAATGTGAAATTCTTATGCTTGTTCAAATATATTCACTACCACGAATAATCAATCGATTTAAATGTAATAGAGTCGTTACAAATGTAAACTTTTAACTTACTTTTCCTAAACAAAATGTATTTAATTCTGCCGTTTCGGATGATAAAATTTATCATCACTTTAATTAAAATGGTTTTAAATGCCCCATAATATTTAGTGCAAAGACAAAACACGCCGACACATTTAATCTTTTTAATGTCATTTTAAGATAGTTTTTTGTAATGTGCTTCTATTTTGAGTTATAATTAGAGCTTTATTGTTTGTACTCTATGTAATTCCTCAAAATTTGTCTCAACGCATCACAATAAATACTTTTTTTAATTTAAATTTATTTAGAGAAACCATCTGGGTTCCCAATTGCATGTATATATGCATATTAATCTATCATTCTGCACTTGAAATATAAAAGATCAAAATTAATGATATATAATGAAAATTTCTTACTCAATTCGTCCTTAAAAGAATTTTCACGTATAGCATTACAGATGGTTTATACTTTTTGTTCTAATACAATTTTTAATCTTTTATTCCGATAATTTTAAGATAACAAGTTCATGTTAAAACATTATTATCAAAAAATTTGTTTTTTAAAATTATAAACACATCACTCCCAATTGGCTATAATTACGATGCAATTTTTTGTTTACATTTGTTTTAATTTTTAATTTATATTAAATAATCATACACAAGCATTGCACAGGCATATTTAAGTTTTTGTATGTCATAGTAGTAACGCCCCATCAAATCAAAAAAAACATGATAACATCTTAATTATATATAGCGAATAATGTTGTAGTAACTTATATAATACTTATCATTGAAATCTTTACAAATAAGCTAGATAATTTGGCTTCTAGTGTTTTGTATCTTTTATAATATCAGCACCTTTCCTCAAATATTTGATTCTTTCTTTAGTATATATGTGTGTAAAAAAAACTTCTTTAAATGAGGAAGTATATATTAACAGTAATTACTTCTCATTTTAATATTAATAATTTCTATTGTCAGCGTTATCTGTAATAATAATAATTCAAAATGCTTTTAAATTTTTTTATAATGTAAATAATTGATTCATTATAAAATATTACTTTATTTTATACAAAAATTTTATGATACAAATACGTCTTAAACTTTAAGTTTAATCAGTATTTTTATTTCTTATAAAAATTAATATAGAGTTTATGTATTTAATGATGCGTAAATGGGAATTAAAAGTTAATTGAGTAACAAGTATTTATTTTGTTTTATATATTGAAAGTTGATGTAAATATTGTCCCTTTTTCATCCAGATTATTTTCGATTTTGTATTTTTAAGCATTTCGATAAAAAATAATATTTCTTAGGGAAAAATTTGATCAAACATACAGTTCATCTAAAATATAGAAAATACTAATAAAACTAACGAAAAATAAATTTGCGGTATTATTTTAAACAGTTTAAATTATGATATAAAAAAAAACTAATTTTATTTTAAAATCTACATAAAGAAATTAAAAACGATTATTTTTAAAAATTTTAATCAAAAAGCTCGATGTAAATTTATCTGCATAATCAGGTTTTATGGTTATGTTCTCAATTTTTCACAATCTCTGTAGCAGATCTTAATATACAACACCTTATTATTTCTATGAACCAACGAACGAAATTTTATTTCATACATATTCTGTAATTTTCGTAACTTGGTATAATATCTGAGTCATTATAATTCAACTCTTAAATGTTAACTTACTGAAATATTTGACTTTATTCTTTGCTTTAAAGTTATATAACGCAAATGAAAAGTTTTTTATGTTCAAGCCATTATATCATAAAATTTTAAATCATTTTCAAATATAAATTATATGCTTTTTACAAATTTTAATTAAACAAAGACCTAGTTATATTCAGAAGAAAAAAAATATGATTTTTTAGGATCAATTGATACTCTTGATTTAATAATTTGTTGTATAAACAAAATAATTTCTTGGATATATTTGTTCTTCACCATAAGAGTTGCCTGTCATATTTAATACATAACTATTTCATTAAATAATACGTTTTTTGTTTATAACCATGGTTATGTGTGGCTAACCTTCTATTAATCTTTCATATAACGAGTTTATTAATCAATAATCTTCATTTTTTATAATCAATTCAGTAATAAAATATGTAAAATATATAGTTTGAAAATATTACCTAGAAAGATTAAGTATATGCCTACAAAGTATGTATATTTGGCCACCAAGAATAGAGTTGTAGAGCAATTGTAGTCAAAAATCAAATAAAAAATTAATCATTTGGGTTCTAACTACAATAGATATAATAACAAAAGACCAAAATTATTAAAAAATTTGATCGCATATTTCACGAATACATTTTATATTTTAGTCGTTTCCTTTATTTTTAAGACTATTTTTACAGATATAAAAACAGAATATTTTTAAGTTATTACGAATTTATTTGCTATTTATATATTAAGTTATAAAAAAAATCAAAGTCAAATGAATAATTTATTTGTCACATAAAATCAAATAATATAAAAATTTTTATGTGCTAAATCGCTTTTGACATATTTTTATTGTTTTAGCGTATTAAAAACTAATATTACACTATATGATTGTTTATAAAAATACTTTTTTAGTATTCTTCAAAAAACAATTTTGTATTTATATAAAAAATAGCTTTAATTTCAGCCTTGATTTATGTTTTATATTTATTCATTGACTTCTTTTATTTAATTGACATAGAATTTATCTAGAAAGGACAATTTTAATTTATGGGTTTTCACCATAATGCTTATTACGAATTATGTATAAAGGAATGACACAAGTCTTTATTCAGCAAGATATTGCAATATAGAAATATTTTTTAAAGAATACATCTTCATTAATCTTTTATGACAATCCCTATCGTTAACTAGTGCACATAGATATTTTTTAAAGCAAAAATTAAAAAAAAGTACCCAGACTAAGTTTTTCTTAAATGTGAGTTTGGGCTAGTATAAAAGCAAAATATCAATTTAAAAAACGTTTAAAGTCTTAGAAATATCTTTTTATTAGATCGTAGAACTTTATAATATACGATTAATACAACTTTAAAAAAGAAAACCCCAAGTAAAATTTGTTTAACATGACTCTTTTACTTTTCTAGTTTGTTTTTTTCGTCTTCATTTTTAACATTATTATTTTCTTTATCTTTTACTTCTTTCTTGTCTTCATTTGTAGAATTTTTCTATCCACTAAAGTTTATATTTTCAACACGTTCAGGAGAAAAGGCTATATCTGGCATTACAACTTTAACAAGCTCTTTGGCATTTGAGCTAACAGAAGTATCGTTTCGCTCATAAAATTTTAAATCTTTATCTGTTAATATATCATCAGGTATAAATAATTTTTTCAGTATAAGTAATTCCATTACAATGTTTTAAGTCACTATTTCTCGCGCTGTTTTCTCAAACAAAATTTTTTATTTCTGTAAAATTGTCTGTAGAAATGAGACAATTTATTTCGTTGTCGTTTGTAATCGACAACTTACATTCATAGTCATCAAAATTTTTTTCTTTTGCTCAATAACTATTTTTGATTGTAGATCCCTACTTATTATTTCTAAATCATCTTTTAAATTAATAAATTGATTTATTATAAATAAATTATCTTTGTATAACGAAAGGACACTAACATTTTTTTCTATTGTCGGCAGACTATAAAAACCTAACCAAATGATTTCATATAGCCTATTTGATCTGTCAATTTTTTTTTTTACTTGTTTAATAAAAAAAACAATTTGGACTTTAGTAATATTAAAAATCAAATAAATATGCCTTTTTGCATCAAGTACAAATGTCGTTTTTAATATAACATTGCCGCTATAAACTAAATCGACAAGATTGGTTTCTTTATAATGCATAACCCTATAATCTGATAAAGTTTTCTTTACACTTTGTTTTTCTTCTAACTTATCGGTTTAAAAAAACAAGGTTAAGTCTTTCTTCCATTTTCTAATCTTTTATCGTAGGTACTTACAACTCCATCTACAATGTCTTCATCGAGTAGTTCAGTTGTTAGGAATGTTGAATACATTTCTTGGGTAAGTACATCTTTCAATGAAATGTATAGATCAACATTTTTATCGTCTTTTGGAACTAAAAACAAAAGATCAGTACATATTGTAACATATATAAACAAGAATGAAGGTACTATAAGGGCACTAAGAACCCTTATAATATATTTAAATTAAAAAAATTATATTAAATATTGATGGGTAAAATAATATTAAATTTTTATTATAAAAAATCGGTCTGAACAAAAACTAAGATATTTTCTGAAGAAATATCAAAATTAAACATATCATAATCGTTAAATGTCAAAATTAGAATTGATTAAAAAAATAATTTAAATTTATATTTAAAATATTATTTTTTCGTGTTTGAAATAATAAGCGGGTATTGATTTTCTATTTAAAGATTAACAACGCTATTGTGTGAGTTAAAGTTCAAATTGATTTTAAAGACGGATAAAAGAATCTACGACAAAATATTATATTATTGTAAATATTAATGAGAAAGTAAATTTTTTACAACTAAATTATTTTAAAATGATAAAATTTAATAAATTTTTACTATTCCATATAGATAGTTTCATCAAGTTCTGATAGAACAAAGTTAGCGCTTAATTCCAACTCTTCTAATTGACTATTTATGTGTTCACTGTATGTCCTAGGAATACATACAGAAAAGTTTTTATCAAAGCTTGAAATAGTTCGCAATTTTAATTCGTATATATTTCGGTTTCGATTTAACTTGAGACTTCTACTAGTTATCCAATATTCAAGGTTATAATCAGGAGAGATTTTATTTAATGTTATGTAAAATCTTTCATTTATATCAAATGGAAATTTCGCTCTTAATATAACTTGACTTTTGCAAAGTAATTCAACAAGTTTCGAAACACTTTCATCACTTTCACTGTAATTTTTTTTCAAATCCTTTTCAAATATTTGTCTATCGTCGAGCATTAACGGAGTGAGAAGATGCTGAGTATCTTTTACAACCAATTCGTAATTTTTATTTCTAATAAGTTTAGCTTTATGAAATTCATAGGAATTCGAAATCTCAAAAATATGATAAGGTGAATAGTTGTCTCCGTTAATATCATTGTTAAAACCTATGTAAATTTCAAAATCAACATCTTTTCTATCAATAAACATAATGCCAGTGCAAATACTATGTAAAAATGGAAAACAAAATAACATCATGGGGCACTGAAGTTTTTTGCATTTATAAAAGAATAAATTAAATATTAAATTAAAATTTGATTTCTTATGTAAAAATTTAAATTTTTTTCATATATAAAATATAAAATATAAATTATAAGTTTATACATAGTTTGCCAAATTTCTTCAGATTGATAAATTAAAAAACGTCAATATTTTTTTACACTTAATTTTTATTTAATATGAATAAAAATTTTTAACAAAGGTCAGATAATTTTATTCAATGAATGAAGTTTTTAATGTCAAAAATAAACGAATATAGTTATTAACTTCTTTAAAGTCCTTTTATGGAAATAAGAAGTCAAATTATCTTGAGAATTTTAATACATAAATTAAAATCAAGTGAATTTGCAAAACGACAAACATGAAAAAGTTGTTTTTTCCTTTATTATCATCTTATAATATTTAATGGGAAACTTACGTGAAATCGTATCTTTGAAGTTATGATTAATTTTTTTTACATTATACAATCAAAAATACATAAAAAAACGTATAAACTTTATAAACAAACCAATTGAAACATGCTTCTTTGTTTTTCCATTCCAAAAAAATAGTTTTTATTGAACAAAATGAGAACATTAATGATTATGAACAAATGTACACGTTTTTGCCATATAATTAAAACCCGATAAAATTGCTCATAAGATAATAATATTATTATGCAAGTACATAAATACTCCGAAAGAAAACTTAAGTACCATATATAAATCTACTACACTAATTATAGGATTGAGCGTACTATATATTCAAACCGATGTGTAAGATTATATATATTTATAATTTGAAATGGTATAAAATGTGTTTCAAATGTTTGCAATTACACAAATTTGTTAAGTTACGCATTCTCACTATTTTTGTTCTTTAATATTTCGACTAACTCATTTTTTACCGCTAGACTAAATTTAAAGAACGGAAATTAATAATCGTAAGAAATTATAAAAAAAAATTATGTTTAAGCATGTGGTGATATGTATTCGAAAAAGTAACTTATATAACATTTTTTATATATTTTACACCGATATATGACACATGAGATTCTTAAGGAACTCTAGAGATGTAGAGTAGCATAAAATGCTAATACTTTAGTAATAAATGTCAAATGACTAAGATGCCCTTGTTTACATGATTCATCGTAAACTAACAATGGATAAAATCAAGAGACTTTAGCAATATCCAACATTTCAAATATGGTTTTATCAATAATTAAATAAACATCCCTCTACAAGATGATACATGTTATCGTTCGAAAAAATATAACTATAAAAAGAAGCATTTTTAAGTTCTAAATTGGAGATGAAAAAAATAACAAAAAATCTTTGAATTAATATATTTATACAAGCTTGGATGACATGTCGTCGACCAGAAGGCAGCTCGTGCCACAGTGTATATTACTTTTCCTTATATAATTTTTCTTTCATAATTTGAAAAAAAAAACCATCTAACTGTCTTTAACTCAAATAAAACAAAAAATTTTATAAAGAATATTATAAAATAATGATGATATATGCTCATATACAAAACAATTGAAAATTATTGTTTAAGACAAAATAATACGATAAATAGAAAATTTATGTACAGATAAAAATAGAATCAACGAAACAAACAAGCTAAAATGTAATATTAAGATAATTTTTGAATTCTGTTTTAATTTTAAAGTGAATTATTTTCTTATAAGCTTAAATTGCGGATTAAATGATACGTAAAAACATTTTTTAATAAGTTTCTATTAAATTCACAGAAAAAAAAATTTAAAAAATAAATCTCCCAATGGTTTTTTATAGAAACAAGAAGGATTTTTTATAAAAAGCAAATAAACATCAAAAAATTTTAATAAAAACCTAAATTTCTTTAACCCCACGTTATATTGTTTCTTACATTGAAAAATACTCCATTTGGAACGCAATTATTTCTTGTTCGTAAATTTCTTCATTTCTTCTCATTATATATGATTGAATTGCCAAGTATTTCTTGTAGACCTGAGGGAGATTAATTATAAATTGTCTATCAACCTTATTGGTTATACATAGCCTTAATTCGTATATATCTTTGTTTGGATTTAACTTAAGGCCTCTACTTGACAAACAATATTCAAGAGTATTTCCGGGTGATATTTTCTTTGCTGTTATATAAAATTGTTCTTTTAAATCGTATGGAAATATAGTTTTTAATACAACTTTAGCATCCACAAGTTTGAAAGCAAGATAAAGTTCTTCATCGGTTTCATAATCAATCCTTATCACTTTTTTATTAAATGCTTGTCTATCCTTATACCTCAGTGGTAAAAAATTGCGAGATTTAGGGGGTTGAATTAATTTTTTTCTTCTTCCTGATTTCTCTAAATCAAACTTATTTGATTCAGTTATTTCAAAAATATATTGAGATGATGGTTGCTCGACATTAATTTCTTTATCTGTACCAATGTAAATTTCAGAATTTTCATCTTTTCGAATAATAAAAAGTATGTCAGTACATAGGAATTCTAATAGATGAAAAGAAAATAAAATCATGGGGTTCGTCGTTTTTTTGGATTTATAAATAGTATAAAATAAGATTTAATTTAAAAAAATGATATTTCCATAGATCCATAATATATAAAATTTAAAATACGATCATTAAAAAATATTGTATTTATATACCATTTGGCATATTTCTCAAACTTAATAAATTAAAAACGTCAAAACAAATTTAATTTTTATCTAAAATTTACTAATTAAATATTTTAGATATATCTGAATAAAAAGCATTTTGATATGATTTGAAATCATAATTTTTTATATAAATATTTGACATTTTAAGATAAAAACAAAATTTACTTAAATAAGTTCAAAAGTATATCAAGAAAAACACATAAATTCCAAAGTATAATGTCAAACCCATTTACAAAACTGGGACAATTTATATAAAATAGTTTGATAATTAAAGTTCTTAGTATCGCAAATTTCTAATAATATTCTATATCAGGTAAGCATTTATTTATTTTGTAAATATAATTTGAAACATATTCAACTACATGTTATAGAATAATTAAATGTGGAAAAAATACACATTATTGATCAAAAATTTAAATTATAAATTAGTTCTAATTAGTATAAAAAGTAAAAAGTACCTATAACAGTACGAGAAACAAATACGTATTAAAAGTACTATAATTTTTATCAATCCTATTTTTGTTTCTTGCTTGAAAGTCGAAGCAGCATAATATAGATATCTAAAGAACTCAAAATAGTAATCATTTCCCTATTAATAAAACGTAAAACACCTTTTTATCGATGCAAAATATCGAATTTCGATATAATGTTGCTAAGGCTTTTCACTCAATTAAAGTTAGAAAGACATCGTGCATACTAAAACCATTATCGCGTACAGAAACATTAAGCATATATTATTTAATATCTAATTAATCAGGAGCATCACAACGTCTAGAAGTTTATTGAACTGGCCTATTTTGTATTAGTCTTCCTCATATTCAATTCTGTGAAGAAGTCGATGTGTTATCATTTGTGTTTAGTATTACTGCGATATGTTTTTTTTTGACCCAATATGAGTGGTTTCATGAGAACTTACTTTTTTATTTATCGCATATCTTGTATATACATAGAAAACAATAGGGTGCACATAACAATGTTCTATTTTTTATTTAGTCTATTAACTGTATTAAAACATTAACATTTACTATAATTTGGCTGTTCTGAGAAGTTTGTTAAAGAAGTTTATGTTATGTAAAAAATGTTTGATTTTTTTAAATAAACTCTTCTGTTATAGATAAATACTCCAATATTTGTAATTAGCTCTTATGCCAATAAAAAAAACATCGTATTTTGAGAAAAAATCATTTATAAATGTTTAATACTTTACTCATATTGATTAAAGCTATTGCAAATAATTGTAGTCATATTCGTGCTTAACCACTATTTGTCTTTAGATTTTATTAAGTTGAATTTTAATTTGCCATTTACAAGCCTGCAACTAATTATAATTAAATGCTAAAAAACTAGGTGCAATTTTGACAAACAGAAATCATTTAGGCTTTATATAGATTTGAAATAAGTAATAGCAATAAATATAAAAATTTATGAAATCTGATAGACTAAAACTACATCGTCAATGCTTTGTTCCATTTAAATGCAAATTTCTAAATATGACTACATGGCAAACATATCTACAAATAACTGCAACAATGCCGTCCATAGAATAATATTGTTCCAATTTACTTAAAAAAATACCCATTGCATGAACAAAAGTTTTTGTGATATAAGTCTATAAATCAACCTAATTTTTTTTTACCACATTTAATCTTAAATCATATTTTTTTATAAAAATTTAAATTATCGACATCAAAACTACGAGTTTTGGGAAAGATTTAGTTGCTCACAAACTGAAACATCTTGCTGTTGGTGTAATACCTTTTAATTTTTTAAAATCGAACCGTTCCGCTTTTTTGATGCTTTATGCTCAACAGTTTTTGTTTGCTAAAAAAACTAACATCTTAATTTTGTTCTTTAGATATAAAACCAAGAACGAAGAGCTTTATTCAATAAAAAAGTAATATCTTTTTATACCGTTGGTTTTGTAACATATAATTAAAAATTTTATTACAATTTTTTATTCGATTACGAGACAATAAAGCTTTATATTAGCTATTTAACACAAAATAGATTTGTTACAATAATTGTTTAAAAAGTCACAAATCTACAAAAAAAATTTCTTCATGATGATTTTTAAGTAAAATGTTATATGCAATCAAAAAAGAGTAGATTTTTTTCTCATAAAAAATATTTCAAGCTTTCATATTTTTCAAGTTATTTCATTTCTGATGAAATAAAAATTTCGTCTCAACCTGAAAATATATCAAAACTATTGCAAGATTTTTTTTCTTGATACGAACTGTTAATTTTGTCTAAGTTTATTTTTATAAATATTTTCTTCATTCTTTAAACTACTTTTTACGTGGATTAAGTGATTAGTTAATTTTATAAACTTGATATACAAATTTGAAATTTTATACTTTTCATCAGTTTTAGCGATAATGAAAATTAAAAAAAAATCATCTTAAAAACATTATAATTTTTTATTAATTTTAGCTTGTAACTATTGACAATTAATGTATTTAGTTTTTCTTATATTTGACGTAAATTATACCAAATTCCTATGGTACTTTTTTCTTTTACTTTCGGTGCTTCACAATAGACTGAAAATTATTTTATAAGCTACCATTACAATTGTGATAATGTAAAAAAATTTTACATAGGATTTTATATCATACATGTACAAGTTAATCTTTATCTTTAGCATCTAGTACTTTCCTGTAACGTATTATAAAGTATTTTTTTGGAAGTTTATAATCAACACGTTTATCGAAAATATCTAACCATTCTAGTTCAAATAAGCTTTTTGATTCCTGAAAGTGTAATTTCGAATTAACTATGAAAGCATCATCCGGTATTACAGAATTATATTTTCCATGTTCTAAGTAATATACCTTTTTATCTTCAGTTGTAATAGTAGTTTTAAGTATATATGTACCATTGTAGAACAAATTTATAATGTTCATCAGTTCGACATTATTATTTGCAACAGAATTCAAAATTTTATGAATATACATTCCCTCTTTTAATGTTATAGGTAGAAAGTAATGCGTCTTATATTTTCTTCCTATTAGGATTTTATGATTGAATGTATTAATTGATTTAAAATTATAATCATCGTCCATTTCAGAAATTGAATAGGTAGTGTTTTTTTCTTCATCTGCTAAACTTATGTAAACATCTACGAATCTATCATCTCTTTGTACCATAAACATGGCCTCAATAGAAAAAATATATTGCAGATTAAAAAGAATCAATATCATGGGGTTTCACTTTTTTCATATATATATATATTTACTTATATTGAACAATTCATTTAAAAGTTTATTACCTTTTACTTATTTGTTCTAAGATCATAAATTAAACTATTTATTAACTTATAACGACTATGCAAAAATTAATATTGTCAAATTTAAATTGTTACAATATGGGTTGTTTTTTAAGCCATGAAAATATGATATAACGTAGCTTGAAAATATCATTGATGATTAAGTTGTACTAAGTTTTAATGCGTTAAAAAAAATATCTAACTGGTTCGTAATCGACGTTCCATAAACTAATGCTTAAAGCAACCAGGATTCATCTTAGAAACTATAAATTATATATGCAGAATGGGATAATATGATTAATTATCAAATTTATCAGATTATATAAAATTAAATTATTGGCAATTTAATATCATTTTTAAACTTTTAACATAAACACTTGTAGAAATTTATACCAGTTTTTTGTTTAGTATTAGAACATTTACAGCATGCCATGAAATAAAAATGGTAAAATTTATATTAGATGGCGAACAATTCAGGGCCAAAATTTCTTATAAAATACCCCTTTTTGACGTAATCAAATTGTGAAATAAAAGCGAATGTTTTGGAAAAACTGCAATTTTATTTAATAAACGACCGTTTTAAATATGTTGTCTAACTATTTAAGGACAATGAAATGAGCACATATACAAAGTAAGCGGATAGTGTGTAAATAACTATTCTTATTTTCAACATACTTTTTTTTATAACTGCAGATTAATCTTTTGAAGCCGAATCAATCACATATATTACATGATGTTGTCATAAAAGTTAATTTAGTGTTATAGGATATAATTGAAAAGATAATATTGTTATTGTTGTAACTCAATTTACCAATCATTGCCTTATATCAGATATCAAACTGTAATGCACAAAACTGGTCCAACTGTATATAGTACCACATATCAGTGTTTCATACGTAAAAATAAAAGCGAAAGTTTCCTAATAAATATGCAATTTCGAGCAGACTCATCTACTCTTCCAAAAGTTATAAATAGCTAAGTCAAATATTTTTAAATATTGTTTTAAATAAACGATGATTAATAAAACAAAAATAAACTTGCAATTTAAAATATAAATCAATTATTAAATAAATGATATCTCCGGTGTCTGCAAGTGAGTTTGGTTTTTGTGAAAAGTTAATCGAATAGTATATTTTCTTTTTTTGGCAATATAGAACAATAATCGAGTTTCTATCACTTTTCCATTTAAATTAGTATATTTTGATTCTATTATATATATTATATTACAAGTTTATTTCTATCCAAAAAAAAAAATTCTATAGAACAATTTCCTGTAAAGTATGTTCTTTTATACTAGAACATGATAGTTATAAAAATAAAATTTATAAAAAAATTAATAATATCTAAAGGTATTCTGAAAAAACATGAACAGTTTTTTTCATATTCTGATAAATGTTTAGCTTTATATCTACAAAAAAGATAAAATTTATTGTAGATTGGTCATTTTTTATCTTTTAAATATAATTTACGCTTTAATGATCAAACACTATTTTTCATCTTTCTTTTATATGATAAGTTCAAAGAGTCAATCTTCGAATCATTTTGACCTAAAATTTTTTGACACTTAAGTAATTTTTGCCATATTTTTAAATAAACCTATGAATAAACTTTGTGCTATCAAAAGAGAGACTTTTGAAAAAGTAAGAAGTGAGATCCTACAGAGGGTTGAAAAACTGTGCAAGACTCAATTAAATGGTAAGAATATGATTCGAGCTATAAACGAGCATGCAATATCAGTAATAAACTATCATGTAGGATTATTAAAATTAGAACCAATAGATTTCAAAAGTCTCGATTTTGATATCCGACAGGTACTTATCAAGTACCAGGTCCATCTGCAGCCAGCCTGCAAGGAAAGACTATACCTTCCTAGATCCGAAATGGGCAGAGGCCTCATAAGTATCGAAGATAGAAGCGAAAGTATGCTTCTGAATATTTATAAAACATTAGATGGGTCTAGAAATAGCTCACTAAGACGGGCAGCGATACTTAAAGTAGAGGCAGAGAGCAAATCCCACTTGTTTACAATAAACGAGTATCTAAGGATTAGGTATAGCTTTGTAGGAGAGATAACCCAGAAGATGCTAATAGAATCCCAAAAAGAAGCGCTTTACAACAAAATTAACATAAGGACAAACCATGGAAAGTTGTTTAAAGCTAGGGACAATGATTTAGTAAGCATTAGGGACTCTTCTACCTGGCTGGTTAAAGGAAACAATCAGGCTAGATCCGAAGCAATTTACTGCTTCCTACAGGATAGAAATATCTTCTGTGGACAAGAGGGACAATGTCCCCATTGTGGATCTCATAGGAAGACCGTGGATCATTTAGCTACCAAGTGTGATCGAATGTTGGGTTTTGATTATATGAAAAGACACAACGAGGTAGTTAGATGCATTCATCTCTTACTATGTATTAAATATGGGTTTAAGAAGACAAAGAAAATACGTGGACACTCAGTACAAGAGATCATGGAAAATGATCGTGCAGAAATAAGAGTAGATACGAGAATATCCACTAATATAAAGGTAACCCATAATAAGCCTGATATTCTTGTGTTTGACAAGAAGAAGAAAGAAATTTTAATAGTTGAAGTTGGTATAACCAACCAGGATCGACTTACTATAGTTGAGAATGAAAAACTAAGAAAATATGACCTTCTTGCAAATGAACTGGGACTAATACATAAATCCCGGACAAGAATAGTTCCTTATGTAATGACATGGGATGGAGTGGTGACCAAATATCACAGAAAGTACATCAGGGAGCTAGAAATCCAACCCTACCTGGAAGCATATATCCAGTCTATTGTGATGAAGAAGACTCTAGAGTCCATCTCTTTGGAACGACGACGAGGATACGATCAGGAGGATGCAGGAGAAGAAGAAGTGGCTAGAGCTGTAAGCGCACTAGCGAATATGGTGACTGTTAAAGAAGTGGTGTCGGCAAAGGGGAATGAAGCTGCTAAAGTGAAGTTGGAAAACATTAATAATTCCACAAAAACCAAAGTCAGTGAAGAGCTGAATCCCATGAGCGATACCGGGGAAAGCTGTGCTATGAATATCTAAACATAATTGAAAATTAACTCAATAAATCTTTTATTTTTAAGAATAAACTTTTATACAATTTTAAATACAAAGACATTAAACATATATATCACATTAATTTTATTTTTATTACAGTATATAAATAATTAGTGTTGCTTGTGGGATTAAACTCTTCACAAATATTGATTACTATTAGTATGTTCATGTTAAAAGACTCAAAAATATTTAAAAGGCTAAATTACACATACTATTCAATATAAATAAATCTTTTTTTCAAATAGCTATACACTAGACGCTTTTATTAGACATTAACAGATTATATCGTAGTTTCGGATTTAAAATATTATATTTTCTGTTCTAATAATGTTGTAGTCGATTTTATTAGGTTATAATATGCTTTTTATTTGGTTACTATTGTTGTTTACATTGTGCCTATTTACAACTCCAGTGTAGTGTATAAACGGCTAGAAAAGGTAATGTTCAGAATTTCGTTATGGTTCTGATTGTTTGTAAAAAATCGTTTTCTCTTGATTTCATTCTCGACAGAAGTGAATCGTTCTGGTTGGGCATTCCAAACACATTACGATTTTTTTATGTCAAGTACAAGAATATCAGAGTTTTTTAGTATATAAAATTTTCTCGTGTTTAATAATATTAGCTTGATCGTCTTCAATTTCAATATGCACTGAGTGTATGTTTAGTTCTATGATTTATTAATTCTCAAAACAAATGAATTAAATATATATTTAGTATTAGTTACATTGACATTTGATCGCCCTTGGTATCTATACAATCCAAGATCTTCATATATTGTAAAATTTAGTGACTATACTTTTAGACTTTGTAAAACTTATTTTTTGTCTGTAGAGTGCAAAAATCGCCACGAATCTAATCCGTTTGTTTTTTGTTGACAGGGTATGATTGTCTTATACTTCTAATTTGGTTTCTCTTAAAAAATAATCTTGCTAATTTGGTTTATTTTATATTTAGTTTTAAGGCGCTACTTTTTGTGCTTCTACTCTTATCTTTGAGTTATCTTTACTACAAAGCTTTATAATATTCTCATGACACTTGTTGTAAAAAAATATGATAAATCCTCATTTTTTCTTTTTTGATGTGTTTTGGTTTATGATTGTTATTTTTAAACTTATATTTTCAATTGTGAATAGAAAATCATGTTATACTATATCTTTAACACTTATATTGCCGTTTAGATTTCTAGACCTCGTGTGATATTATTAATTAGGATAATAGTTGTAGATAAGCCTAGAACTTATAAGCTTCTGTCTGGTAATGAATTTGTCATTTATTTGGTAAAATTGGGTGATCTCTTACCAAAGTAATCTAAGTATATCATATTCTGCTTAAATTTTAAGTCTTATAATGTCATACGTTTTCTTGTATAGTGACATTTATATAATACAAGTTATTTTTCAATAACACTATGCTAATATTTAGTTACTAGGTACAAAGAATGTACTGAGTGCTTTATAGTATTATGTATAAAACTAAAAATGACTGACTTTTTAATCATATACCAAAGTTTGTCATTTTAATTGCTTTTATAGGCATATGGTAAGAGCAGGGCTTACTATAACTTAATAGAGTTTGTTTTGTTATTGAACACCCTTTCTAATGTCTGTAACTTATTTATTGTAGATCAATTAGTTTTCTACGCGCCAAGCAATAATTAATACGTTAAAAGCAATAAAAACCTTCTTTATAGCAAGTATAATTTTTTTATTTAAATTCAATTCACTACCTGATTTTATTACCTTATGTTACTTTTTGATCTTGGATTATAAAAATCTATCGTTTAAAAAATTTTAGTTGTTTAATAAAATAATAAGATAACCAAAAAATCACATGTCAAAAAATTATTGAATTATAAATACATGTAATATGGTTTTTTTCTATTCCTTGATGATTTATAAATTGATCATAGCCTATAAGTTTATTATATAATAAAAGGAGTTGAAAGGGTATATAAAACATGCTCAGAACCATAGAACTTATGTTTCTAAAATTATCTAGATTCAGATCACAAGTACATTTATGTATTAAGAAAATATAGATAAAAATTTACAAATTTTTATTAGGTTGGGGGTATTTATTTGCCCAACATGTTTTTTAAGCAGGGAACTTTGAACTTTCAAAAGAGATTGTGATTGTAGCTTGTAAAGTAAATCCATAAGTAAGATTTTATACCCAAATATATTTTGTATTATACTAAGTTGTATCTACTCAACGTTAATATTGATTAAAGCGTAATTGTTGATTATTTTCTAAAATAACTACATCATTAAAAAAAAGAAAACGAAAAATCTTGCATGTATAGTAAAAAACTTATAAAATTCGTATTTATTGCTTAATAATAAATGTACAAACAATGAAACAAGTCCTAAACCAATTATAATATTAAAGAGGTGGATAAACTATAAGACATTCTATATCCTCAGTATTGATACTATATTTTACAATGTTTTTCCTATTTTTTCGTTATTTATAAGACTCGTGATATTTGAACTATTATTTATCTTTTTTTTTATCTGTGCATATTTAGGCTTCTGTTTTCTTTTCGTTTATCGTTACGTTCAAACATTCATTATCGACATTCTTTTCATTTCGATCATCTTGAATTTTTTCGATGATCTATCATTTCTTCCTTGTCTTTAGATACGTGTAATCTTTCATGTGCAACTGTATTATATTTTTCAAAAAAAGATTTTTCATCAATTTTGTTAAAACCTTTTAAAGATTGTTAATTTGTCTCTCCAAAAAACTCAAGTTCCTCTTGTATTGGTTCAAAAATAATACTTGTCTTATCAAATTTTCAGTACTGATGCTAATATCTTCAGACTTTTTTTATTTGTTTGTATTTTTGTCTATCTTTATATCGATGTTATTTAAATCATCATTTTTTTTACTAATATTACACTATTATCATCTTTATAAACCACTTTAACAGACAATATTTTGTCTCTAGGTCGGAATATATACCACAATTTTTTATGACCCTATGTAAATAGGTCGAATTAGACCAGTTTACTTCATTAAAATTTATAGTAGTATCAAATACAAAAGTTTCACTAGTGATAAAATTTAAATTTATTGTTTGAGGTACTCTAACCGTTTTCTGAATATAATACCCCTTCTTAATATCCACCTTTTTTGTAATTTTTATTATAACCTAGCTAGTAATAAACGTGTTTTTTAGATTTACTTGTCATCATTGAAATTATAAGTTTGCAACAAGTTTCAGATTGTTTTTCTTTCAGTGATGCTTAATACATTGAAAAAATATTTCTTGGTTTTTCGTCCTCTATCAGATCGTTTTTTGTATGTGTTAACCATATTATTCTTAAAGTCTTTGTCAACTAACTGTGTTGATATATATCTAACTTTTCGACGCATGTTATTGATGCCAAGATACACATCCATGTTATTGTTGCTGAGAACGCTTAAGTTAATATCAGAATGAATTAGTACTAAAAAATAAGTATATAAGAATATTATATAAGAAACGTAAATACGACTTGCTCGTAAATCATGTGGCTTCTCTCTACAAATACAAGCCGAAAATTATTCCTTACGTGATGTGGGATGGAATAGTAACTAATTTTCACCGTACGCATATCAAAGTGCTCAGATTGAAACCCAGAACGGAAGCATATATACAGTCAAGATTCCTTAAATGACTTTAGAAAGCCTAACTATGTCAGCCAGACATGGGCTCGATACATATCAGGAAGGGGTCTTCGAGAGCCTAATGAGTGAATCTCAGAAGGAAGTCCTGAACTGCCAGATGAGACTGTAAGCGTATCTTGTGAAAAGTAATTAATAAGCCGAATATTATACCCAAATAAATTATATATTGATTACATTATATGAATATTATATGGTGTATGTCTGCAGTGGATTTATATGAATTATATATTGACAGATGATGCCATAAATTTAAGATAATAAAAACTCTTATTGTGCCAAAGAATAAAAGTATTTGAAATTTATAAAAAATTTTTTTTTTGAAAGAATGTTATTTAAATAAAATTTTTTTGTTAGAAATGAAAATAAAGATTAATTTAAGTTCATACAACAATATGCAAGACATTATAAAAAGCTTATGATGAGAAGGAAAGTTTGTTGTGCGCAAAAAAGTTGACTTTAGCCATGAGGTTTTGTGAACATTGTGTAGAATAAGAAAATACAATAAGACTAATATCAAAGCCTACGTTATAAACGCCAGTACAAATTTTACATTGTAAGCCTGTCAATACTTGAATAATTTCGACAAGTATAGTTTTTTATTATCTTGATGACTATGATTCATATGTTAAAAACAATATAAAAACTTCTGATTCTAATAATTATGACTTTAATTGATGATAAACCCAAGTAAAATATGTTTATACAAACTATATGTGCATTTTATTGGCAAATAAAATTGTAAATTATACGGATAAGGCTTTTCAATAATAATAATATTTATTTTTTATATAAAAAAGTATAAAAATGGCTACAAACCACAACACACCTTAAGATTTTGCATTGAAATTTTTTCTTTTATCATCTTTAGTGAATTTTGCAAGTTTTTCATCTTCTTTTATTTTATTATCTTTGCCAGTTAATTATTCCACTTCTTTTTTCCTTAGTTTCATGATGTTTATGATCAGAGATGTTTAATATAAAATTATTTACTTGTTGTTCTTCGGTTTTCTCTGTTGTTAGAAGGCCAATTGTCTTTTCGCCTTCGATATCTTGTTTTCCGTTGATTGGTTGATTTTTGGCTTCCTCCATCGCAATGCAAAAGTATTTCCTAGTACTACGAAAGATTTTCCGTTTGCAAAAGTAGACGCAGACTCAACTTTAAATCTTGATTTTTCATTCGCATCTGGCGAATCAATGTAAACAGATTCTGATGTTATATTTCCAATTGCCTTTTTAATTCCTAAATTGAAATTTTCAAATGTGTCAGAAGCTGATTCAATTTTGTTTTCTGCAAAAGAGACACCATCTGTATTCGTCTTTTTATTATCAACTTCTTCATCATTTTTAATAGATTTTAAATTCATAGAAGTTCATTTCAAGTCATACAATTTTTTATTACTATCAAAATCTATTATACTACTCATAATAATCTTGTCTTGATACCTTTTTTCTATACAATAAGACTTTGTATTGTCAAATTTAAATGTAGTTTTTAAAATAATGTTGCCGTTCCGAAATAGAGTTAATAAATAATTCTGTTCCTGGTCGCTGCTTCTATTATAATTTAGCAAATGATTTACGTATTCCTTGTCTTTGAATATTATATTAGAAAAAACATAAGAGACTGCATTGTCGTATTCTTTTAAGATGTAAGTTTGATCAGTTTTTTCTTCTAGTGGGCTTAAGTACACTTCTAAATGATGATTGTTGTTTTCAATAACAAAGATCGATTCGTTACAATATATTTTTAATAGACAAAATAGTAAATTTATCATGGGCATAAAGAATTATTAGTTTTATAAAAAATATAAAATTTTTTATTACATTAAAAAATGATCTTTTACGATAAAGAGAATGATTTATTACCAAATTCTGTTAAATATATAACTTAGAAGAATAACCTTATTTTTCATTATATTAAAAAGTGACATATAAAATTAAAATGAAGATAAATTTAAGAAATATACTAGATGCTTCGAATTCTAATTATAGTTAAATTTTGCCTAAAGCCGGGGGAGTAGTAGAATTAAAAATCTTTTCCAGTAATAAAACATACAAAAAGTATAAAATATATATTCAATATTTCAAATTAGTAGTTTTATTTACACTTATGTTATACTATAATTGTTATGTTTACTGGTCTAAAAACAAAAAAATTATTGAGTTTGTTTTTCTATTACAAGTACTTTATGTCGTAGACGACAATAGACTGAACAATCTTAACGCCACAAATAGACAGATTTGATTGGCTACTAAAAGAATACAAAAACATTCCCGAAAATGGATAGAAAATAAAAAAAACGCATCACAAGCGACAAATACGTCTAATGTCGTATACTTCACAGAACGTTAGGTGAGGATATCTACACCAGAATAAGAGACGTACTATTGGTAGGATAGGTTTCTAAATGGACCAAAGACAATTCAAAAATGTATTTGTTACTAACTTCAACGCAAAGGCATTATTTTGTGCTTTTAAACATTAGTTTGGAAAATGAAGACAGAGTAGATTGTTCACATAATAAAGAAAGGATCGGGTTACATAAAGACAATGATATAACACTAAGCATGTTTCATCGATAAAAGTACAAATGACAAAGGAAGTTTACTCGCAGATATTACAGGTAGCAAAAGTTATATTTGAATGATCTTTTATAAATTTCAACGCTTTGTGTTAAATAGACATGAATAAATCGCCAATGGAGATAAAAGCATTTCTAAACCAGACCCCACTACAGTTCAGACTTTGTTGGGATTTATTGAAGAAGTAGAGTATATTGTGGATTTCATATTCCGATAAGATGTTAGCTAGGTCTAAACTGCATGACGACGCGTGCAAAGGGCCCAACACAAAAGTTTACTACAAAAAAATTTTAAAAAAATGCTATGAAAACCCACTGCGACATAATATTGATTATATAAAACGTGCACACAATACGGGAATGTAATCATTTCACAAGATTGCAAAGTTATAACAATAGTACTCAAGAGGAGAAATAACTTCAAAAAAATATATAAATGCATTGGATGAATATGAAAGCGACGAAAAAGTCCATGTAAAAACAAATTTGATTTTATTTACATTATTCACAAATTAAATTTAACCTTTTTCTTTGTAGAAAGCAGTCTTTTAACAAAGATTAAATGTATTACTAGGTAGAAAAGCCGATGTCTTTGTCATAAATTAAAATGATATTTCACAAAAAGATCGTAATCGTATTTTTAGAAATAATTTGGTAGTATAATGCATAGGAAAAGAAATTTAAAAAAAGAATTCTAAATATAAGATTGTACATGGATTCGTAAAAAGGCGTAATATTCTTACTCTTAATAATCAATACATTAAATATGATATAATAGAGGCAAATGTGGTATGTAATAGTAAACAATTGATCTTAGACATTCAAAATGCAGCAAAATATAGAATCAGCCAAATATCGAACTTTACATATGATTCATAACATAATAAAACTCAGGAATATGAAGCTATTTTTACAATAGTAATAAGCGACTATAATTGTTGCTTGCATTTAGTCATCGAATACTGACGAACAGTACAAAGATAAGTTGACAAAGGAATGCAAGAATACTAGTACCACAAGAAGAAGCCGTAAATGAAGAAATCAACAAAATCCTAAAACTTGGAATTTTAAGGGAATGCAGAAGTCCCTTATGTAGTAGAATATTGATTATACCAAAAATAGATATATATATATAGATAATGTGTGTAGACTTTGGAGGATAAATAGCATAAGAGCAAAGATGCGTACATGATTTTTGACCGCCTATCGACTGATACCACTTTCCCACACTAGACGATACTGATGCGTTCCATCATATTCGAGTACAAGAAATGGAAAAGATAGTATTTTTATAAAATTACATATATACGAATTTACTCGTATGCATTTTGAAGATTGTGATGCCCATCAACATTAAAAAGGGCAATGAACGCTGTATTATGCAAAGAAACCCCCGAATCTTGAGATCTCATACTTAAATAATATTATTGTCGTAGTTCCTTACGCTCTAACAGCATTTACAATGCTTGATCATTTCTATATATTTTAATAATATTTTAACCCCATCTTATGCAAAGAGAAAAGGACGAAAATAAAATAAAGCGCTTTTACAACAATTATAATTGTCGATATTAAATTGTTTATTAGTTTTTTCATCTTTTTCTTCCATCTTGCTTAAGGGTTGAATATAAAAGTTTAAAATATTAAAATATTGTGAACTGTAAAACTTATCAAACATGTAGCAGCCCTTGGCTCCTACAACATTAATGATTTATGTTTAATCTAATTAAATGTTCAATTAAGTATTTTATCATTTTTTTGTAAATATGTATTTGTATTGAATTAACTGTAACGTCATTGTTTCCCAGTATCTCATAACTTAGGGCCAATGCATTGTTTTCATATATAGAACTTTGTTTATCACGAAAAAAATCTTTAAGATACTATTTTTAAGAACAGGAAATTATTATAATATTACATTTTATCCCGTTAATTTTAAAGTTCAACAAAAAAAGATTTTTACTGCCGGGTTAACTTGATTTTTATTTAGTTAAAACGTACCTTACGCTGCAATATAGTTTCCTTGGAATTACTATAGACATAAAATATGCTATGTGCATATAACCTCTTAGATTTAACACTATAGAAATATGGGAAATTTGACGAAAAAGAAATAGTTTATATAATTTATTTATATATAGTCGTAGGTTTTTTGGCCTTTTTATAATGAACTTATTTGATCAGTTTTCATAAATTAAAGTTTTAGAAATATGTCGAGACATGACGATTGAACGTGAATTATATGAAATTAAAAACCTTATATTTATTTATATTATGCCACACATACATCAAAAAATGTTTTTACATAATTGTATTGTATTTTTTTTGCTATGGAGATAAAACATATCAATTCAAATCGAACCAAATTTGTGTTACAAACCAATTAATTACGTTAAGCTGAATTAGTAGACTTTTATAAATTAAAAATTTACAAAATTTAATTGACAAAACCCTTGTTAAAGTTGCTCCAATTACGTATCTAATATGGCACTATGCTCTTTATTTAAAATATACGTAAAAATAAGAAAATGCAAACAATAAATTTTATATTCAAATTAAATTCTAAGAAATGTCCGCAAGAGTTTGTTAGAATATTTTTTTTCTCTGTTTAAAATCTTAAACTATAATAAATAACAGTAGATAAATTAAAAATAATTTATATCATATTACTATTGATTAAATAATAAAATTTAACTGTTCCTAAAAATACAAACACATAACTTACTAGAAATAGGAAATAAATCAAAATTATGTAAATTGAGATAAACATTTTGATTTGTTACGCTTAGTTTTAAATAATTACATCAAATTAATTGCTACAATGATACTACAATTAAAGTATTATTATTAAGATAACTAATTAAGATTAAATAACACAACAATTAATTAAAAGATTTTGTATATAGTATGTTTTTTATTAAAAAAATTACTTACTTACGTGTGTAACAAATACATATAATTAAAAGGAAATTCTCTGTTTCTTATTGTAAATCATTAAGATAGCTCTTTTTTTGGTCAATTTGAAAAAATCAAGAAATATACACGTTCACTTGTAATTTTAATATTACACTTAAGTCACATCTTAATTAATATATATGCAAACGAATCATAAATATAGGTCCAATGAGAATTGTTTTTTATGATTTCCCAGAAAAACTATATCCCTTGTTGATACATAATAATTGTGATGTAAAAAATTACTTAATGTAAAGTTTACCAAAAAAGTATTCCATCAAACAAGTATTTTTATTTTAAATAAACAAGAAGATCTTTCTTAATCGTTTTATTTATAAAAACAAGGTTTTTTTTTCTGCACTTAATGTGTTATTTATTTTATTCAAAGACTCTGTTTTCTGTCATATTATAAAGATTTGTATGAATAGCGGAAGTTCTCTTAAAAAAGCTGTAAAAGGTAGATGCCTGTGACCAATGTTTCGTCAAATTATAGAAAAATTTTATTTTTTATGATATCCGTTGCAATACTATTACAAATCGTGAAATTTATAAACGAATAATACAAATAATTTGTCGAAAGGTTACTACCACAATCGCAATGTGTCGACCAAAGAAAATTCCTTTAATAAGTATTATTTGACAAATCGAAACCTAGTAAGCTGTTTATTTCTTCAGCATAAAATGAATTTATAAAAAAATCTATATTTGTGAAAGACAAGTATATTGATAATTTACGCACTGTTAAAAAAAAGTTTCAAATAACACAATATCAACAGCAAGATCATTTCAAGAATTATCTTACGAGATACGTTTTCTAAACCAAACTGTAGAGTAACGCATTTTCTTCTACCTTCATATAGTTACGAAGGAGGCAAATACTCCAAATAATGATTTTTAGTAATAAAAAAAATTTTTTTTTTATTTTTAATAAAGAATGAGTTCTATTATCAAGGTCGGATCATAAAATTTTGAATAAAATATAAAAATATATGATATTAACTTAAAACCTCAAGAATTATAACCGCAATAAAAACAACAGAGCGAAAGAATATGATAGCATCATCTATTATAATCATAATATTATAACTTTATAAACGCTGATGAGACGTAATATTTTAATACAGATAATATTGAATTTGCAGATGTATCTCAAAAAATTCATTTTGAACAAGTACTAATGTTGTCATTTTTTCAGTTTAATAATATTCGCTGTAAAATACTGGGTTTATTAATAAGTGGCGCAAAGAAGACTTACTAATTTTTTGATGTTTTATATCATTAGATCTTATTCCATTTTTCTTTCATAATTCATTAGATACATAATTATAATTGATGTAATATTTAATTTATAAATTTGATTTTTTTTACAATCTTTAATTAAACATTAATACTTTTTTATTAAAATCTAACAATACAATTATACTATAGATATTTATAGATAAATCCTGAAGTTTTAAATATTTAGACCGGCGCTAAACATAAAGATATATAATATTTATGATTTTAAGCATCGTTATTCATGAATTCATTGTCTAAAGGCTGTCAAATATTTAATTTTTTTTGGTATTATGATAAAACAGAGGGAAAATGATAGCCTTTTAAATCATACGTAGATTTATATAACAATTCATATTGAGCTTATGCACATAATTTTTATAGTTTTGTTCCTCTTCAGCCCCTTAAAGGTTTATTTCTTCACTGAACCTTCGATAAACAATAAGTTATATTAGAAAAATTTTTCAATTATGTTTAAATAAAGAGATGTTTTCTTTACTTTCTGTAATATTTGAACAGCACTACATTTATATCATCACATATGGTTTTTAGATATTAAGTTATTGTATTATGCCAGTTTTTTGCAAAAATAAAACATTTCTTTATATTTAATTCTGAAAAGTATTTTTTTTATTTTATCATATTTCAGATTTCTCTATTGATATGAATTTGGAATATTTGTTACATATAATAATACCTTAGTAAATAAATAATCATAGTGTTTGTAGAGATTCACATATCTACTCGTATTTACTTTCTTATTGCTATTGCCTATTATATAACTAAGTATCTTTCTGACTTATTAGCTACATTTATACATAATAAAGTTTACGTTAAAATCGAAAGAATTTTCACATATGACTATGTATAATATTTAAAACGCTTTAAATTTGTTTTTTTAACGTCTACCAATAAGATACATAGTGCGACTTGCGTTTTCAACAGGTATATTTAAGCTCAGGATTATAATTCCTTCGAATCTATCCCGAATATCCCAGATGCTATGAAGTGTTCGATACTAAAAATTAATTGTAATCGACCATAAACAACTTACGCCTAATTGAGATGGTTATATTTAATCACTAACTTAATTTTCATTATATGTGTTATTCTTACAAAAATCATAAAGTATCTGAAGTTATAATATAATGTTTGTCGTGGCCAGTACAGGGGCCACAAAATATGATACAATTGTTGCAAGATGATTGGTCAATTAAACTATATAAATTCATGCTGGAAAGAGGGGATGGAAAATATTAATAAACGATTTAACGACAATGTTAATTTTTTATATATTTCACAATTGCAACAATTCATAACTTTTGAAATAGTATTTGTAATACAATATCATATTATATATAAGTACTTGCGTCAGCGATTATGTTACGAAAACTTTAGATTGTCAGTTATATATAATTTTTAGCTAAAAATTATAGTAAGCTTTTGACTCAAAATCTTAATTATTTCCTACATTTTTTGTTGTAGATAGTAGTTGACGTCAAAACAAATAGTCACATACTTGAAAATATTAACTAAGACATAAAGAAATTTTTTTATGCATGAAGTTAAATTTTTGCATATATATGATTTATAATATTGCATAAAGGGACATCATATATTTTATGTAATAAAGACTTTACACAATTTCTTATATTTTTTTAAATATTATAGATGTTTAACTGGGGCGTCTTGGTTACAGCAAACCATAAAATGCATCGATGAATTCTTAAGATAACAACAATTGACAAGAATTAAATTCAATTTCTTGTTTTGGACAAATCTCTTGAAGTTCTTCTACACAATAAAAAATATCAGGAGATCTCGAAAGTGTTGAGATTAGAAGAGAAGGAATTCTAATAATCTATACTTACAAAAATGCATAACAAGACTGAAAATGAAGCATAAGGGGGGAAATATGTGTCAAAACTGAAATTTTTACTAATTGTTAGATTTTTAAAAAAAAGCATTTTTTTTTCTAATGATGTTAAATATATTTAAATATTAAACCGCTAGTTTATACACACGTATTAGAATTTATATTTGAATTATTGTTCATTTTATTGATTTATATAAAAAATATTAAAATTTTAAATACTGTAAAAATTATACTAATCCTGCGTGAATGGAATGAAACATATAATTATAAAAAGCAAATAAAGAAATTTAGAAAAGTTATTGCTTTATTCTCTGATTTCTTTGTGAACTTTTAACACTTTCTCAAACCCATGTTTGGACACTTTATAGACCCATTCAAATGTTTTAGAACGCATTTTTATATGTTTATAAAACCATGCGTATGATTTAGTGAACAAGAACGAGATTTTTGATCGAAATTTGGAAAATATAGATGAAATACTTGACCACATATTTCTGGTTGCAGAAAAAATCCTATCTTTTAGCCTCAAAATATTCTCATAGACGACTTTTTGGAATCTTATGAAGTGTTCAGACAATTGCTTTGTAAATTTGTCCTTTGGCTTTGGTGACTTCCAATCTAATGGGAAATTAACTAGAAGCACATACATTTGATCGCCCGATTTAACCACACTAATTTCTTCTTCTTTGTGCTCTTGTATTACTTCTAAAATAGTTATCCCAATACCCATGTCTGTAGGAATATACGCAAGCTTCCGAATGCTGTCTGTTTTTTTTAAATAGAGGAATGCAAATAACATGTTTATTTACATAAAATTTTATATTTATATTTATTTTTGAAACAAATTGTGTACAAAAACAGAAGTAAATTTATAAAAAATTCTTAAAAATGATCATATTAGTGATTTATCAAATTTAATTTTTCATTTTTCTAATAATTATGATTCAAGTGTTTCAGATGTGTTTAGGTGTAAACACAAAAAAATAAACTGATGAAATGTGGTTAACAATTGAATTTATGTACTTTTTAAAAAAATTTTTTACATTTTTTTTTAATTTTAAGCCGTCAAAATGATTTGATATGCTTGATATCAAAGTCCATATCAGTCGAATAAGTTTTATTCTTTCTTTTAATGTGTATAATGTATTTTGGACAATGTGTTGCTGAATCAACAAACAAAAATAATACTCATTTTCAATAAAATCGATTCTACAATACATTTCAGGATCATGTATACAATCAATCACATATCAACCTTTTATAATTATCATTGTTACTGAATAAATTTTTATTGTCTAACAGTTCATCTTTCTGCTTTGAATAAATAATAGAATTCTACAGACAAACAAAATTAAACATTTTGTTTCAATAAATTGAAAGCTTAATGCTTGATATTACAAGCCCTTTTTCCAATATAAATGCATCTGATGTCATTTAAGACTTTGGTAATATCCTGATTGAATATATTTAGAAAAATCTATTAAGTTTATAAAATATATGTATATATATATATATATTTGAAATAACAGTGCTTTGCATTTAAAATTATAAATATTCTAACGGAAATAAATGTGCGTAAACATTTAATTTATACAATTTACTTCATATTGTACTGTAAAATATTAACTATTGACAAATTTGATTATAATATCATTAAACTCACATGTATTTGACATATATACCATAGTTGTAAAATATATTTTTATATTAGGCTTCATAAGATGAAAAAATATTTTATGTATTATTAAAAATTAGTATTAACAAAAAATGCATGATTAATAAAATCACTATAAAACTATATATTAACAAGATCTTTTTTGATATATTGATATTTTGATAAGGTATAACAGAATTGTTTGCATGTGTGAATTTTTCTGTTAATGTGTATTTCTATTCATTGTGTTCATACACCAAGAACTTTGTTTTCTACAAACAAACTATTTTGGTTAATATTTTTCATACAAGGATAAATAGCATAAAATGGAACCTTGTGTATGTTTCGCTTTAGAAGTGCCATATTTATTTGTTGTCTTAAAGCTACGTTATTTTAACCTTGTCGGAATGCCATCTTACGGCAAGAATAATGTATATTGGTTGCTATTTATATATATATATATGTGTAGAGTAATTTTATAAAAAAGCCCCTAAACACCTCAAATAATGATATCTTTTAAGCAGTCTAAATAAAAAAAATAAAAATAGAACAGATTGAAATGCTATAAGTTTATCTATTGTATGGTTGGCTTTTAGAGATAAGCATTAAGCTGTCAATGAAATGAGGTTATATTGTTTTAACGTAATGTTATTCCTATTAGATGCATATTGTTTTTATATTAAGTCAACCATAAATTGCCTCTAGCAAAAACAAGGCTCTAAAAAATACATATTCGAAAAACAAGATGCTAACCGTAATTAATAGTTTGCATCCATATCTCAATAATCCTTGTGAGATATTTTTCTTCGAAAATAGTAGATTGATTCTGAATAGTAACAAAAACCACCATATTTATACCAGGAAGGATTAGTCCTTTTTATATGATTTAATGTACAGGATTGTTTATCTCATGATCTAAAAAAACAAATTTCAATCTTTCAAAGTTTTTATTCTGTGTTGGTATACTACTAATGAAATTAATAATATTATACCATTCATATCTTTACAAATTTTAAGATCATTCAAATAATCTTTTTGATATTGCTCTATTATAGATATTACACCATTTATAATATCATCACGCAAATTTCATGTAAAGAATTTATTACTACTAAAAAAATAAATTGATACTTTGACCTCAGATAAATATTAAAAAATTGCTATAATTGTAAAATTTATATTAATTTAAGGGTTTTTATTGTGCTATGATTTTTTTATACTTTAAACTGTTATATTTTAAACACAGATTTTGCAAAAAAAGAAATACACAAAGAACATACTTGAAACTTCAAATACAAAAACACTTGCATTTTTGGATATTATGCTTCTTAAAGAGCTTATATTAAAGGAGAAAATTGTTGTTTAAGTGTTAATTATATATTGTTATGAAACGGATAAAATCTCCAAGATTATATTATAATATTATCTTGAATATTTTTTTATGTTTATATTTATTTTTAAATATTTATTTTTTATGAGTTGAGATAATATACATTCTTGTATTCTTTAAAATATTAATGTCCGGTCTTTGTTATGTTAAATGGCCTCAAAAGTATATGTTTGAAAAAATATTTTTGTGTAAACCATATCATTCGTTTCTAAGCTTTCTATAACTAATTCATTTAATAAAGAACACCAAAAGCATTATGAATCTTAAAAAACCAAAGACAATGACTATTATAAATTCTTATATAAAAACAAACTGTTTGATAATACAAAGACATAATACATGAAAAGTAAACAAAATGAAAAAATAATTTTTTTACGTTAACTCTTTTAATGAATAAATTAATGTTTTTATCTGCCTTTAATTTTTTTTATCCAATCTTGACGCTCTTAAATTTCATCTAAAAATATAAAAACCAGTTAAGATTTTGAAAATTACATTAAAAAATTGTCTTCAGTTTAGATGTTTGTCGACCACTTTCTCGGCCTCTTTATATAATCCAATGTGAGATAAGACTTTTCATTTTTTTGGAACACAATTACAAACCAGGAATATTTTTTAAATGGAAAATAATTTTTCAGAACATAGTTTTTGTGTTAGAAAAAAATCTGTTGTTATATTGAAAATCAACAAACCGAATGCTGAAAAAGATATCGTATATTTAGATAAGAAATTATTATTTATAAAGAAAGATTTATTTAGAATAATCGAGTTATGACATACTACGGTTATGAGTAAAGATGTTATAAACAATTCCGTATCTTAAAAGAATATAAAAGAAATTATTAGACAACAATATGTTTTGTACCAAATGGTGCATAATAAACAAACTTTCTATCCACTGTTTATAAGCAATGAAAACGAATAATAACTAATCTTAATGTTTGTTATGAAAGAATGAGTGAGTTATATATATATGATTTCATAAAAAAAAAAATGTGATAATTAATTAAAAGCAGAATGTATAAATTGTATTAAAGACTTTGTTACAACTGATTTAATGAAGGAAGCAAAGAAAATAACACAGAAACAAATATAAATGGAGTAAACAAGGTAAAATTTTATAAAAGAACATTTTGAAAAAATGCCAAGATAGTAACTTCCGAGACAAAAAATGATTTTGATACAATTGACACTGAGATTACGAATGTTTTAAGTATTATTGGAGGTTAGAGCTATATCGCAACTGTAATTTTTGTATGTTTTAATATTTGTATTTTTATCTTTAAAAATATATGTATTGCAAGCACAAACCCTCGAAAGAAATTTTATTATATTTACGCCTAGAACATAAACTTTAAAACTAAATCTATGAAAATTCAAAATTGATCTTGTTGAATTTAAAAAAACAAGTAAATTAAGCGACTATACTTATATAGTTAATAATTAATTTGACAATTTGCACAAAAATTTATAAGAAATACAACATAAACATTAAAAATATGCACTTTCTTCAAAGTATTAAATATAATATCAGTGTATGATAAATTACGTAAGAATACTATCTGAAGAATATTTACTATAAAAATCTTAAATATAAGGACTAAAGAGATTATGATCTGTAAAATATCTTAATTGCAAATAAACAAGTATATTCATATGAGGATTTAGTGTTAATAATTACATTCTAAAAACGAATTTATTTTAATTGTAAATATAGTGAGAGTCCTAAAAAAGGCTTGCATAATTTTTTAATTATAAATCCTAGAAACTTATGGGAGTACGTAAAAAGATTTAAACTATATCTTAAATTAGAAAGATTTTTGGGGGCAGTTTTTAGATTTTATATATTCAAAAATAAATGGTCCATTGAGTTAATTTCCCGTTTAGTGTAGATATTTGTAGCATAGCTTGTCTTGATATCGGTCATGGGATTCAGCTCTGAAAAATTATGCTTTCTGAATAATCGTTCTTGTCTTTTAACTCTAAATTTTTAGATTTAATTTTTTTTGGCGATACCACTTTTTAGCAGCCACTATAATGGCTAGTGATCTTAAAGCTCTAGGACCCTCTTCCTCTCCTGCAACCTCTTAACGCATCCTTGTCATCGTTTCAAAGAGATGAAATCTAGACTTTTCATTAACACAATGGACTGAATTTATGCTTTAAGTAAGGTTAAAAATTTTATAGCTCTCTGATGTACTATCTGTATTTTTTGTTGCTACTTCATTCCATGTACTTTCATAACAAACATAAATGTAAGAATAGATGTATTAGTTCCGTAGCATTTGCAAAACAAGTTTATTCTTATTTTTAATCGTTTTAGATTAGTATTCGATCCTGGTTGTTATACCAACTCGAATGATATAAATTCATTTCTTCTCCTTGTCAAACACAAGAATGTCAGGGTTAATGTAACTTCTTATATTAGTGAGTTTCCTCGTATTTACTTTTTTTCGCATATTCATCTTCTACGAACTCTTTTACTGATAATCAACCTCATAGTAAATACAAAGTAATAGATGAATGCATTACTACTTCGTTGTGTTTTTTCATAAAAATTCAACATCTGATTGCACTTTGTCTCCAAATAATCCACTGGCTTCCTAGTGATATAACATAATTTTATGGCATAAATGAAAATATGTAAAAAAAAATATAATTATATAAATGAAATAATTATTTTATAAGTGACCATTTTATAATTATATAAAATGACTTGAATGAGACATATTAATGTTTTGAAAACATAAACATATGATTTAATTCTTGATCGCCGAAAAGGTTATGTAATCACTAAAAGCGACAAAGTATTAATACGTTGACAAAATAGAATTATTCATCTAAAAATGTTTTAATATTGTTAAAAAAAACTATAATCATTAACATCAATAATTTTGGTTTTAATGTTGAAGAATTTTTATAATTTATATATATATATATATTTATATCTATTCTATACACCACTTGAAAAAGCTAGCAAAAAAGGTTATATTTTTTACATTTTAATGTTGTAGTTTTCAGAATAAACAGATAAAAAACATTTATCTACAAATATATATTCGTTCTTCTTTTTTTGTATAAATTATAAAAATTGTTATTTTGTATTAGTGGCTGTAATGTGAAAATCGTACAAAGAAACATCTGGAAAATATCATTATTGATATAAAAATATTCAGATTTATGTAATAATATCTAATTTCGTACTATTAACAAACATAAAATTATTTTAATTATTCAATATTTGGTAATTCAACCAAAAACACAATTTCCTTGGTTTTTGGTTGAAATAAAAAAGCATTTTTGAGCGTTTATAAAATTTTTTTTTGTACAAATTCTAATTATAATCAGATGTTTATCTAATTATTTATAAGATCTTTTTATGCATTGCAATTATAATTAAATTCGCATCATAAAAAACTGACTATATCAACAAACGACCATTTTTAATATCATCCGTATACTGAAAATAAAAAAAAACAAAATTTAAAAGAGATAGTTTTTAAAACTGCAACAAACAGAAACATTAATTACTTATAGTTGTGGTATTATAATGTATAAAATTGAATAAATTACATATATAAAATTATTAGATATACAAAAAAAAGAAATTTCTTACAGAAAAATATTATAAATATAAATATGATTAGAATTTCCCAAATAATACAATGTAACACGTTATTGCCCACAAAAAAAATTTGATATATATATATATTTAAATGATAATACAAAACTGTATTAAAAATGTTAATTATATTTATTGTAATTGTTGAGATTTAAAAAATTATATTTTATACCCTCAATTTTAGAATAAATATGTTTATGGTGGAGAATATAAAAATCGAAATAAACAAAGACAATATAATAGTAGAAATTAGAAGAGCAGAGGCTCTGAGTAGTTGGGCAAAAATGACCAATGAGGAGAAGTTAGATTTTTTTATAAGCAGACTTAACTCTCATATTTTAGATTGGCATTGTAGGACTTTTAAAGATAAAAGGAAAGCTGCTTTAACGTTTGAAATCTGGAAAAAAGAAGTGGAACAAGAATTTGAGAATAAAACATTGCTTTTTGACATTTACAATATGAAGCAAAAGGAAGAACAAAAAGTTGTTGATTTTATCAAAGATGTAGTTTCTAAATGTAATGAAAATGAAATTTCCAATTTTGACAGAAGAAAAATTATTAGATCAGGAGTAGATAAAAAGTTAAAAATGATTAAAATTTTTCTTACGACCCAATATGAGATCAACAAAGAATTTTACGAAATATTAAATGAGATGGAGAACGAAGCATTATTGAATATCAAGTTGGCTGGTTTGAGACTTACTAAACAGAACCAACCAAATACATGCTTTAGATGCAGAAGGCCAGGACATTTAGCTAAGGATTGTAGGGTGAATCGAAATAATAAACAGGCTAATGATGATCGAAGGAATATTAATGAGATTGAAAAGGATAGTCAGGAAGTAGATCAAAGCTTTATTACGAATAAAAATAATTTTATTTATGTTGGGACTAAAAAAGTCCCCGTGGTTTTTGATTCGGGTGCGGCCTACAACTTTATCTCTCTTCAAGCTGTCTATGATTTAAAATTGAAACTCAATAAGAATATGAATGTTTTGAAATTTTTCACATGTCTTGAAGAAGAATTTCTAGTTGAAAACCATGTTATTGTGGAATACAAATATGGTAATAGAATATTTAAAAGCAGAATGTATGTTTTACCAAAAGTTAAAAATTTTAAAGTGTTAATAGGAAAAGATGATATTTGTAAAGTTTTTCGACAACCGAGCAATAGAATTTGTGAGATCAATACAAAACCAGGAGAGAAGGTAATAGAACACGTTTATAGTTTACCAAAGAAATTGGAGGAAGGAATACAAAACTCTATAATGAGTTATTAAAAAACGGGTATATAAGGAAATCTAATTCAACATGGCTAAATAACCTTAGGCCAGTGATCAAACCGGATGGATCCATAAGAGTTACTACGAATTTAATAGCGCTCAACAGATTGGTAGATCTAGATAATTATTCCCTCCCCAATATTGAAAGACTTATATTCAGTCTTAGAGACATGAAATATTTTTCAAAAATTGATTTAAAAGATGGATTTTTTCAAATTAAATTAGCTGAAAAAGACAAACACAAAACTGCTTTCAGATTTAATCATTTATTATACGAATGGAACGTAATGCCCATGGGGTTTAAAAATGCACCAGCCGTTTTTCAAAGGTTTATGGACAACGTCCTTGAAGAAGAAATAGGGAAAAATTGCTTTGTCTATGTTGATGACATCCTTATTTTTGGTAGAAATGAAGAAGAACATGATACAAGCTATACAAAGGTTATTAACAAGCTACAAAAATATGAGCTACGAATTAACGAGTCAAAGACTATACATAAAAAAGAGAACATAGAATTTTTAGGCCATGTTATTGAATATAACAAGATAAAGCCGAAATTTTCGGCTGAACAAGGAATTGAAAATATAGAAAGACCAGATAATAGAAAATCTTGTGAGGAATTTTTAGGATTGATTAATTACTATCGTAAATTTATTCCACAATGTTCAATCATTGCCGGGCCATTGTATGATTTACTTAAAAAGGATGTTGTATTTAAGTGGGAAGAGGAAGAAGAAAAAGCTTTTAAGAAATTAAAAAGTATATTGAGATCACGCGTGGTTCTATCCCAACCCGATTACAAAAAAACCTTATATTTTTGGAAACAGATGCATGCCAGTCAGGAATAGGAGCTATCCTCTCACAGGATCATGGAAGTGGTCCAGTACCAATTGCTTTCGCTTCAAGAAGATTGTTACCTGCTGAGATAAACTATGGAATCAGCGAAAAGGAATGTTTAGTGATGTTATGGGGGATGGAACATTTCAGATATTTCCTCTATGGAAATGAATTTACTGCAGTCACTGATCATAAGGCCCTAGAAGCACTAAATAGGGGAGAGATAAAATCTTTGCGGATCCAACGATGGTTAGACAAACTTAGTGAATATAATTATTGTGTTGTATATAGAAAAGGAACAAACATTCCACATGTGGATTGCTTATCCAGATCATCAAGACAAGAAATATTAGAGATTAAAAATCTAGAATTAGAAATGACTGAGGAAGACAAAAGAAAAATTATCCGTGATAAACACCTAGAACTTGTCCATAGAGGTTATAAAGCAGTTCAAAATGAACTTAAAAAGAAATACGATTGGAAAGATATGGGAAAATTAACTAAAAACGAGTTAAAGAGGTGTATTCGGTGTAAAATGTATAATCCTAAAAGAGGGAAAAGAATTTTATTTGTAAAGTCACATGCAATTGGAGAGAAAGTAGCAATAGATATTATTGGTCCAATTAACAACCAATATATCGTGTCTGGGATTGATTACTTTAGTCGATTCGGATTTGGAAAGGTACTAAGTTCCAGGGAGAGTAAGAAAATTGTAAAATTTTTAGATATGATAAATCAAAAAATTAAGATACATAAACTAATTTTAGATCAATCGAAAGAAAACCTAAGTAAAGAAGTAAGATGTTGGGCAGCAAGTAATAATGTCGAATTACATTATACCTCACCATTTCACCACCAGTCCAATGGAAGAGTGGAAAGATTTAATAGGACAATACAAGAAGGAATATACAAACAAGAGGGAAAAGAAAATCTTAAAATTAAACTTTTAAAGGTTTTAGATGTATATAACAATATATATCATAGTAAGTTAGGTATGTCTCTGAATGATGCTTTAAACCCGACCAATTTCCAAAAGGTGAAAGAAAAACAATATGAGGAGATACTAAAATTCAATGAAAGAAATAAAAACCGAGAAACCGAACCACAATTTTCAGAGGGGGATAGCGTTATTATAAAAACGGAAACAGGTGTCAAAAAGGGAGAACCCAAATTTAAGGTTAGAGGTTTAATTTATAAAGTTTTAGAAAACAACACATATTTGGTTAGGACAGGAAACAAAACTATTAAGCGACATTCTTCTCAGCTGAAATTGATAATAGACGAATGTTTTTAAGAGGGGGATGTTGAGATTTTAAAAATTATATTTTATACCCTTAATTTTGGAATAAATATGTTTAGTAATTATAAAAATATAAATTTCAAATTTTTCAAGAAATTAAAATTTAGAAATACAATATTAAAAACATTGAATATCATTGAAATTGTTAAAACTTAGAAGATATGACAATTCATCGTTCAAAAAAGAAGGTTATTTATAGTATCAAATTCGTGTTTTAAAAGAATATTATGAATTTTTGTTGTTGTTGTTTTGATCAAACAAGTAAGAACCATGACGTGAAATACTATAAATTGTGAATGATTTGAAATTCTTCAAACATGTATCACTACTTGTCTATTTGATTTAAGATAGGTTCTAAATTATTCCATATGTCTATCATGGGATACATTCATAAAGAGTCATGGGCGAACTCATGAAATACTTATTGATTATTTATAAAATTTTTGTGCCATAATATGACAGTATTCCTTTTTACAACAATAAAATTTTGTCTTCAAAGTAAAAATGTTCTGTTGTTATTAACAAATCAGACTCGACAAAATTTCTTAATTTTTCAAAGTTAATAATTTAAGTTTAGCATCTATGTTCCTTCTCTTTATATATAAATGCTATCTTCTTTTAACTACAGTTATATTTAACAGAGGTTTTCAAGATTAAAACCTAATTTTAGTATATATGACATATATTAGATGATTTATACAGATAAAATTATAGACTTTTATTTCATAATTCGCCTCATTTAAATATTATAACTTCTTAATCACATAAAAATGTTTTTTAAAAATTAGTATAATAATCACACATTTGGCACGAATGAAAATACACGTTATACCATCACTATATGTTTTATTGAAAATTAGTTTGGAATATATTTAATTATTATTTTGAGAATTTCTCACCAAACATATAATAGATTTTTATGAAATTGTGAGCTTTTACGAGTGTTCTCCAGCTTTTTGGTTTTGCTAGTTGCTTTCAGGCTATCGAAGTTTATTCTTTACAAAAAAAACCTTTACGCAATAAAATCATATGGCTACTAGTTTTCTGGCATTCCGAGAATAATTTTAGTAAGTTAAAGGTTTATTTGGTCTTTTCATGTCCTTCTATATTGATAAGCCTTAAAGTCTATAGGCGGAACATGCTGTACGTTCACTCCTCCTTAACATTACTAAAAACGGAGAATCTGATTTGTCAAAATATTTTTTTTTTGTCTCAAAAGTAATATCAGTACTGCAGGGAATCTGTCCTTTGTAAAAATATTCAAATCCTGAGAAACAGAATTATTTGCGTTTTTTGTTTTGTTTGTTAATTTAATATAACTTTACGATAAAATATTTTTGCCTTATTCAGTAATAATTTCAAGACCATCTTTTGATGATTTTTTTTGGTCTAAACCGTAACATTTGCATATCAATTTTTTAATATATTTATGAACAACATAACATTATTGAATAATTACATTTTACATGATGAAAATTCCATTGATTTACATTTTAAAGTGTTAGTCTTTAAAACTTTAAAGCTCATTTTTAATACAATAAACAATACATAATTCAACATAGGAAATTTTGTATAGGATTTAACCAAAATGCAATAATTCCCTAGACTTAATTGATTCAATTAAAACCATAATGAAATGTATATTATAGGATAACTCAATAATAATAGTTTATAAGAACATAAAACAAAAAATTAAAATACTTAGTTTTATTGTTTATTCCTTAGAAACATTTTTAGATTACTCAATCTCGCTTTACTTCCATTATAAAGGCGGTAAAATGTATATGAGGGTATTTTAATCAGCTTTTTAGAAATAAATAGGATATTAGAGGATATGATTGCACTTATTGATCTCACCTTGAATAGAACAGAGAAAATACGAGAGGAAATGCTTTTCAATGCACAAGAGATATGATGTCTCAATTTAATATAATTCTGATAGATGAATTTTTTAGATCTTACTATATTAATATATTCACTTTCGGATAAATTGATTAGTTTTTCTGTTTCAGTCTTATCTCTTGAATTATTAAAAAAAGCAATAAACACTAGATCTTCCTTCCTAATTATACATATTTTCTTGATAAAATTTTCCTGTAATTTATACTGGAAAGTTGTACTCATATTCTTTTCTGAAGAAGCATAAGCGAAGGTCCATGCTAAGAGTGAAAGAGCTAATTTGAAAATTGCGAACATTGTTTTTACTGTGATTTTTTTATTTTTATATATTATCCTGAAACGTTTTATAATTGTAAGAAATATATATTTAAAAAATTATTAATTAAATATTATATTAGTGATTTATCAATTTTAAATTTTTTATTCCTGATACATAGAATGTTTTGTTTGAGAAATGTTTTGAATACAAACAAATTTTATAATTATTTTTTATGGAATAACTTTTTTACCATACTTTTATATTAAATTTTTTTCATTTTTTGATTTTAAGATCACATTGATCCTGATAAAAAGTTATCAATTCATAAAATTGTCAATTTTTGATTATTTAATTCACAATCTTATTATTCTGTAAATATCTTTTACAAAGTGTAACTTAGAGGAAAGAAAAATTAGAACTTGTTTTCAATTGTTTTTACCAATAAAACTTTTATTAGTATTATTTATCATCACTCCTACCGCACAAATTAATTGAATTTTAGTTTACATAACATGGGAGTTATCAAAGCAATATCTGAGTGAAAGATGAAACATTGTAACAAAGAGGCACAGGAGCTTTATCTAGTTCTCTAAGAAATATAATCTATATTTTAACCATATATGGTGTCTATTGAATGATATTGGTGAATGTATATTCCTTGAATTTTCATTTGTTTTTAAACAATAAACCCATAGATTGGCATATTAATAAAGCAATAACCACAAAATAATTTACAATGTTAAAACTTCACTATTACTTAACATACATAATAAATCATAACAACTCAAGTATCTATTCACTCTGATTTATAAAAATTTCTTTTCCATAAAATGAACTTTTTTGTGTGAAGCTTATATTTCTTATTTATACTGCTTTCATAAAATGCCTAACCCTTATTAAGAAATGTTTGTTTGTTGTTTATAAAAACCTAATTATTGATCATACAAAAACATGAAAAAAGTTTTTTATAATTATATCATCAGGACTCAAGAGCTGCTAAATATTTTACACGTTTGACATTTCTCAATGTTTAAATATTTAAAACTTTTATATTTTACCTTCAAGCAATGTTGAAGAAAAAGACTAAAAACCAAATAAATATTCTAATATCGACAAATTATAATTGAAACAAATGCTTTTAAGTTTATATTATGCGCAGAATGCTTTATTAAATTCAGAAACATTTGTTTTTTGCAGCAACGAGTTGTTGAAGTTTTATCTTTCTAATTACGTGATTTGAGGAGACAAAACCAACATATTTTATCTATCTTTTGTCTTCAGATTCTTTTCTGTATTATACGAATTTTGTTTTCTTTACCACAATTTACGAATCGGGCTTGATCATTTGCACATTTTCAAGGCCACTAAACATGTGAAATGATTGTTACATTAAATATGTTATTATTTATATAAGTTGTATTTTGTTATTTATTTTTAGAACAATAATAATTATAATAGTTTAAAAATATTTTTCTTAAAATTAATTCAAAGAAAAAGATAATATAGATTCTCCATTAATACTTCAACATCAAAATTTTATCGACTTATTTGTTGTGTTAGAGATTTTACTTTCCGATTTAATCTATGTAATATTATTGGATGCTTTTTTCTTATCTGATATACAATAAAAGTAAATTTATATAATATAATCACAATTTGGAACTGCGATGTATTTCGAGGTATAAATATATGCGCAGCAACTTGTTAATTCATGGACCATCGATTAATATCAAAGCTTACATCCAAATGAGAATTATAACAATTTACAAGAGAGGATCTCCTTTAAACAGAGACAGGGACACATGTAGAGAGATATGGAACCAGAACATAGAAGGGGCAGCTAGAAGGTGTGTGGCCAGATAACGTGCATGGCAGGAGATAAACTGAGAAAACAAACTTAGTTTTAAAAAAAATTATATTTCAAATTTAAAATTTCGAGTTATGATTATAATTTGCTTATCAAGATTTTATTAATTCGTGTTATCATAACAAGAATTTGAAGATACCGAAGATTTAGATAAAAAATACCATAGAAACACATAAATTTCGCCAGGTATATATTTCTTTGGGGATAGCACAAAAGAAGCTGATACTTTTTGAGTTGTAAAATTGTTTTATATAAACATAAATTTGCAATGGTTACATAGTTGTATAAGATTAAAATTTTATGGAAGCTTTAAAATAAATGATAACATATTTTTTAATAATTAACATTTGTTAAATTAATACTATTTGATGTGCTAATTAAAAGAATTTGAAACTAATAAACATTAATATAATCTATTAAATGTGCGAACTATAATTACTATGATCTAAAATTATTTTTGATTTGGCAATATCGTGATTGAAAAGTATTAAAGCTTAATAAAAAATTTATTTAATTTTATGCTTTTATGATGCTCTATAAATTTTTTCCAACTATATATGACTATCGTATATGCAATAAATTCCTCGAGAAGACCACTAAAGTAATTAGAGGGAATATCGGAAAAAAAAAACGAAATGACTTTTCTCATGGGCTCATGATAATATTAAAAAAACTAAATATATAATTTTCAAATGTATTATTTAATTAGATAAGATAGATTTTTTACCCCAAGGAAAATGATTTATATTTAACCAATTTAAGTTAGACATCGTCTTTGATCCATCAAATATAAGTTTCTCACTGGTTGAAAATTTTTTTATTATACCTTTTCTAGATTCCATATATTCAATGAAGTATGTCTTTTTAATGTCTAGTTGAATGGTTGTTTTTAATATAACATCATTATATATAAAATTATCATATAATTTTTTCTGCATTTTTTTACTATTGCATTGTACTATCTTAAATAGATTTAGCTTATCATCTAAAGTGATAGTTTAAAATTATACGGCTTAGTACTTGTTCCTTCCTTTGATCTTTTATCATAAATATTTATAATTTCACATACACAATCTTTTTCAATTAATTCAGTAATCATATATATGTAATTTTGGCGAAATTTGACTATGCCGATGTATATATCCACATATTCATTGTTCAATGGAACCACTAATAAAGTGTCAGAACAATTTATGTATAAAAATGAAAAAATAAAGCAAATCATAAGGATATATAAAATTTTCATAATATACTAAAAAGTTATTTCTAATAAATATATTTCTTTCTATATAAAGTATTTTACGTATAGAAATTATAAGTTTTTGGTGTTTAATTTAAAATTTTAAATTTCGAAGTAGATATTGGAATTTGACATCTTATTGGAACTTTTAATAATTAAATAATGACAGGCCGTTAAAATATTTTATTGCAATCTGATTTACGTTTGACTAAGACAAAAAATATAAAATTTTACATTGGAAACAAACATTAAACTTACACTCTTATTAGATCTATTTTTTGGAATTTTATGTTATATAAAATAATTTTTATTTAAGAGCTTCTTTTTATCTTCTTTTACGGCCAAAAACCACTTTAGTCCCCCCCTTACATATATAAATACAATTTTTCAAAAAATATCCCTGATTTTTGAAATTCGAAGCGGACAGAACGGAAGGGAGAAAATATAAAATTTATAAAGTAGTATATAATAGTTATAATAAGTTCTATTTTGACCATATTACATGTAAAACATAATATAAAACAATTATAAAAATTATTTTTTATTAATTGTGCTTAAATAGATGTCTAATTAGAAAAAAAGAAAATTATTTTCTTCTGTCATTATTATCATATTTCCGTGTTGAAACTTATGTTTTTCTTCCATTTATGATGTTAAATACAGATTTTAGGTTTGGTTCTTATTATTTTAAGTATTTTAGGTAATTGATTGTTTTTTATAAACAAATGAAGAGGAAAATTCATATTTATGTATTTTTAATCATTCATATATATTATATAAGATTAAAATTATGAATTTTAAAGATAAACTGCTATAAGATTAATTTAATTTATTAATATAGAAAAAAATTTCTTATTGATTTTTTATTATTACATTATAACATAGTTATGTTATTATTTATTATACATATTCAATAATATATCTTTTTATTATACAAATTTATGTATAATAAGTAGAGGATTTGATCAAGTCAGAACTATAATGAAATATTAAGGAAATTGAAAAAATAAAAAAAATAATTTGTTTATTTTTGGTTATTATGTTGTTTTATTAGATTTTATTTTTTTTTTGGATTTTTCTCCTTCCCGTTCTGTCCGTTTCGAATTTCAAAAATCAGGGATATTTTTTGAAAATTTGTATTTATATATGTAAGGGGGGGACTAAAGTGGGAAAGCTCCTCTTTTACAATACAATTCAACATTAACTTTGATTGTCATCGAATGAAATTTCTGATTTTATTAAGTTCTATAGTAAAGTTCTTAAAGGTTATTCTGAGCGCTTATTATATTAAATTCCTATATTTATTTGTTCAAAGCTATTTTCATATTGCGTCAATTGAAGAATATAAATTGAATAAAAAAAATCGAGTGCTTTTGGAAACAGCAGAAAAAAAATTTTTTAAATTATTATTATGGATTTGCTGTTGTATTAAAAACTCACCTTGTGTGACGAAAAGGCATAACAACAAATATATTTAAGAGGCAAAATAAAGTATTTTTTATAAATTAAACACAAAGAATAAGTCTTTCATATGTTGATAAAGTTATAAAAAAATAAATTCTCTCAATGTTTTATTTCAATTTTATCGTTAATATAACAATATAGAATTATAAATTTTTATATTGTCTAACATTTAAGAAAGATGAAGAAACAATAAATTTTATGAAGTTTTTACATCCGAAATTAGTCTAAACGGAAAGAACTGAAGAATATACACTTTAGAATCTTTTTTTTTATTTGGGTAATACCTTTACATGTATATTTTCAGCGTTTTTGATTAGAATGAAAATAATATAAATTATGATGTTAAGCATTTAGGATCTGAAATTTGTAGTTACAAACGAGTGGACTTTGTTATGAAGTATGTCTTAATCTAAAGATTTTTAAAATAAATATTTGAATAATCTATCACAAATTATCCTTTTAAATTGTATTTAGCTAAATATTTGCATCGTGTTAGTGTATTCCGATAAAAATGTGGTAAGGCGGTAGTAATCATCTAAGGTATTGTTTTGTGTTTTAAAAATAAAGATAAAAAATACAATAAACCAGTACATTTACCTCACGTTAAGCATTTTATACCGTTTTTTATAAATTAAGACTAAGAACATGAATCATAAGTACTATCTTAAAAGAAACAGAGTATCTGATTTAAATCTTATTTTTTATGTCATTAAAGATTTCAAGATAAAATTATTTTACTTTTTAAATTTTTATTCAAATACCTTATACTTGATAAAATAAGCATTTTTCTAGAATAGACAAATACAAAATTCATGATCTATAAATATTATTTCACAACCAAACTATTTAGAAGTGTATTTTTTATCTATATATACAGAAAAAATGAGCATTTACTTTTATTGATCTTCAAAACACTACCACAGAATAAAAAAATTTAATTTTTTATAATAATCAACTAATCAATAAAATTATTATATTAACAGAATTACATGAATTATATTGGATTGAGATTAAAAAAATCTTATTATAATTGTTTCGAAGTTTATTTTTGAATTTTTCGTGTCAATGATTAATTTAATTCTTTCTAAAAATTTAAAGATATTCCCCAATAACAACTTAATGAAATATACTGTCAAATATTTTTGAGAATTATAAATCAAATTAAAAGCAAATGATTATTTGATTCAGTATAAATTTCTATTGACAAAAACCATTTTACTAAATATATATATATATATATAAAAAAATTTGACGTTCGGTGCCCATGATTTTATTTTGCTTTAAATTATTATGTATATATTGTTCCGACATATTATATATTTCTAAAGATACTAAAAAAGATGTATGTAATGTTTACTTAGCTTTGGACAATGTTTTACATGAAGACATGTACACAAGATTTTGCTTAATCAGCAAGCTAAATATGCCAGAAACCGATAAAAGATTACAGAAAAATTGTGATTTAAAATTTGAAAGAGAAAGAAATCCATATATATATCATTTCAAGGCAATAACTTCAGAAGAAAGAAAAAATACTATAATTTTTATAGATCATCTTCGATATTACAATAGAGTATGTTGTGATTATGTAAATTATTTTGAAAAAAGCAACATTATATTAAAAGCAACATTTACTATTAACGAATTACATGGGCAAATTTTATATATTGCTGGAATACATGAAGACTTGAATATGAAATTTTGTAAGTATTAAAAAAGCGTAAATTTTACATTATGGGGCGAGTTTAATCTAGGAAAACTAATATGGTTAAATTTTTATAGTACTTTTTCCGATGATTTTACTTCTAGAGCTTTTCTAACTTATTTTAATGATTCCTATAGACTTGAAAAAAAATTAAATTTTTTCAAAAATAAAAAATAAATTTTTATGTAAAAGAATCGTCTCTAATATTGGAAAAACGCAAAGCCTAAAAACTTCATTAAATTAAATTTTTACAACATATAAAAACGAAATAATACTTTTTTTAAGTAATTAAAAAAGTAAAATTCTATTACTTATATAAATATATACAACTACCACGAATTATCAATCGATTTAAATGTAATAGAGTCGTTACAAATATAAACTTTTAACTTCCTTTTCCTAAACAAAATGTTTTTAATTATGCCGTTTCGGACGAAAAATTATTATCATTTCTATTATTATGGTTTCAAATGGCCCTTCTGTTAATGCAAAGACAAAATACGCCTGACATATTAAATCTTTATATTGTCATTTTAAGTGTGGTATTATAAATACCACAAAATATTTATTTTTATTTTATCAATTTTCCCTTTTTGGAAAATAGACCATTCGACCGGTCTATTCCAAAAATCGAATATTTATTTCTTTTTTGCCCTGACCCCCACCGGATCATGAAACAAAAACGAACATTACCCTTGGGAACATAGACCAAGGAAGGGCTACCAAGCCAGGGATCAGTATCCCGTAACAGATGCCCAACGAGGCTTATTCAATAACAATAAAATCATTAATTACATCGAACTATATTTATCCAGAGGTAGCTCCTCTGGACTACGCCATTAAGGTATTTTTTGTAATGTGCTTCTATTTTGAGCTTTATTGTTTGTACTCTATGTAATTACTCAAAATTAGTCTCAACGCATCAAATTAAAACTGTTTTAATTAAAATTTATTTAGAGAAACCATCTGGGTTACCAATTGCATGTATATATGCATATTAATCTATCATTCTGCAACCAAAATATAAAAGATCAAAATTAATGATATATAATGAAAATTTCTTACTCAATTCGTCCTTAAAAGAATTTTCATGTATAGCATTACAGATGGTTTATATTTTTTGTTCTAATACAATTTTTAATCTTTTATTTCGATAGTTTTTAGATAACAAGTTCATGTTAAAACATTATTATCATAAAATTTGGTTTTCTAAATTATAAACATATCACTACCAATTGGATATAATTACGCATGCAATTTTTTATTTACATTTGTTTTAATTTTGAATTTATATTAAATAATTTTACATAAGCATTGCACAGGCATATTTAAATTTTTCTATGTCATAGTAGTAACGCCCCATCAAAACAAAAAAACATGATAACATTTTAATTATATATAGCGAATAATGTTGTAGTAACTTATATAATACTTTACATTGAAATCTTTACAAATAAGCTAGATAATTTGGCTTCTAGTGTTTTGTATCTTTTATAATATCAGCACCTTTCCTCAAATATTTGATTCTTTCTTTAGTATATATGTGTGTAAAAAAACTTCTTTAAATGAGAAAGTATATATTAACAGTAATTACTTTTCATTTTAATATTAATAATTTCTATTGTCAGCGTTATCTGTAATAATAATAATTCAAAATGCTTTTAAATTTTTTTATAATGTAAATAATTGATTCATTATAAAATATTACTTTATTTTATACAAAAATTTTATGATACAAATACGTCTTAAACTTTAAGTTTTATCAGTATTTAATTTCTTATAAAAATTAATATAGAGTTAATGTATTTAATGATGCGTAAATGGGAATTAAAAGTTAATTGAGTAACAAGTATTATTTTGTTTTTAATATTGAAAGTTGATGTAAATATTGTCCCTTTTTCATCCAGTTATTTTCGATTTTTATTTTTTAAGCATTTCGATAAAAAATAATATTTCTTAGGGAAAAATTTGATCAAACATACAGTTCATCTAAAATATAAAAAATACTAATAAAACTAACGAAAAATAAATTTGCGGTATTATTTTAAACAGATTTAAATTATGTAATAAAAAAACTAATATTATTAGAAAATCTACATAAAGAAATTAAAAACGATTTTTTTAAAAAATTTTAATATTAAAGCTCGATGTAAATTTATCTGCATAATCAGGTTTTATGGTTATGTTCTCAATTTTTCACAATATCTGTAACAATTCTTGGTATACAACACCTTACTATTTCTATAGACCAACGAACAAAATTTTATTTCATACATATTCTGTAATTTTCGTGACTTGGTATAATATCTGAGTCATTATAATTCAAATCTTAAATGTAAACTTACTGAAATATTTGATTTATTCTTTGCTTTAAAGTTCTATAACGCAAATCAAAGTTTTTTATGTTCAAGCCATTATATCATAAAATTTTAAATCATTTTCAAATAGAAATTATATGCTTTTTAAAAATTTTAAACAAACAAAGACCTAGTTGTATTCAGAAGATCAATAAAATATGATTTTTTGGGATCAATTGATACTCTTGATTTATTATTTTGTTGTATAAACAAAATAATTTCTCGGATACATTTGTTCTTCACCATAAGAGTTGAATGTCATAATAAATACATAAGTATTTCCTAATATATTACGTTTTTTGTTTTGTACCATGAGTAATGTATGGATAATCTTCTTTTTATCTTTCTTATGGCGTGTTTATTATTTAATAATCATCATTTTTTCAATCAATACAGTGATAAAATATATAGTCTGAAAATATTACCTAAAAAGATTAAGTATATATCTAAACAGTTAGTATATTTAGCCACCAAGAATAGAGTTAGAGAGTAATTTCAGATCAAAAACCTAAATAAAAAGATAATAATTTGTGTTTTAACTAAATTAGATATAATAAGAAATAGACCGAAATTATTAAAAAATTTTATCGCATATTTTACAAATACATTGAATATTTTAGTCGTTTTATTTATTTATATACGACTATTTTTCAGATTAGAAGCAGAATATTTTTAAATTATCACGAAATCATTTGATAATTAGATATTAAGTTTATAAAAAAAACAAAGTCAAATGAATAATTTATTTATCACATAAAATAAAATAATATTAAAATTTATATTGTTTTAACAAATTAAAAACAAATATTAGGCTATATAAATATCTATATAAATACTTTTTTGTATTCTTTAAAAAAACAATGTTTGTATTTGTACAAAAAATAGCTATGGTTTAAGCCTTGCTTTAAGTTTTATACTTATTATCCAGCTTTTTTTTAGCAAATTATCAAAGAATTTATCTAGAAAGGACAATTTTAATTTATGGTTTTTCACCATAATGCTTATAACGAATTATGTATAAAGGAATGACACAAGTCTTTATTCAGCAATCTATTGAAATATTGAATATATTTGTGAAGAATAAATCTTCATTTGACTTTTATAACACGGCCCTATCGTTAAATAAAGCACATAGATGTTTTTTAAAGCAAAAAATAAAAAAAAGTACCCAGACTAAGTTCTTCCTAAATGTGAGTTTGGGCTAGTATAAAAGCAAAATATCAATTATGAAAACCTTTACAATTTAAAGTCTTTAAAATATCTTTTTATTAGATCTTAGAACTGTATAATATACGATTAATACAACTTTAAAAAAGAAAACCCCAAGTAAAATTTGTTTAGCACGACTCTTTTCCTTTTCTAGTTTGTTTTTTTCGTCTTCATTTTTAACATTATTCTTTTCTTAATCTTTTATATCTTTCTTGTATTCATTTGTAAAATTTTTCTCTCCACTAAAGTTTACATTTTCAACTCGTTAAGGAGAAAAAGCCATATCTGGCATTACAACATTTACAAGCTCTTTATAATTTGAGTTAAAAAGAACTATCGTTTCGCTCATACAATTTTATATCTTTATCTGTTAATATATCATCAGGTATAAATATTTTTTTCAGTATAGGTAATTCCATTACAATGTTTTAAGTCACTATTTCTCGCGCTGTTTCTCTAACAAAATTTTTTATTTCTGTAAAATTGTCTGTAGAAATGAGACAATTTATTTCGTTGTAATTCGTAATCGACAACTTACATTCATAGTCATCAAAATTTTTTTCTTTTGCTCAATAACTATTATTAACTGTAGAACAATACTTATTATTTCTAAATCATCTTTTAAATTAATAAATTTATTTAGTATAAATAAATTATCTCTATGTAAAGAGGGGACACTAAAATTTTTTCTATTGTCGGCGGACTATAAAAACCTAACCAAATGATTTCATATAGCCTATGTTATCCGTCAAATCTTTTTTTTTACTTGTTTAATAAAAAAACAAAATGGACTTTTAGTAATATTCAAAAAATCAAATCAATATGCCTTTTTTGCATCAAGTACAAATGTCTTTTTTAATATAACATTGCCGCTATAAACTAAATCGACAAGATTGGTTTCTTTATAATGCATAACCCTATAATCTGATAAAGTTTTCTTTACACTTTGTTTTTCTTCTGAACTTATCGGTTTAAAAAAATAAGGCTTAGTCTTTCTTCCATTTTCTGATCTTTTATCGTAGGTACTTACAACTCCATCTACAATGTCTTCATCGAGTAGTTCAGTTATTAGAAATGTTGAATACATTTCTTGGGTAAGTACATCATTCAATGAAATGTATAGATCAACATTTTCATCGTCTTTTGGAACTAAAAACAAAGGGTCAGTACATATTGTAACATATATAAACAAGAATGAAGGTACAATAAGGGCACTAAGAACCCCATAATATATTTAAATTAAAAAAATTATATTAGATATTGATGGGTAAAATAATATTAAATTTTTATTATAAAAAATCGGTTTGAACAAAAAATAAATAATTTTTTGTAGAAATATCAAAATTGGAAATATAATAATCGTTAAATGTCAAAATTAGAATAGATAAAAAAAATATTTTGAATTTATATTTAAAATATTATTTTATGTGTTTGACATATTTACCTGGTATGTATTTTTGTTTTAAAGATTAACAATGCTATTGTGTGATTAAAATTTCAAATTGATTTAATAGACGGATAAAAGAATCTACGACAAAATATTATATAAATTGTAAATATTATTGAGAAAGTAAATTTTTTTACAACTAAATTATATTAAAATGATAAAATTTAATAATTTTTTACTATTCCATATAGAATGTTTCATCAAGTTCTGATAGAACAAAGTTAGCGTTTAATTCCAACTCTTCTAATTGACGATTTATGTGTTCACTGTATGCCCTAGGAATGCATACAGAAAAGTTTTTATCAAAGCTTGAAATAGTTCGCAATTTAAATTCGTATATATTTCGATGTTGACTTAACTTGAGGCTTCTACTAGTTATCCAATATTCAAGGTTATAATCAGGAGAGATTTTATTTAATGTTATGTAAAATCTTTCATTTATATCAAATGGAAATTTCGCTCTTAATATAACTTGACTATCGCAAAGTAATTCAACAAGTTTCAAAACACTTTCCTTACTTTCACTGTAATTTTTTTTCAAATCCTTTTCAAATATTTGTCTATCGTCGTGCATTAACGGAGTGAGAAGATGCTGAGTATCTTTTACAATTAATTTGTAATTGTTATTTCTAATAAGTTTAGCTTTATGAAATTCATAGGAATTCGAAATTTCAAAAATATGATATGGTGAATAGTTGTCTCCGTTAATTTCATTGTTAAAACCTATGTAAATTTCAAAATCAACATCTTTTCTATCAATAAACATAATGCCAGTGCAAAGACTATGTAAAAATGGAAAACAAAATAACATCATGGGGCACTAAAGGATTTTGCATTTATAAAAGAATAAATTAAATATTAAATTAAAATTTGTTTTCTTATGTAAAAATTTTAATTTTTTTCATATATATAATAAAAAATATAAATTATAAGTTTATATATAGTTTGCCAAATTTCTTCAGATTGATAAATTAAAAAACGTCAATATTTTTTTACACTTGATTTTTATTTAATATGAATTAAAAATATATAACAAAGGTCAGTTAATTTATTCAATAAAAAAAGTTTTTAATGTCAAAAATAATCGAATATAGTTATTAACTTCTTTAAAGTCCTTTTGCGAATAAGAAGTCAAATTATCTTGAGAATTTTAATATATAAATTACAATCTAGTGATTTTGCAAAACGACAAACATGAAAAAGTTATTTTTTTTTATCGTCTTATAATATTTCATGAGAAACTTACGGAAAATCGTATCTTTGTAGTTTAATTAAATTTTTTGACATTTTACAAACAAAAATACATAAAAAACGTATCAACTTAAATAACAAAAGCAATTGAAATTATGCTTCTTCGTTTAGTCTATTCCACAAAAATAGTTTTTATTAAACAAAATGAGAACATTTATGATTATGAACAAATGTATACGATTTTTGCCATATAATTAAACCCGATAAAATTGCTCATAAGATAATAATAAATATTATGCAAGTACATAAATACTCCGAAAGAAAACTTAAGTACCATATATAAATCTACTACACTAATTATAGGATTAACATACTATATATTCAGAACGATGTGTAAGATTTTATATATTTTTATATATTTATAATTTGAAATGGTATAAAATGTGTTTCAAATGTTTGCAATTACATAAATTTGTTAAATTACGCATCCTCACTATTTTTGTTCTATAATATTTCACTAACTCATTTTTTACCGCTAAACTAAATTTAAAGAACGGAAATTAATAATCGTAAGAAATTATAAAAATAACCATGTTAAAGCATGAGGTGATATGTATTCGAAAAAGTAACTTATATAACATTTTTTATATATTTTACACCGATATATGACACATGACATTCTTGAGGAACTCTAGAGTTGCAGAGGAGCTGTAAAATGCTAATACTTTAGTCATAATTGTCAAATGACTAAGATGTTATTTTTATACATGATTTATCGTAAACTAACAATGGATAAAATCAAGAGACTTTAGCAATATCCAACATTCCAAATATGGTTTTATCAATAATTATATAAACATCCCTCTACAAGATGATACATGTGATCGAGCGGAAAAATATAACTATAAAAAAAGGCATTTTTAAGCTCGAAATTGAAGATGAAAAAAATAACAAAAAATCTTTAAATTAATATATTTATACAAGTTTGGATGACATGTCGTCGACCAGAAGTCAGCTCGTGCCACAGTGTATATTACTTCTCGTTCTATAATTTTTCTTTCATAATTTGAAAAAAAATAAGCAGAAATTTCCATCTAACTGTCTTTAACTCAAGTATAAAACAGAAAATTTTATAAAGAATATCATAAAATAATGACGATATATGCTAATAAACAAAACTATTGAAAATTATTGTTTAAGACAAAATAATACGATATTTAGAAAATTTATGTACAGATTAAAATAGATTCTAAGAAACAAACAAGCTAAAATGTAATATTAAGATAATTTTTGAATTCTGTTTTAATTTTAAAGTGAATTATTTTCTTATAAGCTTAAATTGCGGATTGAGTTGTTACGTAAAAACATTTTTTAATAAGTTTCTATTAAATTCACAGAAAAAAAAAATTTAAAAAATAAATCTCCCAATGGTTTTTTATAAAAACAAGAAGGATATTTATATAAAGCAAATAATACTCAAAAAACTTTAATAAAAAACCTAAATTTCTATAAACCCACGTTATATTGTTTCTTACATCGAAAAATACTCCATTTGGTACGCAATTATTTCTTGTTCGTGAATTTCTTCATTTCTTCTCATTATATATGATTGAGTTGCCAAGTATTTCTTGTAGACCTGGGGGAGAATAATTATAAATTGTCTATCAACCTTATTGGTTATACATAGTCTTAATTCGTATATATCTTTGTTTGGATTTAACTTAAGGCCTCTACTTGACAAACAATATTCAAGAGTATTTTCAAGTGATATTTTCTTTGCTGTTATATAAAATTGTTCTTTTAAATCGTATGGAAATATAGTTTTTAATACAACTTTAGCATTCACAAGTTTGAAAGCAAGAGAAAGTTCTTCATCGCTTTGATAATCAATCCTTAATAATTTTTTATCAAATGCTTTTTATCCTTATACCTCAGTGGTAAAAAATTGCAAGATTTAGGGGGTTGAATTAAATGTTTATTTTTTCTTTCTGATTTCTCTAATTCAAACTTATTTGATTCAGTTATTTCAAAAATATATTAAGATGATATTTGCTCGACATTTATTTCTTTATCTGTACCAATGTAAATTTCGGAATTTGAATCTTTTCGAATAATAAAAAGTATGTCAGTACATAGGAATTCTAATAGATGAAAAGAAAATAAAATCATGGGGTTCGTCGTTTTTTGGATTTATAAATAGTATAAAATAAGAATTAAATTAAAAATAATGATATTTCCATAGATCCATAATATATAAAAGTTAAAATACGATTATAAAAAATTATGTATTTATATACCGTTTGGCATATTTCTCAAAACTTGATAAATTAAAAACGTCAAAACAAATTTAATTTTTATCTACGAATTTACTAATTAAATATTTTAGATATATCTGAATAAAAAGCATTTCGATATGACTTAAAATCATAATTTTTAATATAAGTATTTGACATTTTAAGATAAAAATAAAATTTACTTAAATAAGATCAAAATTATATCAAGAAAAACACATAAATTCCACAGTATAATGTCAAACCCATTTACAAAACTGAGACGATTTTTATAAAATAGTCTAAAAATTAAAGTTCTTAGTATCGCGAATTTCTAATAATTTTCTATATCAGGTAAGCATTTATTTATTTTGTAAATATAATTTGAATCATATTCAACATCATGTTATAGAATAATTTACTGGGGTTAAAATTTACATTATTGATCTAAACTTAAAATTATTAATTTGTTCTAATCCTAATATAAAAGTAAAAAAACCTATAATCAGTACGAGAAACAAATACGTATTAAAAGTACTATAATTTTTATCAATCCTATTTTTGTTTCTTGCTTGAAAGTCGAAGCAGCATAATATAGATATCTAAAGAACTCAAAATAGTAATCATTTCCCTATTAATAAAACGTAAAACACCTTTTTATCGATGCAAAATATCGAATTTCGATATAATGTTGCTAAGGCTTTTCACTCAATTAAAGTTAGAAAGACATCGTGCATACTATAACCATTATCGCGTACAGAAACATTAAGCATATATTATTTAATATCTAATTAATCAGGAGCATCACAACGTCTAGAAGTTTATTGAACTGGCCTATTTTGTATTAGTCTTCCTCATATTCAATTCTGTGAAGAAGTCGATGTGTTATCATTTGTGTTTAGTATTACTGCGATATGTTTTTTTTTGACCCAATATGAGTGGTTTCATGAGAACTTACTTTTTTATTTATCGCATATCTTGTATATACATAGAAAACAATAGGGTGCACCTAACAATGTTCTATTTTTTTTCTTAGTCTATTAACTGTATTAAAACATTAACATTTACTATAATTTGGCTGTTCTGAGAAGTTTGTTAAAGAAGTTAATGTTATGTAAAAAATGTTTGATTTTTTTAAATAAACTCTTCTATTTTAGATAAATACTCCAATATTTGTAATTAGCTCTTATGCCAATAAAAAAAACATCGTATTTCGAGAAAGAATCATTTATAAATGTTTAATACTTTACTCATATTGATTAAAGCTATTGCAAATAATAAAATTCATATTCGTGCTTTACCACTATTTTTCTATAGATTTTATAAAAAGTTGAATTTTAATTTGCCATTTACAAGCCTCCAGAAAAATATATTTTAAATGCTAAAAACTAGATAGAATTTTAAAAAACAGAAATTATTTAATCTTAAAATAGATTTTAAATAAGTAATAGCGTTAAATGAAAAGATTTAAGGAATCTGATAGACTAAAACTACATCGTCAATGCTTTGTTCTATTTAAATGCAAATTTCTAAATATGACTACATGGCAAACATATCTACAAATAGCTGCAACGTTGTCGTCCATAGAATAATGTTGTTTCAATTTACTTAAAAAACACCCATACCATGAACAAAAGTTTTTCTGATATAATTCTATAAATTCAAGTGATTTTTTTTTACCACATTTAATCTATAAATCATAATTTTTATAAAAGGGTATCCATTATCGACATAAAACTACGAGTTTGGGGAAAAATATAGTTACTCACAAACTGAAACATCTTGCTGTTGGTGTATTACAGTTAATTTTTCAAAATCGAACCGTTCCCGCTTTTTTGATACTTTATGCTCAACAGTTTTTGTTTGCTAAAAAACTAACATCTTAATTTTGTTCTTTAGATAGAAAACTAATAACGTAGAATTTAATTCAAAAAAAAAAGTAATTATTCTTTTCCACCTTTGGTTTTGTACCATATAATTAAAAATTTTAATAACAACTTTTTATTCGATTACGAGACAAAAAGCTTTATATTTGCTATTTAACACAAAAAAGATTTGTTACTAATATTGTTAAAAATCCACACAATCTCCAACAAAAAATTTCTTAAAAATGATTTTAAATAAAATGTTATATGCAATCAAAAAAGAGTAGAATTTTTTTTCGTATAAAAAATATTACAAGCTTTCATATTTTTTCAAATTATTTTTTTTTTGATGAAATAAAAATTTCATCTCAACCCGAAAATATATCAAAACAATTGCAAAATTTTTTTTTCTTGATACAAAATGTTAGTTTCGTCTTAGTTTATTTTTATAGTTATTTTCTTCATTCTCTAAACTATCAATTACGTGGATTAAATAATCAGTTAATTTTATAAACTTGATATACAAATTTGAAATTTTATACTTTTCATCAGTTTTAGCGATAATGAAAATTAAAAAAAAAATCATCTTGAAAAAAAATTAAAATTTTTTATTAATTTTAGCTTGTAACTATTGACAATTAATGTATTTAGTTTTTCTAATATTTGACGTAAATTAAACCAAATTCCTATCGTACTTTTTTCTTTACTTTCGGTGCTTCACCTATGTCTGAAAACTATTTTATAAACTATCATTACAATTGTGATAATGAAAAAAATTTTACAGAGGATTTTATATCATAGATGTACAAGTTAATCAATATCTTTAGTATCTAGTACTTTCCTGTAACGGATTATAAAGTATTTTTTTGGAAGTTTATAATCAACACGTTTATCAAAAATATCTAACCATTCTAGTTCAAATAAGCTTTTTGATTCGTGAAAGTGTAATTTCGAATTTACTATGAAAGCATCATCCGGTATTACAGAATTATATTTTCCATGTTCTAAGTAATATACCTTTTTATCTTCAGTTGTAATAGTAGTTTTAAGTATATCTGTACCATTGTAGAACAAATTTATAATGTTCATCAGTTCGACATTATTATTTGCAACAGAACTTAACATTTTATGAATATACATTCCCTCTTTTAATGTTATAGGCAGAAAGTAATGCGTCTTATATTTTCTTCCTATAAGGATTTTATGATTGAACGTATTAATTGATTTAAAATTATAATCATCGTCCATTTCAGAAATTGAATAGGTAGTGTTTTTTTCTTCATCTGCTAAACTTATGTAAACATCTACGAATTTATCATCTCTTTGTACCATAAACATGGCCTCAATAGAAAAAATATATTGCAGATTAAAAAGAATCAATATCATGGGGTTTCACTTTTTTCATATATATATATATATATATATATTTACTTTTATATTGAACAATTCATTTAAAAGTTTATTACTTTTAAATATTTGTTCCTAAGATCATAAAATTAACTTATAACGACTATGCAAAATTAATATTGTCAAATTAAATTTGTTACAAAATGGGGTTGTTTTTTTAAACGTGATAATATGATACAACGTAGCTTGGAAATATCATTTAATGATTAAGTTGTACTAAGTTTTAATGCTTTAAAAAAAATATTTAACTGGTTCGTATTCGACGTTCCATAAACTAATGCTTAAAGCAACAGGATTCATCTTTTGAACTATAAATTATATATGCAGAATAGGTTTAATATGATTAATTATCAAATTTATCAGAATTTATAAAAATTAAATATATTGCCAATTTAATATCATTTTTAAACTTTTAACATAAACACTTGTAGAAATTTATACCTGCTATTTGTAAAGTATTAGAACATTTACAGCATGCCATGAAATAAAAAGGAAAAATTCATATTAGATGGCGAACAATTCAGGGCCAAAATTGTTTAAAAATACCCCCTTTTGACAAGAACAAATTATGAAATAAAAGCAAATGATAAGGAAAAACTGCCATTTAATTTAATAAAGAAACGTTTTAGATTTGTTATTTAATCATTTAAAGACAATGAAATGAGCACACAATAAAAGTTAATTGAATAATGTGTAAATAACTATTCTTATTTTCAACATACTTTTTTTTATAAACTGCAAATTAATCTTTTGAAGCCGAATCAATCATATATGGTACATGAAGTCATCATATTATTTAATACGTAGTAATATAGGATATAATTAAAAAACGATATCGTATAATAGCTAGGTCAAATATATTAAAATGTAATCATAGTAAACATGAATAATAAAGAATATACATTTCATTTGAAAAATATAAATCTATAATGAATAATTAGTATTACGAAGTATCTGATAGTGTGTTTAGTTTTTGTGAATAGTTAGACGGACATCTATGTTAATAATAATTTTTGGCAATATAGAAAAACAATCGAGTCTCTACCACTTTTCCATTTAAATTCGTGTGTTTTGATTCTATTATTTCATATATTATCTTCCAAGTTTATCTCAATTTATAAAAAAAATTATATACAACAAAGTTCTGTAACAATGTCTACTTATACTAGAACATGGTACATATAAAAAAAAATTATAAAAAAAATTTAATAATATCTAAAGGCATTCTGGCAAAAACATTAACAGTTTTTTGTCATATTGTGATAATTGTTAAGCTTTATATCTACAAAAAAATCAAATTTTATTGTAGATTAATCATTTTTTATCTTTAAAATATAATTTACGCGTTAAGAATTTAACACTATTTTTCCTTATATGATATGTTTAAAGAGTTAATTTTCAAATCATTTTGACCCTGAATTTTTTGACACTTAAATAATTTTGCCATATATAAATATATAATTTATTTGGGTATAATATTCAGCTTATTAATTTTTTGTCACAAGATACGCTTACAGTCTCATCTGGCAGTTCCAGGACTTCCTTCCGAGATTCACTCATTGGGCTCTCGAAAACCCCTTCCTGATCTGTATCAAGCCCATGTCTGGCTGGCATAAAAGGCTTTCTAAAGTCATTTTAAGGACTCTTGGCTGTATATATGCTGGCGTTCTGGGTTCTAATCTGAGCACTTTGATATGCGTACGGTGAAAATAAGTTACTATTCCATCACACGTCATCACATAAGAAATAATTTTCTGCTTGTATTTATAGAGAGAAGGCACATGATTTGCGAGCAAGTCGTATTTATGTTTCTTTTCTGTTTCTACTGCATGGATGTTGTTAAAACTTGTGATACTAACTTTACAACGATCACTTCTTTCCTCAACTTGTCTACAATTAGTATATCAGGCTTGTAATACTTTATTTTGATACTTGAATGTATCCTACTGTCGACTCGTATCTCAATATACTCATTAGCTACACACTCCTGGACTGAATGATTTCTAATTCTTTTGGCATGGGATAGATAATACGTCTTACACAACTGTAGGTGGGTGCATCGCAGTGCCTCATTTTGCCGTCTTAAGTAATCATGTGAAAGCATACGATCACATTGAGTGGCCATATGATCTACTTTCTTTCCATATTATGGCAGTGTGGGCATTTTATCCGTTTCTCTAAGAAAATATTTCGGTCCTGTAATGCACATAAATTGCCTTCCTCCCTCGGGCTCATATTTCCTTTTGTGAGCCACATGGCAGCCTGTTTTATATCAATAAGTGGATCGTCTCTTGGTCTAAATATCTTTGAATGGTTTGTTTTTATTTTTATATCGCTATAAAGAGATTCGGTTTGAGCCTCTATTAATATTTTAGCAGTTACGTTTTCCTTAAGTTTATATTTCTCTTTTATATATCCTTCTATGGTGGATAGATATGTGTAGCCAGTTTTCTTGGAGTGGAAAATCGCTTTGCGTCTTAGAATAGTGCAAATTTATCTAAAAATATTCATTTTTGGACAAGTACTAATGTTGTCATTGTTTTCAGTTTTCTAATATTCACTGTAAAATACTGGGGTTTATAAATTAGTGACGCAAAAGAAGATATACTAATTTAATGATGTTTTATGTCATTAGATCTTATCGCATTTTTCTTTCAATATTCATAAGATACATAATTATAATTGATGTAATATTTATTTAATCATTTAATTTTTTTTACTATATTTGATTAAACATTAATACTTTTTTATTGAAATCGAACAATCCAACCATATTTTAGATATTTGTAGATAAATCCTGAAGTTGTAAATATTTAGACCGGCACTTAATATAAAGTTATTATATATTAATAATTTTAAGCATCGTTATTCATAAATTCATGGTCTTTCGGCTGTCGAATATTCAATTTTTTTGGGTATAAAATAAAACAGGGGGGAAATGATAGCCGTTTGAATCATACGTAGATTAATAAAAGTTAAGATTGACTTGTTCACGTTATTTTATAGTTTTTGTTTCTCTTCATCTCCTTAAAGGTATATTTCTTCACTGAACCTTCGATAAACAAAAAGTTTTATTTTAAAAATTTTTAAATTATGTATACGTAGAATGACGTTTTTTTACTAATTGTAATATTTGGACACCACTACATTTATATCATCATATATGGTATTATTGTTTCATGATTATGTATTATGCCAGGTTTTTTGCAAAAATAAAACATTTCTTAATATTTATTTCAGAAAAGTATGATTTGATTTTTTTATCTTCAGCTTTCTCTATTGATATGAATCTAGAAGATGTGCATCTAATAATACCTTAAAATATATTTTTAATCATAGTGTTTGCAGAGATCACATATCTACTCTCATTTACTTTGCTTATGGCTATATTGCCTATTATATAACTACGTATTTTTTCTGACTTATTATCTACATTTATACATAATAAAGTTTACGTTAAATCGAAAGAATTTTCACATATGAATACGTATAATATATATAATGCTTTCAATTTGATTATTTTACGTCTACAAATATGATACATAGTGCGACATTGCGTTTTCAACAGGATATATTTCAGCTCGTGAATATATTATCTTTGAATCTGTCCCGATTCTCCAGATTCCATGAAGTGTTCGATACTAAAAATTTATTGTAATTGACCATAAACAACTTACCCCTAATTGAGATGGTTATATTTAAATCAAACAATTAATTTTATTTCCATTGTGTTATTCCTATAAAAATCATAAAGTACCCGAAGTTATAATATAATGTTAGTTTTTTATATATTTTACAATTGCAACAATTCATAACTTTTGTAATAGTATTTGTAATACAATATCATATTATATATAAGCACTTGCGTCAGTGATTATGTTACGAAAACTTTAGATTGTCAGGTATATATAATTTTTGGCTAAAAATTATAGTAAGCTTTTGACTCAAAATCTTAATTATTTTCCGCATTTGTTGTTTGAGATAGTAGTTGACGCTAAAAACAATAGTCACATACTTGAAAATATTAACTAAGACGTAAAGAAATTTTTTTTATGCATGAAGTTAAATTTTTGCATATATATAATTTAAGAGTATTACATAAAGGTACATCATATATTTACTGCAATAATGACTTTACACAATATCATAAATTTATTAAATATTATAGTTGTTTGACTGGAGCGTCTTGGTTACCGCAAACCATGAAATGCATCGATGAAGTCTTAATGTACGAAATTAAAAGAATTTATTTTATTTCTTGTTCTGGACAAAGTTCTTGAAGTATATCTTTAGAATATAAAAGATCGGGAGATCTCGTGAGTGATAAAAAAAAGTAATTCTAATAATCTAAACTTACAAAGATGCATATGAAGACTAAAAATTAGGCATAAATGAGAAAAAATGTGCTTCATAAACTACAATTTTTATTGATTATTTGACTTTGTAAAAAAGAGCTTTATTTTTTCAATGATGTTAAACATACTTAAATATTTTAACCTCCAGTTTATACACACGTATTAAAATTTATCCTTGAAATATTATTGTTCATTTTATTAACTTATATTAAAAAATTTAAAAATAAAATTTATAAAAACTGTACTAAATTATAGAAATCATGCGTAAATGAAATTTAATTTATAAATTTAAAAAAGCAAATAAAGAAATATTAGAAAAGTTATTGCTTTATTCTCTGATTTCTTTGTGAACTTTTAACACTTTCTCAAACCCATGTTTGGACACTTTATAGACCCATTCAAATGTTTTAGAACGCATTTTTATATGTTTATAAGACCATGCTAATGTATTAGTGAACAAGAACGAAATTTTTGATCGAAATTTGGAAAATATAGATGAAATACTCGACCACACATTTCTTGTTGCAGAAAAAATCCTATCTTTTAGCCTCGAAATATTCTCATAGACGACTTTTTGTAATCTTATGAAGTGTTCAGACAATTGCTTTGTAAATTTGTCCTTTGGCTTTGGTGACTTCCAATCTAATGGGAAATTAACTAGAAGCACATACATTTGATCACCCGATTTAACCACACTTATTTCTTCTTCTTTGTGCTCTTGTGTTACTTCTAAAATAGTTATCCCAATACCTATGTCTGTAGGAATATAGGCAAGCTTCCGAATGCTGACTGTTTTTTTTAAATAGAGGAATGCAAATAACATGTTTATTTACATAAAATTTTATATTTATATTTATTTCTGAAACAAATTGTGTACAAAAACAGAAGTAAATATATAAAAAATTCTTAATAATGATCATATTAGTGATTTATCAAATTTAATTTTTCATTTTTCTAATAATTATGATTCAAGTGTTTCAGGTGTGTTTAGGTGTAAACACAAAAAAATAAACTGGTAAATTGTGGTTAACAATATAATTTATGTACTTTTAAAAAAAAAATTTTTACATTTTTTTTAAAATTTTAAGCCGTCAAAATGATTTGATATGCTTGATATCAAAGTCCATATCAGTCGAATAAGTTTTAATCTTTATTTTAATATGTAGAATGTATTTTGGACAATGTGTTGGTGAATCAACAAACAAAAAAAAATACTCATTTTCAATGAAATTGATTCTAACATTACATTTCAGGATCATGTATACAATCAATCACATATCAACCTTTCATAATTATCAATGTAACTGAATAAATTTTTATTGTTTCGCAGTTCATCTTTCTGCATTGAATTAATAATAGAATTTTACAGACAAACAAAATAAAACAAATTGTTTGAACAAATTGCAAGCTTAATGCTTGATATTACAAACTTTTTTCCAATATATATGCATCAGAAGCCATTTAAGACTTTGGTAATATCCTAAAATGATTCTATTTAGAAAACACTATTAAGTTTATAATATATATATATATATAAATATTTGAAATAACAGAGCTTTGCATTTAAAATTATAAATATTCTAACGAAAATAAATTTCTGTTAACATTTAATTTATATAATTTACTTATTATTGTACTAAAATAAAAAATAATGACAAATTTGATTACTATATCATTAAACTCTTGTGTATTTAGGCATATATACCATAATATGAAAAATATATTTTATATTAAGCTTCATAAGATAAAAAAAATATTTTATGTATAATTTAAAATTAGAATTAACAAAAAATGCATGATTAATAAAATCACTATAAAACTATATATTAACAAGATCTATTTTGATATATTGATATTTTCCTAAGGTTTAACAGAATTGTTTGCATGTGTGAATTTTTCTGTTATGTGTATTTCAATTCATTGTGTTCATACACCAAGAACTTTGTTTTCTACAAACAAACTATTTTGGTCTATATTTTTCATACAAGGATAAATAGCATAAAATGGAACCTTGTGCATGTTTCGCTTTAGAAGTGCCATATTTATTTGTTGTCTTAAAGCTACGTTATTTTAACCTTGTCTGAATGCCACCTTACGACAAGCAATAATGTAGATTTTTTGTTATTTATATGTATGTAAAGTAATATTCATAAAAAAGCCCCTAAACACTCCTCAGAGTTCGATGTCTTTTAAGCAGTCTAAATAAAAAAGAATAGAGATAGAACAATTGAAATGCTATACGTTTATTTATTGCATGGGCGGCTTTTGAGGACAAGCATTAAGCTGTCAATGAAATGGGGCTGTATTGTTTTAACGTAATGCTATTCCTATTAGATGCATGTTGTTTTATAATATAGTCAACAATGTATTGCCTCTAGCAAAAACAAGGCTCTAAAAAATACATATTCGAATAACAAGATGCTAACCGTAATTAATAGTTTGCATCAATGTCACAATAATCCTTGTGAGATTTTTTTCTTCGAAAATAGTAAATTGATTCTTAATAGTAACAAAAACACCAAATTTATACCAGGAAGGATTAGTCCTTTTTATTTAATTTAATGTAAAGAATTCTCTACCTCATAATCTAAAAAAAACAAATTTCAATCTTTCAAAAACTTTATACTGTGTTGATATACTACTAATGAAATTAATAATATTATACCATTCATATCTTTACAAATTTTAAGATCATTAAATAATCTTTTTGATATTGCTCTATTATAGATATTACACCATTTATAATATCATCACGCAAATTTCATGTAAAGAATTTATTACTACCAAAAAAATAAATTGATACTACAACCCCAGATAAATATTAAAAAATTGGCATAATTGTAAAAATATATTAACTTAAGGGTTTTTATTGTGCTATGATTTTTTTATATTTTAAACTGTTATATTTTAAACACAGATTTTACAAAAAAAAAAAAATACACAAAGAACCTACTTGAAACTTCAAATACAAAAACACTTGCATTTTTGGATATTATGCTTCTTAAAGAGCTTATATTAAAGGAGAAAATTGTTGTTTAAGTGTTTATTATATATTGTTATGAAACGGATAAAATCTTAAAGATTTTTTTTATGTTTATATTTATTTTTAAATATTCATTTTTATGATTTAAGATAATATACATTCTTGTATTCTTTAAAATATTAATGGATGGTCTTTGGTATGTTAAATGGCCTCAAGAGTATATGTTTGAAAAAAATATTTTTGTGTAAACCATATCAATCGATTATAAGCTTTCTATAACGAATTCATTTAATAAAGAACAGCAAAAGCTTTATGAATCTTAAAAAACCAAAGACAATGACTATTATCAATTCTTATATAAATAACATCTTGTTTGAAAATACAAAGACATAATATATGAAAAGTAAACAAAATAAAAAAAATAAACTTTTTACGTTAACTCTTTTAATGGATAAATTAATGTTCTATCTGCCTTTTTTTATATCCAATCTTGACGCTCTTAAATTTCATCTTAAAATATAAAAACCAGTTAAGATCTTGTAAATTACATTAAAAAATTGTCAACAGTTTAGATGTTTGTCGACCACTTTCTCGGCCTCTTTAAAAAATCCAATGTCAGATAAGACTTTTTATTTTTTTGGAACACAATTACGAACCATGGAATATTTTGAAAATGCTAAAAAATTTTTCAGAACATAGTTTTAATAATAAAAATATGTCGATAAAATAATTAATTTTTTTTATTTTTGAAAATCAACAAACCGAATACTGAGAAAGATATCATATATTTAGATAATAAATTATTATGTATAAAAGAAAATTAATGTAGAATAGAAGAGTTATGACATACTACGGTTATGATTAAAGATGTTAAACAATTCCGTATCTGAAAAAAGACTATAAAAGAAATTATTAGACAACATATATGTTTTATACCAAATGGTGCAAAAAAACAAACTTCCTATACACTGTTTATAAGCAATGAAAACGCCTAATAACTAATCTTAATGTTTGTTATGGAAAGACGGAGTGAGTTATGAATATGATTTCATAAAAAAGAATCGTGATAGTTTATTATAAGCAGAATGTATAAATTGTATTGTAGACTTTGTTACAACTGATTTAAATAAAGAACAAAGACAAAACACAGAAAAAAATACAAATGTAATTAACAAAATACAAAAATTTAAAAAACCAATCTGAAAACATGCCGCGATAGTAACTTCCGAGACAAAAAATGATTCCGATACAATTGACACTGAGGTTACGAATATTACAAGTATTTTTAAAAATTGAGGCTTTATTGCAACTGTAATTTTAGTATGTTTTATAGTATTTGTATTTTTATCTTTATAAAATACAAGTATTGCAAGCACAAACCATTCGAATAACTTTATTTTATCTACATCTAGAATATAAACATTAAAATTATATCTATGAACATTCTAAAGTGATTTTGTTGAATTTAAAATGCAGGTAAATTATGCGACAATACTTTTATAGTTAATAATTAATTTGAAAATTTGCACAAAAATTTATAAGAAACATAACATAAACATTAAAAATATGAACTTTCTTCAAAGTAATAAAAATAATATCAGTGTATGATAAATTACGTAAGAATATTATCTGAAGAATATTTACTTTAATAATATTAAATATAAGGACTAAAGATTTTATGATATGTAAAATATCTTATTTACACAAAACCCCGTATACATATGAGGATTTTGTGATAATAATTACATTCTAAAAACGAATTTTATTTTTTTATTGTTGATATAGTGAGAGTCTTAAAAAACGGTTTGCGTAATTTTTATTTATACATCTTAGAAACTTATGGGAGTACGTAAAGAATTTTAAACTATATATATTTAATAAGAAGCATTTGGAGCAGTTGTTAGATTTTATATATTTAAAAAAAAAGTCCATTAAGTTGTTTTTCCGTTTAGTTTAGATATTCTAGCATAGCTTGTCTCTATATCGCTCATGGGATTCAGCTTTGAAAGATTATCCTTTCTGAATAATCGTTCTTGTGTTTTAACTCCAAATTTTCAGATTTAATCTCCTTAGGCGATATCACTTTTTAGCAGCCACCATATTGACTAGTGATATTAAAGCTCTAGCACCCCCTTCCTCACCGCAACCCCTTAACGCATCCTTGTCATCGTTTTAAAGAGATGAAATCTAGACTTTATATTAACACAATGGACTGAATGTATGCTTAAAGTAAGGTTAAAAATTTTATAGCTCTCTGATGTACTATCTGTATTTTTTTGTTACTACTTTATTCCATGTACTTTCATAAGAAACATAAATGTGGAGAAAAGATGTATTAGTTCCGTAGCATTTGCAAAAACATGTTGCATCTTATTTTTAATCGTTTTAGATTTGTATTTGATCCTGGTTGTTATACCAACTCGAATGATATAAATTCATTTCTTCTTCTTGTCAAACACAAGAATGTCAGGGTCAATGTGACCCCTTATATTAGTGAGTTTCTCAAATTTTCTTTTTTTCCGCATGATCATCTAGCACGATCTATTGTACTGATAATTAACCTCATATAAAATACAAATTAATAGATGAATGCATTACTACTTGTTGTGTTTTTTCATAAAAATGAAAAATCGTCATCTGATTGCACTTTGTCTCCAAATTATCCACCGAATTCCTAGTGATATAACATAATTATATGCCATAAATAAAAATATGTAAAAAATTATAATTATATAAATGAAATAATCATTATATAAGTGACCATTTTATAATTATATAAATTGACTTGAATGAGACATATTATTGTTTTAAAAAGCATAAACATATGATTTAATTCTTGATCGCCGAAAAGGTCATGTAATCAATAAAAGCGACAAAGTATTAATACGTTAACAAAATAGAATTATTCAACTAAAAATGTTTGGATATTGTTAAAATATACAGAAATCTATAATACCGATAAATTTTGATTTTAATGTTGGAAAAATTCAAATGATTTATATATTTTTATATCTTTCTATACACCATTTGATAAAAAAGCTTCTAAAATAAGTTATATTTTCTACATTTTAATGTTGTCGCGTTAATTTAAACATATAAAAAAAATTTCTATACAAATCTATATTCGTTTTCTTCTTTTTTTTGTGAAAATTTCAAAAATTGTTATTTTTGTATATAGTAAGTGTAATGTGAAAATCGTACAAAAAAACATCTGAAGAATATAATTATTACCATAAAAATGTTCAGATTTATGTAATAATATCAAATTTCGTACTATTAACAAACATAAAATTATTGTAATTTTTAAATATTGGGTTATTCAACCCAAAACACAATTTCATTGTTTTTTGGTTAAAATAAAAAAAAATATTTTCGAGAATTTTTATACAAATTTTTTATACAAAACTCAATTATAAATTTATGTTTATCTGACTATCTATAAGATCTTTAAATGCATTTCAATAAAAATTAAACTTGTTATAAAAAGCTGACTATATTACAAACGAATTTTCTAATATTATCACTATACTGAATATAAAAAAAACAAAATTAAAAGAGATCGTTTTTAAAACTGTAAAAAACAATAACATTTATTATTTATAGTTGTAGTATTATTATGTATAATGTTGGATAAATTACATATATAGAAATTATTGAAAATACGAAATGAGATGTTTCTTATCGAAAAATACTATAATATAACTATGATAAGAGTTTGCTACATAATATCGTTAACCCGTTATTCCTTACAAAAAAATTCAATATAAATATATATATATATATATATATATCTAAATGATATTATAAAACTGAATTTAAAAATGTTAATTATATTTATTGTAACTGTAATTCTAAAAATATAAACTTCAAATTTTTCTAGAAATTAAAATTAGAAATACAATATTAAAAATATTGAATATCATCGAACTCGTTAATCCTGAAGATCGAACAATTCATCGTATAAATAAAAAAGGTTATTAATAGTATCAAATTCGTGTTTTCAAAAATATTAAAACTTCCTTTGTTGTTTTGATTAAATAGACAAGAACCATGACGTTAAATACTATAAATTGTGTATGATTTGAAATCCTTTTACATGTTTTACTACTTGTATATTTGATTTAAGATAGGTTTTAAATTATTCCATATGTCTATCATGGGATACATTCATAAAGAGTCATGGGCGAACTCATAAAATACTTATTGATTATTTAAAATATTTTTTTGCCATAATATGACGGTATCTCTTTTTAAAACCATATTATTTTGTCTTCAAAGTAAAAATGTTCTGTTGTTATTAACAAATCAGGCTCGACAAAATTTTTTAATTTTTCAAAATAAATATTTTAAGTTTAGCACCTATGTCCCCTTCTCTTTATATATAAATGTTAGCTTCTTTTAACTACAAGTTATACTTAACACAAGTTTAAAAGATTAAAACCTAATTTTAGTACTATATGACACAATAATAGATGATTTATACAGTTTAAATTATGAACTTTTCTTTATAATTCGCTACATTTAAATATTATAACGTCTTAATTAATTAAAAAAAAGTTTTTAAAAAAGGATATTAATCACGTGTTTGGCAAGAATGAAAATACACGTTATACCATCACTATATGTTTTATTGAAAATCAGTTTGGAATATATTTAAATATTATTTTGAGAATTTCTCACTAAGCATATTATTGATTTTTATGAAACTGTGAAGTTGTACCGTGTTCTCCAGCTTATTATTTTTTGATAGTGGCTCTCAGACTATCAAAACTTATTCTTTACAAAAAACCTTTACGCAATAAAATCATATAACTACTAGTTTTCTGGCATTCCGAGAATAATTTTATTAAGTTAAAGGTTTATTTGGTCTTTCATGTCCTTCTATATTGACAGGCCTTCATGTATATAGGCGGAACATGCTGTACGTTTACTCCTCCTTAACATTACTAAAAACGAAGGATCTGATTTGTAGAATATTTTTTTTGCCTCAAAAGTAATATCAGTACTTTGGTTACTCTGTCCTTTGCAAAAATATTCAAATCTTAAAAAAAAAATCATTTTTATTTTTTTATGTTGACGTTCCTATTAATTTAATATAACTTTACCAAAAAACATTTTTGCCTAATTTAGTAATAATTTTAAGACTTTTTTCCAGATGATATTTTTTTTTTGTTATAACTTTGTCATTTGCATTTAAATTTCCTAAAATATCTATGAACATACATAATATTATTGAATAATTACATTTTACATATGCAAATTCATTTGATTTACGTTCTAAAGTGGTAATCTTCAAATCAACTATATGCTCATTTAAAATACAATAAACAGTAAATAGTTCAATGTCGAAAACTTGTATAGGATAAAAACAAAATGCAATAATTCCATAGACTAAATTGATATAATTTTCAACCATAATGAAATGTATGTTATAGTATAACTCAATTATTAAAGTTTATAAGAACATAAGACAACAAATTTAATTACTTAGTTTTATTGTTTATTCCTTAGAAACATCTTTAGATTACTCAATCTCGCTTTACTTTCATTATAAAGATGGCAAAATGTGTATGAAGGTATTTTAATCAGCTTTTTAGAAATAAATAGGATATTAGAGGATATGGTTGCACTAATTGATCTTACCTTGAATAGAACAGAGAAAATACGAGAGGAAATGCTTTTCAATGCACAAGAAATTAGATGTCTCAATTTAATATAATTCTGAATGATGAATTTTTTAGATCTTACTATATTGATATATTCACTTTCGGATGAATTGATTCGTTTCTTTGTTTCAGTCTTATCTCTCGGATTATTAAAAAAAGCAATGAATACTAGATCTTCCTTCCTAACTATACATATTTTCTGGATAATATTTTCCTGTAATTGATACTGGAAAGTTGTACTCATATCCTTTTCTGAAGAGGCATAAGCGAACGTCCATGCTAAGAGTGAAAGAGCTAATTTGAAAATTGCTGACATTGTGTTTGCTGTGATTTTTTTATTTTTATATATTATCCTGAAACGTTTTATAATTGTAAGAAATACTATTTTTAAAAAATTATTAATTAAATATTAAATTAGTGATTTATCAATTTTAAATTTTTTATTCCTGATACATAGAATGTTTTGTTTGAATAATGTTTTGAATACAAACAAATTCCAAAAGATTTCTTTCGAATAACTTTTTTAACTATACTTAAATATTAAATTTTTTTCATTTTTTGATTTGGGGATCACATTGATCCTGATAAACTGTATATCAAATCATAAAATTGTCAATTATTGATTATTTGATACACAATCTTTTTATTGTGTATAAATCTTTTAACAAAGTGTAACTTGGGGGTAATTAATTAGAACTTGTTTTCAATTGTATTTTTTTAATCAGTAAATTATTAGTATTATTTCCCTCACTCCTATGCACAAATTAATTGAATTTTAGTTTATATAATACAGGAGTTATCAAAGCAATATCTGAGTGAAGGATGAAACATTGTAACAAAGAGGCACAGGAGCTTTGTCTAGTTCTCGAAGAAATATAATCTATATTAGTAACCGTATATGGTGTCTACTGAATGATATTGGGGAATGTATATTTCTTGAATTTTCATATGTTTTTTACAAACAATAAACCCATAGATTGGAATATTAATAAAGCAATAAACAAAATAATTTACAATGTTAAAACTTCACTATTACGTAACATACATAACAAATCATAACTACTCAAGTATCTATTCACTCTGATTTATGAAAATTTCTCTTCCATAAATTTAACTATTTTGTGAGAAGCTTATATTTCTTATTTATACTGCTTTCAAAAATGCTAACCCTTATTAAGAAATGTTTGTTTGTTGTTTATAAAAACCTAATTATTGATCATACAAAAACATGAAAAAAAGTTTTTTATAAATTATATCATTAGGACTCAAGAGCTGCTAAATATTTTACACGTTTGACATTTCTCAATGTTTAAATATAAAACTTTTATATTTTACCTTCAAGCAATGTTGAAGAAAAAGACGAAAAACCAAATAAATATTCTAATATCGACAAATTATAATTGAAACAAATACTTTTAAGTTTATATTATGCGCAGAATGTTTTATTAAATTCAAAAACATTTGTTTTTTGCAGATTGAGTTGTTGAGAGTTTTATCTTAAAAATTACGTGATTTGAAACAAAACCAACATATTTTATCTATCTTTTGTCTTCAGATTCTTTACTGTATTATACGAATTTTGTTTTCTCTACCAAAAATTTACGAATCGGGCTTGATCATTTGCACATTTCCAAGGCCACTAAACATGTGAAATGATTGTTACATTAAATATGTTATTATTTATATAAGTTGTATTTTGTTATTTATTTTTAGATAATAATAATTATAATAGTTTAAAACTATTCTTCTTAAAATTAATTCAAAGAAAAAGATAATATTGATTCTTCATTAATACTTCAACACCAAAATTTTATCGACTTATTTGTTGTGTTAGAGATTTTACTTTCCAATTTAATCTATGTATTATTATTGGATGCTTTTTTAATATCTGATATACAATAAAATTAAATTTTATACAATATAATCACAATTAGGAACTGCGATGTATTTCAAGGTATAAACATATGCGCAGCAACTTGTTAATGTCATGGACCATCGATTAATATCAAAGCTTACATCCAAATGAGAATTATAACAATTTACAAGAGAGGATCTCCTTTAAACAGAGACAGGGACACATGTAGAGAGATATGGAACCAGAACATAGAAGGGGCAGCTAGAAGGTGTGTGGACAGATAACGTGCATGGCAGTGGATGTAAACTGAAGAAAACAAAACAAACTTAGTTTTAAAAAAAATTATATTTCAAATTTAAAATTTCGAGTTATGATTATAATTTGCTTATCAAGATTTTATTAATTCGTGTTATCATAACAAGAATTTGAAGATACCGAAGATTTAGATAAACATACCATAGAAACACATAAATTTCGCCAGGTATATATTTCATTGGGGGTAGCACAAAAATAGCTGATACTTTTTGAGTTGTAAAATTGTTTTATATAAACTTAAATTGCAATGGTTACATAGTTGTATAAGATTAAAATTTTATGAAAGCTTTAAAATAAATGATAACATATTTTTTAATAATTAACATTTATTAAATTAATACTATTTGATGTGCTAATTAATAGAATTTGAAACTAATAAACATTAATATAATCTATTAAATGTGCGAACTATAATTACTTTGATCTAAAATTATTTTTGATTTGGCAATATCGTGATTGAAAAGTATTGAAGGTTAATAAAAAATTTATTTAATTTTATGCTTTCATGATGCTCTATAAATTTTTTCCAACTATATATGACTATAGTATATGCAATAAATTCCTCGAGAAGACTGCTAAAGTAATTAGAGGGAATATCGGAAAAAAAACGAAATGACTTTTCTCATGGGCTCATGATAATATTAAAAAAACTAAATAAATAATTTTCAAATGTATTATTTAATTAGATAAGATAGATTTTTTACCCCAAGGAAAGTGATTTATATTTAACCAATTTAAGTTAGACATCGTCTTTGATCCATCAAATATAAGTTTCTCACTGGTTGCAAATTTTTTTATTATACCTTTTCTAGATTCCATATATTCAATGAAGTATGTCTTTTTAATGTCTAGTTGAATGGTTGTTTTTAGTATAACATCACTATATATAAAATTATCAAATAATTTTTTCTGCATTTTTTTACTATCGCATTGTACTATCTTAAAAAGATTTAGCTTATCATCTAAAGTGATAAGTTTAAAATTATACGGCTTAGTACTTTTTCCTTCCTTTGATCTTTTATCATAAGTATTTATAATTTCACCTACACAATCTTTTTCAATTAATTCAGTAAATATATATATATCATTTTGGCGAAATTTGACTATGCCGATGTATATATTCACATATTCATTGTTCAATGGAACCACTAATAAAGTGTCAGAACAATTTATGTATAAAAATGAAAAAATAAAGCAAATCATAAGGGTATAAAAAATTTTCATAATATAATAAAAAGTTATTTCTAATAAATATTTTTCTTTCTAAATAAAGTATTTTACGTAGAGAAATTATAAGTTTTTGGTACAAAATTAAAATTTTAAATTTCGAAGTAGATATTGGAATTTGACATCTTATTGGAACTTTTAATAATTGAATAATGACAGGCCGATAAAATATTTTATTGCGATCTGATTTAAGTTTGACTAATACATAAAATATAAAATTTTACATTGGAAACAATCATTAAACTTACACTATTATTAGATCTATTGTTTGGAATTTTATGTTAAATAAAATAATTTTTATTTAATAGCTTCTTTTTATCTTCTTTTACAATACAATTCAACATTAACTTTGAATGTCATCGAATGAAATTTCTGATTCTGTATTAAGTTCTATAGTAAAGTTCTTAAAGGTTTTTCTGAGCGCTTAATATATTAAATTTCTATATTAATTTGTTCAAAGCTATTTTCATATTGCGTCAATTGAAGAATATAAATTGAATAAAAAAATCGAGTGCTTTTGAAAACAGCAGATAAAAAATATTTAAATTTTTCGTATGGATTTGCTGTTGTCATTGTAAACATAAGCTTAAGTGACGATAGGCATAACAACAAATATTTTAAAGAGGAAAAATAAAGTATTTTTTATAAACTAAACACAAAGAATAAGTTTTTTTTATGTTGATATAGTTTTAAAAAAAAATTTCTCTCAATGCTTTATTTCAATTTTATCGTTGGATATAAAAGATAAAATAAAAAAAAATTTATTATTGTCTAACATTTAAGAAAGATGAAGATACAAATAATTTTATTGAGTTTTTTCGCCCGAAAATTTCTAACGGATAGAATAGACGAATATATACTATACAATTTTTTTTTTATTTGGGTAATATTTTTACATGATCTTTTCAACGTTTTTGATTATAATGAAAATAATTTAAATTATGATGTTAAATATGTAGAATCTGAAATTTGTAATTACAAATGGGGGGATTTTGTTATGACGTATGTATTAATTTAAAGATTTTTAAAATAAATATTTGAATAATCTATTAAATTATGCTTTTAAATTGTATATATCTTAATAGTTGCATTGTGTTAGTGTATTCAGATAATTATGTGATAAGCAGGTAGTAATCATTTAAAGTATTGGTTTGTGTTATAAAATTAAGATAGCATACAATAAACCTGTATGTTTACACCACAATAAGCGTTTTATAACGTTTTTATAAAGTTAGGAATTAAGAACATGAATTATAAGTATATCGTAAAAGAAACAGAGAATTTTATTTAAATCTTATTATTGTTGAAATTAAAGATTTCAAGATAAAATTATTTTACTTTGTGAATTTTTTTTTCAAATACCTTATACTTGATAAAATAAGCATTTTTATGGAATAAACAATAAAAAAATTCATCTTTATAAATATTATTTCACAACCAAACTATTTCGAAGTGTATTTTTTATCTATCTATACAGAAAAAAAGAGCATTTACTTTTATTGATCTTCAAAACACTACCACAGAATAAAAAAATTTAATTTTTTATAATAATAAACTAATCAATAAAATTATTTTATTAACAGAATTACATGAATATATATTGGATTGAGATAAAAACCTTATTATAATTGTTTTGAAGTTTATTTTTGAATTTTTCGTGTCAATGATTAATTTAATTCTTTCTAAAAATTTAAAGATACTCCCCAATAACAACTTAATGAAATATACTGTCAAAATTTTTTGAGAATTTTAATCAAAATAAAAGCAAATGATCATTTGATTCAGTATAAATTTCTATTGACAAAAACCATTTTACTAAATATATATATAAAAAATTTGACGTTTGGTGCCCATGATTTTATTTTGCTTCAAATTATTATGTATATTTTGTTCCGACATATTATATATTTCTAAAGATGCTAAAAAAGATGTATGTCATGTTTACTTAGCTTTGGATAATGTTTCACATGAAGACATGTACACAAGATTTTGCTTAATCAGCAAGCTAAATATGCCAGAAACCGATAAAAGATTACATAAAAATTGTGATTTAAAATTTGAAAGAGAAAGAAATCCATATATATATCATTTCAAGGCAATAACTTCAGAAGAAAGAAAAAATACTATAATTTTTATAGATCATCTTCGATATTACAATAGAGTATGTTGTGATTATGTAAATTATTTTGAAAAAAGCAACATTATATTAAAAGCAACATTTACTATTAACGAATTACATGGGCAAATTTTATATATTGCTGGAATACATGAAGACTTGAATATGAAATTTTGTAAATATTCAAAAAGCGTAAATTTTGCGTTATGGGGTGAGTTTAATCTTGGAAAACTAATATGGTTAAATTATTATAGTACCTTTTCCGACGATTTTACTTCTAGAGCTTTTCTAACCTATTTTAATGATTCCTATAGACTTGAAAAAAAAATTAAATTTTTTCAAAAATAAAAAATAAATATTTATGTAAAAGAATCGCATCTAATATTGGAAACAGCGCATAAACTAAAAACTTCATTAAATTAAATTTTAACAACATATAAAATTGAAACAATACTTTTTATAAATAATTAAAAAAGTGGAATTCTAATGCTTATATAAATACATACAGCTACCACGAATAAAACAATCGATTTAAAAGAAATAGAGTTAATACAAATAAAACTTTATTCTTCTTTTTCTTAGACAGAAAGTATTCAATTCTGGCGTTTCAGGCGAAAATTTTATTATGACTCTAACTATTATGTTTTCAAATGGACCATTTTATTTAATGCAAAGATAAAATACGCCTGACACATTTAATCTATATAGTGTCATTTTAAGATTTTATTTGTAATATGCTTCTATTTTGAGTTATAATTAGAGCTTTATTGTTTGTAATCTATGTAATTCCTCAAAATTTGTCTCAACGCATCACAATAAATACTTTTTTAATTAAAATTTATTTAGAGAAACCATCTGGGTTACCAATTGCATGTATATGTGCATATTAATCCTTTATTCTGCACCAAAAATATAAAAGATCAAAATTTATGATATATAATGAAAATTTCTTGCTCAATTCGTCCTTAAAGAATTTTCAAGTATAGCTTTCACGGATGGTTTTATTTTTTTCTTAATACGATTTATAATGTTTTATTTCATAAGTTTGTAAATAACAAAATAATGTTAAAATACTAATAATTATAAAATTTGTTTTTATAAAATATATACACATCACTACTAATTGGCTATAATTACGCATGCATTTTCAAATTTACATTTGTTTTAATTTTGATTTTTATATTTAAAATCATACATAAGCATTTCACAATCATTATAAAATTTTCTATGTCAAAGTTGTAACGCCCCATCTAATCTCAACTAAAACATATTAATATTTTAATTACATATAGCGAATAATGTTGTAGTAACTAATATAATTCTTTACATTGAAATCTAAACAAATAATCATAATAATTTGGCTTCTAGTGTTTTGTATCTTTTATAGTAACAGCACTTTTCCTCAAATATTTGATCCTTTCTTTAGTATATATGTGTGTAAAAAAACTATTTTAAATGAGGAAGTATATATTAACAGTAATTACTTCTCATTTTAATCCAATAATTTTCTATTGTCAGCGTTATCTGTAATAATAATAATTCAATATGCTTTTAAATTTTTTTTATAATGTAAATAATTGATTCATTATAAAATAATTGCTTTATATATACAAAAATTTTATGATACAAATACGTCTTAAACTTTAAATTTTATCAGTATTTAATTTCTTATAAAAATTAATATAGAGTTAATGTATTAAATGATGTGTAAATGGGAATTAAAAGTTAATTGAGTAACAAGTATTTATTTTGTTTTTAATATTGAAAGTTGATGTAAATATTGTCCCTTTTTCATCCAGATTATTTTCGATTTTGTATTTTTAAGCATTTCGATAAAAAATAATATTTCTTAGGGAAAAATTTGATCAAACATACAGTTCATCTAAAATTTAGAAAATACTAATAAAACTAACGAAAAATAAATTTGCGGTATTATTTTAAACAGATTTAAATTATGTAATAAAAAAAAAATCTAATATTATTAGAAAATCTACATAAAGAAATTAAAAACGATTATTTTTAAAAATTTTAATATTAAAGCTCGATGTAAATTTATCTGCATAATCAGGTTTTATGATTATGTTCTCAATTTTTCACAATCTCTGTAACAATTCTTGGTATACAACACCTTACTATTTCTACAGACCAACGAACGAAATTTTAATTCATACATAATCTGCAATTTTCGTAACTTGGTATAATATCTGAGTATTATAATTCAAATCTTAAATGTTAACTTACTGAAATATTTGATTTTATTCTTTGCTTTAAAGTTCTATAACTCAAATAGAAAGTTTTTTATGTTCAACCAGATTATATCATAAAATTTTAAATCATTTTAAATAGAAATTATATGCTTTTAAAAATTTTAAACAAACAAAGACCTAGTTGTATTCAGAAGATCAATTGATACTCTTGATTTAATATTTTGTTGTATAAACAAAATAATTTCTCAGATACATTTGTTCTTCACCATAAGAGTTGCATGTCAAAATTAAAGCATAAGTATTTTCTTATATATTACGTTTTTTGTTTGAAACCATGAGTAGTGTATGGATAATCTTTTTATAATCTTTCATATAACGTGTTTATTATTCAATAATCATCATTTTTATTAATCAATTCAGTGATAAAATATGTAAAATATATAGTCTGAAAATATTACCTAAAAAGCTTAAGTATATGCCTACACAGTTGGTATATTTAGCCACCAAGAATAGAGTTGTAAAGCAATTGTAGTCAAAAATCAAAATAAAAAGAAAATCAAATGGGTTCTAACTAAAAAAGATATAATAACAAAAGACCGAAATTATTCAAAAATTTGATCGCATATTCCACAAATACATTTTATATTTTAGTCGTTTCCTTTATTTTATATACGACAATTTTTACAGATTTAATAACAGAATTTTTTTAAGTTAGCACGAAATTATTTGCTATTATATATTAAGTTTATAAAAAAATCAAAGTAAGAATAATTTATTTGTCACAATTAATCAAATAATATAAAAAATTTCATGTGCTAATTCGTTATTGACAAATTTTATTTGTTTAAACGTATTAAAAACTAATATTACACTATATGATTATTTATATAAATACTTTTTTTGTATTCTTTAAAAAAAACAATGTTTGTATCTATATAAAAAATAGCTTTAGTAAAACCCTGATTTATGTTTTATATTTATTCATTCAACTTCTTTAACAAATTAAGATAGAATTTATCTATAAAAGACAATTAACACCAATGAGTTTTCACCATAATGCTTATTACGAATTATGTATAAAGAAATGCAACAGAAGTCTTTATCGGCAAGCTATTGCAATATAGAATATATTTATTGAAAAATACATCTTCATTATTCTTTTATAACACGGCCCTATCGTTAACTAAAGCACATGAATATTTTTTAAAGCAAAAAAATAAAAAAAAAGTACCGAGACTAAGTTTTTGCTTAAATGTGAAATTATGTTAGTATATAGCATAAAAATATTTAAAAAAAATTTTAAAGCTTTTAAAATATCTTTTTATTAGATCTTAGAACTTTAAAATACTATTAATATAACTTTGAATAAGAAAAATACAAGTAAAAATTGTTTAACATGACTCTTTTCATTTTCTAGTTTGTTTTTTTCGTCTTCATTTTTAACATTATTATTTTCTTTATCTTTTACTTCTTTCTTGTCTTCATTTGTAGAATTTTTCTCTCCACTAAAGTTTATATTTTCAACACGTTCAGGAGAAAAGGCTATATCTGGCATTACAACTTTAACAAGCTCTTTGGCATTTGAGTTAACAGAACTACCATTTTGCTCATAAAATTTTAAATCTTTATCTGTTGATATATCATCAGGTATAAATATTTTTTTCATATTTTTTTCAGTTGGGTAATTCTATTACAATGTTTTAAGTCACTATTTCTCGCGTTATTTTCTCTAACAAAAATTTTTTTCTCTGTAAAATTGTCTGTAGCGATGGGACAATTTATTTCGTTGTCGTTAGTAATCGACAACATACACTCATAGTCATCAAAGTTTTTTTCTTTTTGCTCAAAAACTATTTTTGACTGTAGATAACTATTTATTATTTCTAAATCATCTTTTAAATTAATAAATTGATTTAGTATAAATAAATTATCTCTGTATAACTAGGAAACACTAACATTTTTTTCTAATGTCGGTGGACTATAAAAACCTAACCAAATGATTTCATATAGCCTATTTGATCTGTCAAATCTTTTTTTTACTTGTTTAATAAAAAAACAATTTGGACTTTTAGTAATATTCAAAAAATCAAATAAATATGCCTTTTTTGCATCAAGTACAAATGTCGTTTTTAATATAACATTGCCGCTATAAACTAAATCGACAAGATTGGTTTTTTATAATGCATAATCCTATAATCTGATAAAGTTTTCTTTACACTTTGTTTTTCTTCTAACTTTTCGGTTTTAAAAAATCAAGGCTTAGTCTTTCTTCCATTTTCTAATCTTTTATCGTAGGACCTAACAACTCCATCTACAATGTCTTCATCATAGCAGTTCAGTTATTAGGAATGTTGAATACACTTCTTGGGTAAGTACATCTTTCAATGAAATGTATAGATATACATTTTAATTTTCTCTTGGAATGATAAACAAAGGATCAGTACATATTGTAACATATATAAACAAGAATGAAGGTACCATAAGGGCACTAAGAACCCCCATAATATATTTAAATTAAAAAAATTATATTAAATATTGATGGGTAAAATAATATTTAATTTTTATTATAAAAAATCGGTTTGAACAAAAAATAAATAATTTTTTGTAGAAATATTAAAATTGGACATATCATAATCGTTAAATGTCAAAATTAGAATTGATTAAAAAAATAATTTGAATTTATTTTTAAAATATTATTTTTTCGTGTTTGACATAATAAGCGGGTATTGATTTTCTATTTAAAGATTAACAAAGCTATTGTGCGATTAAAAGTTCAAATTGATTTTAAAGACGGATAAAAGAATCTACGACAAAATATTATATTATTGTAAATATTAATGAGAAAGTAAATTTTTTACAACTAAATTATTTTAAAATGATAAAATTTAATAAATTTTTACTATTCCATATAGATAGTTTCATCAAGTTCTGATAGAACAAAGTTAGCGCTTAATTCCAACTCTTCTAATTGACTATTTATGTGTTCACTGTATGTCCTAGGAATACATACAAAAAAGTTTTTATCAAAGCTTGAAATAGTTCGCAATTTTAATTCGTATATATTTCGGTTTCGATTTAACTTGAGACTTCTACTAGTTATCCAATATTCAAGGTTATAATCAGGAGAGATTTTATTTAATGTTATGTAAAATCTTTCATTTATATCAAATGGAAATTTCGCTCTTAATATAACTTGACTATCGCAAAGTAATTCAACAAGTTTCGAAAGACCTTCATCACTTTCACTGTAACTTTTTTTCAAATCCTTTTCAAATATTTGTCTATCGTCGAGCATTAACGGAGTGAGAAGATGCTGAGTATCTTTTACAACCAATTCGTAATTGTTATTTCTAATAAGTTTAGCTTTATAAAATTCATAGGAATTCGAAATTTCAAAAATATGATAAGGTGAATAGTTGTCTCCGTTAATTTCATTGTTAAAACCTATGTAAATTTCAAAATCGACATCTTTTCTATCAATAAACATAATGCCAGTGCAAAGACTATGTAAAAATGGAAACCAAAATAACATCATGGGGCACTGAAGTTTTTTGCATTTATAAAAGAATAAATTAAATATTAAATTAAAATTTGATTTCTTATGTAAAAATTTAAATTTTTTTCATATATATAATATAAAATATAAATTATAAGTTTTTACATAGTTTGCCAAATTTCTTTAGATTGATAAATTAAAAAACGTCAATATTTTTTTACACTTGATTTTTATTTAATATGAATTAAAAATTTATAACAAAGGTCAGTTCATTTATTCAAGGAATGAAGTTTTTAATGTCAAAAATAATCGAATATAGTTATTAACTTCTTTAAAGTTCTTTATTGGAAATAATAGTCAAAATATCTTGAGAATTTTAAAGAAAAAATTACAATCTAGTGATTTTGCAATACGACAAACATGAAAAAGTTATTTTTTTTTATCGTCTTATAATATTTTATGAGAAACTTACGTAAAATCATATCTTTGAAGTTTTAATTAAATTTTTTGACATTTTACAAACAAAAATACATAAAAAACGTATCAGCTTAAATATTAAAAGCAATTGAAATTATGCTTCTTTGTTTAGTCAATTCCAGAAAACTCGTTTTTATTGAACAAAATGAGAACATTAATGATTATGAACAAATGTACACGATTTTTGCCATATAATTAAACCTCGATAAAATTGCTCATAAGATAATAATAAATAGTATGCAAGTACAGAAATACTCCGAAAGAAAACTTAAGTACCATATAAAAATACTACACTAATTATAGGATTAACATACTATATATTCAGAACGATGTGTAAGATTATATATATTTTTATATATTTATAATTTGAAATGGTATAAAATGTGTTTCAAATGTTTGCAATTACATAAATTTGTTAAATTACGCATCCTCACTATTTTTGTTCTATAATATTTCGACTAACTCATTTTTTACCGCTAGACTAAATTTAAAGGACGGAAATTAATAATCGTAAGAAATTATTTAAATAACCATGTTAAAGCATGGGTGATATGAATTCGAAAAAGTAACTTATAAAACATTTTTTATATATTTTACACCGATATATGACACATGAGATTCTTAAGGAACTCTAGAGATGTAGAGTATCATAAAATGCTAATACTTTAGTCATAATTGTCAAATGACTAAGATGTTATTTTTATACATGATTCATCGTAAACTAACAATGGTTAAAATCAAGAGACTATAGCAATGTTTAACATTCTAAATATGCTTTTATCAATAATTATATAAACATCTTTCTACAAGATGAAACATGTGATCGGGCGAAAAAATATAACTATAAAAAAAGGCATTTTTAAGCTCGAAATTGAAGATGAAAAAAATAACAAAAAATCTTTAAATTAACATATTTATACAAATTTTGATGACATGTCGTCGACCAGAAGGCAGCTCGTGCCACAGTATATATTACTTTTCCTTATATAATTTTTCTTTCATAATTTGAAAAAAATGAACAAAAATAACCATCTAACTGTCTTTAACTCAAATATAAAACAGAAAATTTTATAAAGAATATCATAAAATAATGATGATATATGCTAATAAACAAAACTATTGAAAATTATTGTTTAAGACAAAATAATACGATATTTAGAAAATTTATGTACAGATAAAAATAGAATCTACGAAAAAAAAGCTAAAATGTAATATTAAGATAATTTTTGAATTCTGTTTTAATTTGAAGTGAATTATTTTCTTGCAGTATAAATTTTGGTTGAGTTGATACGAAAAAACATTTTTTAATAAGTTTCTATTAAATTCACAGAAAAAAAAAATTTAAAAAATAAACCTCTCAATGGTTTTTTATAAAAACGGGAAGGATTTTTTATATAAAACAAATAATACTCAAAAAACTTTATTTAAAAAACCCGAATTTTTATAAACACAAGTTATATTATTTCTTACATCGAAAAATACTCCATTTGGTACGCAATTATTTCTTGTTCGTGAATTTCTTCATTTCTTCTCATTATATATGATTGAATTGCCAAGTATTTCTTGTAGACCTGAGGGAGATTAATTATAAATTGTCTATCAACCTTATTGGTTATACATAGCCTTAATTCGTATATATCTTTGTTTGGATTTAGCTTAAGTCTTCTACTTGACAAACAATATTCAAGAGTATTTTTAAGTGATATTTTCTTTGCTGTTATATAAAATTGTTCTTTTAAATCGTATGGAAATATAGTTTTTAATACAACTTTAGCATTCACAAGTTTGAAAGCAAGAGAAAGTTCTTCATCGCTTTGATAATCAATCCTTAATACTTTATTATCAAATGCTTGTCTATCCTCATACCTCAGTGGTAAAAAATTGCGAGATTTGGGGGGTCGAATTAAATGTTTATTTTTTCTTCCTGATTTCTCTAAATCAAACTTATTTGATTCAGTTATTTCAAAAATATATTGAGATGATGGTTGCTCGACATTAATTTCTTTATCTGTACCAATGTAAATTTCGGAATTTTCATCTTTTCGAATAATAAAAAGTATGTCAGTACATAGGAATTCTAATAGATGAAAAGAAAATAAAATATGGGGTTCGTCGTTTTTTGGATTTATTAATAGTATAAAATAAGAAATAAATTAAAATAAATGATATTTCCTGTGGTATTATAAATACCACAAATTATTTATTTTTATTTTATCAATTTTCCCTTTTTGGAAAATAGACCATTCGACCGGTCTATTCCAAAAATCAATTATTTATTTCCTTTTTGCCCTGACCCCAACAAAATTATGAGACAAGACAAAGATCAATACCCTTGGAATCCACGACCAAGGAAGGGCCTCAGAGCCAGGGACCAGTATCCCATTACGGATGCCCAACGAGGCTTTAATCAAATAAATAAAACGTATAATTTAATAGAACTATATTTGTCCAGAGGTAGCTCCTCTGGATTGTGTCATTTTGAATTCAAAGACGAATTAAATAGTAAGTACGAAGATAGAAATTCCATGTTCGAATACAGAGAATTCGACATGAAGATCACTGGAACAGATGTGATAAGTAAAGAAAAAATAAAAATTATTAAAAAACCATCAGAAATTTCAATGGTGGAGCTACAGAAATTTGAGAATCTAGCAGAGGCCAATGGCTGGAATGATGAGCAGATGGGAAGAATATATGGGACCATGTTAGTTGGTGATCACTTTTTAAACGCCAAGTATAGTAAATCATACTTAAAATTAAGAGCGGCATTATTAGAAATTGCCTATCCTAGAAACATGAGATTTAAAATTGCACAGGAGCTCGAAGATGTTAGGCAGTGCAACCACATATATCTGGAAGATTATGTGAAGAATATTTCCCAAAAGTTAGATGCCTACAGTTTCCCAAATAATTTAACTAAGCAAGAAGCTGAGAGAAAATTTTCAGAAGTATTTTTTAGAGGACTAGGTAAACAAACTGAGATGGAACTTTGCAAAAATGAGGTTAATACGCGGACCACTTCAGACGTTATTGCTTATCTAAAGACTTTAGAATCAACTATTATTTCTCAAATAGGAAGACGAAACGAGAATGGATATGTACCTAATGAAACAAGCAAAATTTGCAAATCAAGAAATCCTTATTGTAGTGTGCACAAGAGCTTTTCGCACAATACAAGAGATTGTAGACTTCGGAACAATCTCAAAGATACTAAAGATAAAACGATACATTTTGAAGAAAAAACAAAAAGAAATAATATGGTTATTCAGCTAGGAACAACAAGTAATCAGAAAGAAGTAAAAATAATAGGAATATTAGACTCAAATAATTACTTATTGTTAATCGATACAGGTTCACACTTGAATTTTGTGAGTGAACAAGTGGTCAACATGAATGATCATATAGCTGAACCGTGTCAGCCCTTCACTACTATATTTGGAAATGGAGATGAAAGAATGATTAACACTAAAGCTAGAATACGAATAAGGTTGTCTCCAAATATTATCATGGATATTGAATTCTATATTATTAAAAATTGCCCAGTCGATTTACTACTAGGATCTGAATGGCTAAGGAAGAATAAAGCTACAATTGATTTTGCTAACCAATCACTTGTTATCAACAATGAAGAAATTCCCTTTATGGACGCGATAACAAACACGGATGAGATGTTAAATGAACGATTAAACAGTTTACTTTATGTGTCTGCTTCGAAGGAAATTTATATTTCACACCTTGAAAATTATAAGAAACTAAATGATAAATTTTACTCTATGAAAATGGATGAAGCTCGATTTTCGGTTATAAAGAAGTTGAATATCACGCGACATAAATTCTACAATATAGCTTTCAAATATTATGAAAGAGCAAGAAAGGAGGTTAAAAGATTACTTGATGAAGATATTATAGAGAAGTCTAGAGCAACTTTCGCAAGCCCAGGATATTTTATCGAAAAGAAAACTGGTGAATTAAGACTGGTCATAAATTTTAAAGAGATAAATGATCACATCGAAGATGACATTTTTTCAATACCAAAAATAGATGACTGTATACTAAGGATGGGAAGAAATAAGTACTTTTCTCAAATAGATTTAAAGAACGGATTCAACCAGATTAAAATCCAGCAAGAAAGCAGAGACTTGACATCATTTATGATTATGGGAGCCCAATACCGATACAAACGTATACCCTTTGGCATTAAACCGGGTCCAAAAATTTTCCAAAGATACATCACTGAAATATTACACGAAGTGGATAACTGCTTCGTGTACATAGATGATATTGTATTATTCTCAGAAACCAAGGAAGAACACAACAAATTAATAGTAAATGTTTTGAACAAACTCAAAGAGAAAAATGTAAAAATAAACTTTGAAAAAAGTAACTTTATGAAAGATGAAATCACGGTACTAGGAAATACAATAAATGCTGACGGTGTGTTTCCAGCGAACAAATTGATTCCTAAAGAAATATTAGAGAGAAGACTAAAAACTAAAAGAGATGTCCAAAAACTATTAGGGACGATTGGATGGTATAGAAAATTCCTACCAAATTTGTCTACAAAATTACTCCCATTGACAAACATGCTGCAGCAAGGAGCAAAAATAGAATCGACTCAGCATGTTAAGAACATTATTAAGGACATAAGCGAATTTATTAAAAATAGAGCGAGATTAATCTGCCCAGATTACACAAAGTCATTCACCTTAGAATGTGATGCTTCTGATATGGGGATAGGTAGTGTACTTTACCAAGAGGATGGTCCGATTGGATATTTTAGTAAAAAATTTGGAAAGGTTGAACTAAATTATAGTATTGTAGAAAAGGAATATCTTGGAATCCTTTTATCACTCATACACTTTAAAGGCATCTTGCAAGGAAATTTTGTAGAAGTCAGAACAGACAGTAAAAATTGCTTAAACAACGTGAAACTAGAAACCTCAAGAATGTGTCGTTGGAAGTTAATCATTAATGAATTTAACCATAAATTAATACACATAGAAGGTAAAGAAAATGTAATTGCAGATAGTTTATCGAGATGCTTCACAATTATCAAAAACAATGAAGATGGATACATAAAAATGGTCAAAGATGCAATGATAAAGGACAAAAATCAAAGGATAAAAATGAATAAAGACGGAAAAATTTTTATGAAACCAAACAAAGTAAAACACTGGTTATATAAAATACATCATGAACAAGGCCATAGAGGAATAACAACAATGTACAATAATCTAAAGAATTTTTTTTATGTTCCACATCTATTCCATAGGATCAAACAAATAGTAAATGATTGTCGAAAATGCAAAGCTTACAAAGTAACTTATGTCAAAAGAGGGGTAGGAGCCCATATGTCAGCCGAAAACAATCTTGAAAGAATTAGCTCGGACATATATGGTCCATTTAATTTAGAGAAATTTAAGGACGCGGGTAAGCATAATAAAGGATTTATTATTACAGTAACAGACATAAAGACACGATACACGAAACTATATTTAGCATATAAAATAAGAGGAGAAGAGATTATAAGCGCAATCAGCAATTGGACTGAATTAACAAAATCTAAACCTACAATACTAATATCAGATAACGGAAAGCAGTATACAAGCAAACAAGTTGAACAATATTTAAACGAAGTGGACATAAAGCACTTACGCGTTCCAACATATACCCCAAGTTCAAATGGTATATCAGAGTCAGTAAACCGCACTATAACCTTCATACTGTCTATAATGAAAGGCGAAAATATAATCACAGCCATTGATATGTGCGAATGGGTGATCAATAATAACTATAATAGATCAATAGGATGTTCCCCCAATGCTGCGTTAAATGGGAAAGAATACTATGATCCACTAGAAAGAGCAATACAAATGCGTAATATAAAAAAAACATTAACTACTCCCAAATTCAGGCTAGGCGACGAAGTATATGTAAGGAATTTGACAGCTACGAAATTAGACCGGAAGTACTTAAGAAAGAGAAAGGTAACGCAATTAGGATCCAAAGGAAAATGGGTAAAGGTTAATGGAATCTCTGAGTGGATACATGTCAAGAACATAAAACTTTAGAGGGGGGAGAATGTGGTATTATAAATACCACAAATTATTTATTTTTATTTTATCAATTTTCCCTTTTTGGAAAATAGACCATTCGACCGGTCTATTCCAAAAATCAATTATTTATTTCCTTTTTGCCCTGACCCCAACAAAATTATGAGACAAGACAAAGATCAATACCCTTGGAATCCACGACCAAGGAAGGGCCTCAGAGCCAGGGACCAGTATCCCATTACGGATGCCCAACGAGGCTTTAATCAAATAAATAAAACGTATAATTTAATAGAACTATATTTGTCCAGAGGTAGCTCCTCTGGATTGTGTCATTTCCATAGATCCATAATATATAAAATTTAAAATACGATCATTAAAAAATATTGTATTTATATACCATTTGGCATATTTCTCAAACTTGATAAATTAAAAACGTCAAAACAAATTTAATTTTTATCTACGAATTTACTAATTAAATATTTTAGATATATCTGAATAAAAAGCATTTTGATATGATTTGAAATCATAATTTTTTATATAAATATTTGACATTTTAAGATAAAAACAAAATTTACTTAAATAAGTTCAAAAGTATATCAAGAAAAACACATAAATTCCAAAGTATAATGTCAAACCCATTTACAAATCTGAGGAGATTTTGTTAAAATAGTTTTATAATTAAAGTTCTTAGTATCGCGAATTTCTAATAATTTTCTATATCAGGTAAGCATTTATTTATTTTGTAAATATAATTTGAATCATATTCAACTACATGTTATAGAATAATTAAATGTGGTTTAAATACACATTATTGATCAAAAATTTAAATTATAAATTTGTTCTAATTAGTATAAAAAGTAAAAAGTACCTATAATTAGTACGAGAAACAAATACGTATTAAAAGTACTATAATTTTTATCAATCCTATTTTTGTTTCTTGCTTGAAAGTCGAAGCAGCATAATATATAGATATCTAAAGAACTCAAAATAGTGGTCATTTCCTTATTTATTAAAAGCAAAATACTTTTTATCGATGCAAAATATCGAATTTCCATATAATAATGCTAAAGCTTTTCACTCAATTAAAGTTAGAAAGGCATCAAGAATACTATAACCATTATCGCGTACAGAAACATCAAGCATATATTATTAAATATCTAATTAATCAGAAGCATCACAACATCTAGAAGTTTATTGAACCAACGAATTTTTTTTTCTTCTTCCTAATCTCCAATTCTGTGGAGAAGTCGATGTGTAGCCCTCTGTGTTTAGTATTACTGCGATCTTTATTTAATGACCCAATATGAGTGGTTTCATGAGAACTTACATTTTTATTTATCGCATACTTGTATATACATAGAAAACAATAGGGTGCACCTAACAATGTTCTATTTTTTATTTAGTCTATTAACTAATATAAAACATTAACATTTACTATAATTAGGCTGTTCTAAGAAGTTTGTCAAAGAAGTTAATGTTATGTAAAAAATGTTTGATTTTTTTTAAATTAACTCTTCTATTTTAGTCAAATGCATCAATATTTGTAATTAGCTCTTATGCCAATAAAAAAAACATCGTATTTCGAGAAAGAATCATTTATAAATGTTTAATACTTTACTCATATTGATTAAAGTTATAGCAAATAATAAAATTCATATTCGTGCTTTACCACTATTTTTCTATAGATTTTATAAAAAGTTGAATTTTAATTTGCCATTTACAAGCCTCCAGAAAAATATATTTTAAATGCTAAAAACTAGATAGAATTTTAAAAAACAGAAATTATTTAATCTTAAAATAGATTTTAAATAAGTAATAGCGTTAAATGAAAAGATTTAAGGAATCTGATAGACTAAAACTACATCGTCAATGCTTTGTTCTATTTAAATGCAAATTTCTAAATATGACTACATGGCAAACATATCTACAAATAGCTGCAACGTTGTCGTCCATAGAATAATGTTGTTTCAATTTACTTAAAAAACACCCATACCATGAACAAAAGTTTTTCTGATATAAGTCTATAAATTCAAGTGATTTTTTTTTACCACATTTAATCTATAAATCATAATTTTTATAAAAGGGTATCCATTATCGACATAAAACTACGAGTTTGGGGAAAAATATAGTTACTCACAAACTGAAACATCTTGCTGTTGGTGTATTACAGTTAATTTTTCAAAATCGAACCGTTCCCGCTTTTTTGATACTTTATGCTCAACAGTTTTTGTTTGCTAAAAAACTAACATCTTAATTTTGTTCTTTAGATAGAAAACTAATAACGTAGAATTTAATTCAAAAAAAAAAGTAATTATTCTTTTCCACCTTTGGTTTTGTACCATATAATTAAAAATTTTAATAACAACTTTTTATTCGATTACGAGACAAAAAGCTTTATATTTGCTATTTAACACAAAAAAGATTTGTTACTAATATTGTTAAAAATCCACACAATCTCCAGCAAAAAATTTCTTAAAAATGATTTTAAATAAAACTAGCGTATGCTTTCCCGTTTTGAAAACGGGATTTGAACGTTTTGTTTTATAATATGTCGCTCTTCGGTGAATTTTGGTGAGTTTCCATTTTGGGATGAATGAATTTGAAAAGGCGAAAACATAATTTTTAAAAATACTTTTTAGTAACATATAAGGAGTAAAGTTGAGCTAAAAACATTTAATAATTATAATGAGATAATTTTGGGGACTTCTAAGCTTAAGTTTTGACACTTTTATTCAACATTCTTCTTTTGTCAATTGTTTTTAAAATTTTTCTAGAAGGGTTAAATAAATTCTAAAAAACGATTCTGACGATATTTTGGAACTGAGTTTTACAAAACAAAGAATTAAAATGAAACTGTATTAACATACAGTACACGCACCTATGATAGCCAAAATCCTTCGTTGAGTTTATATTTGATATTATTTAAACATAATAAGTTCAAAATATATAGTGTAAAAATTTCAAAACCACAAAAAAGAGGGGTAAAAAATTAAATAAAATTCTTTTATATATATGACTAGCGTATGCTTTCCCGTTTTGGAAAACGGGATTATTATGTTTTGTTTATGGTATGTACCTCCTTAATTTTTTTTTAAGTTTCCATATTTGGTTTGAAAAGAAAGGGGAAATGCAATTTTTAACAACATTAAAATTATTTCCAATGCAAAACTTGAATACAGAATTCAAATCAAATTATTCTATAAAATTCAATTTGATAACTTTATTGTGTTTTTACGCTCAAAATTTGACAATAATCTTCAAAATCATTATTGGTTAATATTTTTGTGAATTTTTTCTAGAAGGGTTAAATAAATTCTAAAAAACGATTCTGACGATATTTTGGAACTGAGTTTTACAAAAATAATAATCAAAATTAAAAAGTATTAACTAATAACATACACACTTAGAATAGTCAAAATCCTTCAATGAGTTTATATTTGATATTACAATGACACAATAAGCTATAAAAAAAAGTTTAGATTTTACAAAATCATAAAAAAGAGGGGTAAAAAATTAAATAAAATTCTTTTATATATATGATGACTAGCGTATGCTTTCCCGTTTTGAAAACGGGATAAATGTTTAGTTTTTTAATATGTCCCTAATTGGTAATTTTCGTTAAATTTCCATTTAAGGATAATGAATTTATAAAGGAGAAAACATGATTTTTAAAAATACTTTTTAGCAACATATAAGAAGTTATGCTGTTTTAAAATATTTAATAAGCTCAATGAGATAATTTTGGGAACTTCTAAGCTCAATTGTTGACATTTATTGTCATTAAATTTTTATTGTTAAACATTTTTGTAATTTTTCTAGAAGGGTTAAATAAATTCTAAAAAACGATTCTGACGATATTTTGGAACTGAGTTTTACAAAAATAATAATCAAAATAAAAAAGTATTAACTGATAACATATACACTTAGAATAGTCAAATTAAAGCAATAAATCTATATTTGATATTATATTAACATAAAAGGCCCAAAACATATCGTTTAGAAATTTCAAAGTCACAAAAAAGAGGGGTAAAAAATTAAATAAAATTCTTTTATATATATGATGACTAGCGTATGCTTTCCCGTTTTGAAAACGGGATTTGAATGTTTTGTTTTATAATATGTCGCTCCTCGGTGAATTTTTGTGAGTTTCTATTTTGGAATGTTAGAATTTGATAGGATTTGACATCGTTTTCAAAAATACTTTTTAGTGACATATAAGGAGTAAAATGAAGTTAAAATCACTTATAAATCATAATTAGATAATTTTGAATACTTCTAAGCTCAATTTTTGACACTTATATTCAACTTTTTCTTTGGTTAATATTTTTGTGAATTTTTCTAGAAGGGTTAAATAAATTCTAAAAAACGATTCTGACGATATTTTGGAACTGAGTTTTACAAAAATAATAAATAGAATTAAAAAGTATTAACTGATAACATACACACTTAGAATAGTCAAATTAAAGCAATAAATCTATATTTGATATTATATTAACATAAAAGACCCAAAACATATCGTTTAGAAATTTCAAAGTCACAAAAAAGAGGGGTAAAAAATTAAATAAAATTCTTTTATATATATGATGACTAGCGTATGCTTTCCCGTTTTGAAAACGGGATAAATGTGTTTGTTTTATAATATGTCCCGTCTCGGTAAATTTTGTAAAGTTTCCATTTTTGGCTGATTAAATTTGACAGAGTTTAGACATGATTTTTAAAAATACTTTTTAGTGACATATAAGGAGTAATGTTGTTGTAAAACACTTAAAAATCATAATTAGATAATTTTGAATACTTCTAAGCTCAATTTTTGACACTTATATTCAACTTTTTCTTTGGTTAATATTTTTGTGAATTTTTCTAGAAGGGTTAAATAAATTCTAAAAAACGATTCTGACGATATTTTGGAACTGAGTTTTACAAAAATAATAATATGAATTAAAATGCATTAACACATAATATACACACTTACAATTATCAAATTTAAGCATGGTGTTTAAATTTGCAATTATAATAACGTAATAAGCTATAATAAGAAGTTTAGAATTTTTAAAACCACAAAAAAGAGGGGTAAAAAATTAAATAAAATTCTTTTATATATATGATGATGATGTTATATGCAATCAAAAAAGAGTAGAATTTTTTTTCGTATAAAAAATATTACAAGCTTTCATATTTTTTCAAATTATTTTTTTTTTGATGAAATAAAAATTTCATCTCAACCCGAAAATATATCAAAACAATTGCAAAATTTTTTTTTCTTGATACAAAATGTTAGTTTCGTCTTAGTTTATTTTTATAGTTATTTTCTTCATTCTCTAAACTATCAATTACGTGGATTAAATAATCAGTTAATTTTATAAACTTGATATACAAATTTGAAATTTTATACTTTTCATCAGTTTTAGCGATAATGAAAATTAAAAAAAAAATCATCTTGAAAAAAAATTAAAATTTTTTATTAATTTTAGCTTGTAACTATTGACAATTAATGTATTTAGTTTTTCTAATATTTGACGTAAATTAAACCAAATTCCTATCGTACTTTTTTCTTTACTTTCGGTGCTTCACCTATGTCTGAAAACTATTTTATAAACTATCATTACAATTGTGATAATGAAAAAAATTTTACAGAGGATTTTATATCATAAATGTACAAGTTAATCAATATCTTTAGTATCTAGTACTTTCCTGTAACGGATTATAAAGTATTTTTTTGGAAGTTTATAATCAACACGTTTATCAAAAATATCTAACCATTCTAGTTCAAATAAGCTTTTTGATTCGTGAAAGTGTAATTTCGAATTTACTATGAAAGCATCATCCGGTATTACAGAATTATATTTTCCATGTTCTAAGTAATATACCTTTTTATCTTCAGTTGTAATAGTAGTTTTAAGTATATCTGTACCATTGTAGAACAAATTTATAATGTTCATCAGTTCGACATTATTATTTGCAACAGAACTTAACATTTTATGAATATACATTCCCTCTTTTAATGTTATAGGCAGAAAGTAATGCGTCTTATATTTTCTTCCTATAAGGATTTTATGATTGAACGTATTAATTGATTTAAAATTATAATCATCGTCCATTTCAGAAATTGAATAGGTAGTGTTTTTTTCTTCATCTGCTAAACTTATGTAAACATCTACGAATTTATCATCTCTTTGTACCATAAACATGGCCTCAATAGAAAAAATATATTGCAGATTAAAAAGAATCAATATCATGGGGTTTCACTTTTTTCATATATATATATATATATATATATTTACTTTTATATTGAACAATTCATTTAAAAGTTTATTACTTTTAAATATTTGTTCCTAAGATCATAAAATTAACTTATAACGACTATGCAAAATTAATATTGTCAAATTAAATTTGTTACAAAATGGGGTTGTTTTTTTAAACGTGATAATATGATACAACGTAGCTTGGAAATATCATTTAATGATTAAGTTGTACTAAGTTTTAATGCTTTAAAAAAAATATTTAACTGGTTCGTATTCGACGTTCCATAAACTAATGCTTAAAGCAACAGGATTCATCTTTTGAACTATAAATTATATATGCAGAATAGGTTTAATATGATTAATTATCAAATTTATCAGAATTTATAAAAATTAAATATATTGCCAATTTAATATCATTTTTAAACTTTTAACATAAACACTTGTAGAAATTTATACCTGCTATTTGTAAAGTATTAGAACATTTACAGCATGCCATGAAATAAAAAGGAAAAATTCATATTAGATGGCGAACAATTCAGGGCCAAAATTGTTTAAAAATACCCCCTTTTGACAAGAACAAATTATGAAATAAAAGCAAATGATAAGGAAAAACTGCCATTTAATTTAATAAAGAAACGTTTTAGATTTGTTATTTAATCATTTAAAGACAATGAAATGAGCACACAATAAAAGTTAATTGAATAATGTGTAAATAACTATTCTTATTTTCAACATACTTTTTTTTATAAACTGCAAATTAATCTTTTGAAGCCGAATCAATCATATATGGTACATGAAGTCATCATATTATTTAATACGTAGTAATATAGGATATAATTAAAAAACGATATCGTATAATAGCTAGGTCAAATATATTAAAATGTAATCATAGTAAACATGAATAATAAAGAATATACATTTCATTTGAAAAATATAAATCTATAATGAATAATTAGTATTACGAAGTATCTGATAGTGTGTTTAGTTTTTGTGAATAGTTAGACGGACATCTATGTTAATAATAATTTTTGGCAATATAGAAAAACAATCGAGTCTCTACCACTTTTCCATTTAAATTCGTGTGTTTTGATTCTATTATTTCATATATTATCTTCCAAGTTTATCTCAATTTATAAAAAAAATTATATACAACAAAGTTCTGTAACAATGTCTACTTATACTAGAACATGGTACATATAAAAAAAAATTATAAAAAAAATTTAATAATATCTAAAGGCATTCTGGCAAAAACATTAACAGTTTTTTGTCATATTGTGATAATTGTTAAGCTTTATATCTACAAAAAAATCAAATTTTATTGTAGATTAATCATTTTTTATCTTTAAAATATAATTTACGCGTTAAGAATTTAACACTATTTTTCCTTATATGATATGTTTAAAGAGTTAATTTTCAAATCATTTTGACCCTGAATTTTTTGACACTTAAATAATTTTGCCATATATAAATATATAATTTATTTGGGTATAATATTCAGCTTATTAATTTTTTGTCACAAGATACGCTTACAGTCTCATCTGGCAGTTCCAGGACTTCCTTCCGAGATTCACTCATTGGGCTCTCGAAAACCCCTTCCTGATCTGTATCAAGCCCATGTCTGGCTGGCATAAAAGGCTTTCTAAAGTCATTTTAAGGACTCTTGGCTGTATATATGCTGGCGTTCTGGGTTCTAATCTGAGCACTTTGATATGCGTACGGTGAAAATAAGTTACTATTCCATCACACGTCATCACATAAGAAATAATTTTCTGCTTGTATTTATAGAGAGAAGGCACATGATTTGCGAGCAAGTCGTATTTATGTTTCTTTTCTGTTTCTACTGCATGGATGTTGTTAAAACTTGTGATACTAACTTTACAACGATCACTTCTTTCCTCAACTTGTCTACAATTAGTATATCAGGCTTGTAATACTTTATTTTGATACTTGAATGTATCCTACTGTCGACTCGTATCTCAATATACTCATTAGCTACACACTCCTGGACTGAATGATTTCTAATTCTTTTGGCATGGGATAGATAATACGTCTTACACAACTGTAGGTGGGTGCATCGCAGTGCCTCATTTTGCCGTCTTAAGTAATCATGTGAAAGCATACGATCACATTGAGTGGCCATATGATCTACTTTCTTTCCATATTATGGCAGTGTGGGCATTTTATCCGTTTCTCTAAGAAAATATTTCGGTCCTGTAATGCACATAAATTGCCTTCCTCCCTCGGGCTCATATTTCCTTTTGTGAGCCACATGGCAGCCTGTTTTATATCAATAAGTGGATCGTCTCTTGGTCTAAATATCTTTGAATGGTTTGTTTTTATTTTTATATCGCTATAAAGAGATTCGGTTTGAGCCTCTATTAATATTTTAGCAGTTACGTTTTCCTTAAGTTTATATTTCTCTTTTATATATCCTTCTATGGTGGATAGATATGTGTAGCCAGTTTTCTTGGAGTGGAAAATCGCTTTGCGTCTTAGAATAGTGCAAATTTATCTAAAAATATTCATTTTTGGACAAGTACTAATGTTGTCATTGTTTTCAGTTTTCTAATATTCACTGTAAAATACTGGGGTTTATAAATTAGTGACGCAAAAGAAGATATACTAATTTAATGATGTTTTATGTCATTAGATCTTATCGCATTTTTCTTTCAATATTCATAAGATACATAATTATAATTGATGTAATATTTATTTAATCATTTAATTTTTTTTACTATATTTGATTAAACATTAATACTTTTTTATTGAAATCGAACAATCCAACCATATTTTAGATATTTGTAGATAAATCCTGAAGTTGTAAATATTTAGACCGGCACTTAATATAAAGTTATTATATATTAATAATTTTAAGCATCGTTATTCATAAATTCATGGTCTTTCGGCTGTCGAATATTCAATTTTTTTGGGTATAAAATAAAACAGGGGGGAAATGATAGCCGTTTGAATCATACGTAGATTAATAAAAGTTAAGATTGACTTGTTCACGTTATTTTATAGTTTTTGTTTCTCTTCATCTCCTTAAAGGTATATTTCTTCACTGAACCTTCGATAAACAAAAAGTTTTATTTTAAAAATTTTTAAATTATGTATACGTAGAATGACGTTTTTTTACTAATTGTAATATTTGGACACCACTACATTTATATCATCATATATGGTATTATTGTTTCATGATTATGTATTATGCCAGGTTTTTTGCAAAAATAAAACATTTCTTAATATTTATTTCAGAAAAGTATGATTTGATTTTTTTATCTTCAGCTTTCTCTATTGATATGAATCTAGAAGATGTGCATCTAATAATACCTTAAAATATATTTTTAATCATAGTGTTTGCAGAGATCACATATCTACTCTCATTTACTTTGCTTATGGCTATATTGCCTATTATATAACTACGTATTTTTTCTGACTTATTATCTACATTTATACATAATAAAGTTTACGTTAAATCGAAAGAATTTTCACATATGAATACGTATAATATATATAATGCTTTCAATTTGATTATTTTACGTCTACAAATATGATACATAGTGCGACATTGCGTTTTCAACAGGATATATTTCAGCTCGTGAATATATTATCTTTGAATCTGTCCCGATTCTCCAGATTCCATGAAGTGTTCGATACTAAAAATTTATTGTAATTGACCATAAACAACTTACCCCTAATTGAGATGGTTATATTTAAATCAAACAATTAATTTTATTTCCATTGTGTTATTCCTATAAAAATCATAAAGTACCCGAAGTTATAATATAATGTTAGTTTTTTATATATTTTACAATTGCAACAATTCATAACTTTTGTAATAGTATTTGTAATACAATATCATATTATATATAAGCACTTGCGTCAGTGATTATGTTACGAAAACTTTAGATTGTCAGGTATATATAATTTTTGGCTAAAAATTATAGTAAGCTTTTGACTCAAAATCTTAATTATTTTCCGCATTTGTTGTTTGAGATAGTAGTTGACGCTAAAAACAATAGTCACATACTTGAAAATATTAACTAAGACGTAAAGAAATTTTTTTTATGCATGAAGTTAAATTTTTGCATATATATAATTTAAGAGTATTACATAAAGGTACATCATATATTTACTGCAATAATGACTTTACACAATATCATAAATTTATTAAATATTATAGTTGTTTGACTGGAGCGTCTTGGTTACCGCAAACCATGAAATGCATCGATGAAGTCTTAATGTACGAAATTAAAAGAATTTATTTTATTTCTTGTTCTGGACAAAGTTCTTGAAGTATATCTTTAGAATATAAAAGATCGGGAGATCTCGTGAGTGATAAAAAAAAGTAATTCTAATAATCTAAACTTACAAAGATGCATATGAAGACTAAAAATTAGGCATAAATGAGAAAAAATGTGCTTCATAAACTACAATTTTTATTGATTATTTGACTTTGTAAAAAAGAGCTTTATTTTTTCAATGATGTTAAACATACTTAAATATTTTAACCTCCAGTTTATACACACGTATTAAAATTTATCCTTGAAATATTATTGTTCATTTTATTAACTTATATTAAAAAATTTAAAAATAAAATTTATAAAAACTGTACTAAATTATAGAAATCATGCGTAAATGAAATTTAATTTATAAATTTAAAAAAGCAAATAAAGAAATATTAGAAAAGTTATTGCTTTATTCTCTGATTTCTTTGTGAACTTTTAACACTTTCTCAAACCCATGTTTGGACACTTTATAGACCCATTCAAATGTTTTAGAACGCATTTTTATATGTTTATAAGACCATGCTAATGTATTAGTGAACAAGAACGAAATTTTTGATCGAAATTTGGAAAATATAGATGAAATACTCGACCACACATTTCTTGTTGCAGAAAAAATCCTATCTTTTAGCCTCGAAATATTCTCATAGACGACTTTTTGTAATCTTATGAAGTGTTCAGACAATTGCTTTGTAAATTTGTCCTTTGGCTTTGGTGACTTCCAATCTAATGGGAAATTAACTAGAAGCACATACATTTGATCACCCGATTTAACCACACTTATTTCTTCTTCTTTGTGCTCTTGTGTTACTTCTAAAATAGTTATCCCAATACCTATGTCTGTAGGAATATAGGCAAGCTTCCGAATGCTGACTGTTTTTTTTAAATAGAGGAATGCAAATAACATGTTTATTTACATAAAATTTTATATTTATATTTATTTCTGAAACAAATTGTGTACAAAAACAGAAGTAAATATATAAAAAATTCTTAATAATGATCATATTAGTGATTTATCAAATTTAATTTTTCATTTTTCTAATAATTATGATTCAAGTGTTTCAGGTGTGTTTAGGTGTAAACACAAAAAAATAAACTGGTAAATTGTGGTTAACAATATAATTTATGTACTTTTAAAAAAAAAATTTTTACATTTTTTTTAAAATTTTAAGCCGTCAAAATGATTTGATATGCTTGATATCAAAGTCCATATCAGTCGAATAAGTTTTAATCTTTATTTTAATATGTAGAATGTATTTTGGACAATGTGTTGGTGAATCAACAAACAAAAAAAAATACTCATTTTCAATGAAATTGATTCTAACATTACATTTCAGGATCATGTATACAATCAATCACATATCAACCTTTCATAATTATCAATGTAACTGAATAAATTTTTATTGTTTCGCAGTTCATCTTTCTGCATTGAATTAATAATAGAATTTTACAGACAAACAAAATAAAACAAATTGTTTGAACAAATTGCAAGCTTAATGCTTGATATTACAAACTTTTTTCCAATATATATGCATCAGAAGCCATTTAAGACTTTGGTAATATCCTAAAATGATTCTATTTAGAAAACACTATTAAGTTTATAATATATATATATATATAAATATTTGAAATAACAGAGCTTTGCATTTAAAATTATAAATATTCTAACGAAAATAAATTTCTGTTAACATTTAATTTATATAATTTACTTATTATTGTACTAAAATAAAAAATAATGACAAATTTGATTACTATATCATTAAACTCTTGTGTATTTAGGCATATATACCATAATATGAAAAATATATTTTATATTAAGCTTCATAAGATAAAAAAAATATTTTATGTATAATTTAAAATTAGAATTAACAAAAAATGCATGATTAATAAAATCACTATAAAACTATATATTAACAAGATCTATTTTGATATATTGATATTTTCCTAAGGTTTAACAGAATTGTTTGCATGTGTGAATTTTTCTGTTATGTGTATTTCAATTCATTGTGTTCATACACCAAGAACTTTGTTTTCTACAAACAAACTATTTTGGTCTATATTTTTCATACAAGGATAAATAGCATAAAATGGAACCTTGTGCATGTTTCGCTTTAGAAGTGCCATATTTATTTGTTGTCTTAAAGCTACGTTATTTTAACCTTGTCTGAATGCCACCTTACGACAAGCAATAATGTAGATTTTTTGTTATTTATATGTATGTAAAGTAATATTCATAAAAAAGCCCCTAAACACTCCTCAGAGTTCGATGTCTTTTAAGCAGTCTAAATAAAAAAGAATAGAGATAGAACAATTGAAATGCTATACGTTTATTTATTGCATGGGCGGCTTTTGAGGACAAGCATTAAGCTGTCAATGAAATGGGGCTGTATTGTTTTAACGTAATGCTATTCCTATTAGATGCATGTTGTTTTATAATATAGTCAACAATGTATTGCCTCTAGCAAAAACAAGGCTCTAAAAAATACATATTCGAATAACAAGATGCTAACCGTAATTAATAGTTTGCATCAATGTCACAATAATCCTTGTGAGATTTTTTTCTTCGAAAATAGTAAATTGATTCTTAATAGTAACAAAAACACCAAATTTATACCAGGAAGGATTAGTCCTTTTTATTTAATTTAATGTAAAGAATTCTCTACCTCATAATCTAAAAAAAACAAATTTCAATCTTTCAAAAACTTTATACTGTGTTGATATACTACTAATGAAATTAATAATATTATACCATTCATATCTTTACAAATTTTAAGATCATTAAATAATCTTTTTGATATTGCTCTATTATAGATATTACACCATTTATAATATCATCACGCAAATTTCATGTAAAGAATTTATTACTACCAAAAAAATAAATTGATACTACAACCCCAGATAAATATTAAAAAATTGGCATAATTGTAAAAATATATTAACTTAAGGGTTTTTATTGTGCTATGATTTTTTTATATTTTAAACTGTTATATTTTAAACACAGATTTTACAAAAAAAAAAAAATACACAAAGAACCTACTTGAAACTTCAAATACAAAAACACTTGCATTTTTGGATATTATGCTTCTTAAAGAGCTTATATTAAAGGAGAAAATTGTTGTTTAAGTGTTTATTATATATTGTTATGAAACGGATAAAATCTTAAAGATTTTTTTTATGTTTATATTTATTTTTAAATATTCATTTTTATGATTTAAGATAATATACATTCTTGTATTCTTTAAAATATTAATGGATGGTCTTTGGTATGTTAAATGGCCTCAAGAGTATATGTTTGAAAAAAATATTTTTGTGTAAACCATATCAATCGATTATAAGCTTTCTATAACGAATTCATTTAATAAAGAACAGCAAAAGCTTTATGAATCTTAAAAAACCAAAGACAATGACTATTATCAATTCTTATATAAATAACATCTTGTTTGAAAATACAAAGACATAATATATGAAAAGTAAACAAAATAAAAAAAATAAACTTTTTACGTTAACTCTTTTAATGGATAAATTAATGTTCTATCTGCCTTTTTTTATATCCAATCTTGACGCTCTTAAATTTCATCTTAAAATATAAAAACCAGTTAAGATCTTGTAAATTACATTAAAAAATTGTCAACAGTTTAGATGTTTGTCGACCACTTTCTCGGCCTCTTTAAAAAATCCAATGTCAGATAAGACTTTTTATTTTTTTGGAACACAATTACGAACCATGGAATATTTTGAAAATGCTAAAAAATTTTTCAGAACATAGTTTTAATAATAAAAATATGTCGATAAAATAATTAATTTTTTTTATTTTTGAAAATCAACAAACCGAATACTGAGAAAGATATCATATATTTAGATAATAAATTATTATGTATAAAAGAAAATTAATGTAGAATAGAAGAGTTATGACATACTACGGTTATGATTAAAGATGTTAAACAATTCCGTATCTGAAAAAAGACTATAAAAGAAATTATTAGACAACATATATGTTTTATACCAAATGGTGCAAAAAAACAAACTTCCTATACACTGTTTATAAGCAATGAAAACGCCTAATAACTAATCTTAATGTTTGTTATGGAAAGACGGAGTGAGTTATGAATATGATTTCATAAAAAAGAATCGTGATAGTTTATTATAAGCAGAATGTATAAATTGTATTGTAGACTTTGTTACAACTGATTTAAATAAAGAACAAAGACAAAACACAGAAAAAAATACAAATGTAATTAACAAAATACAAAAATTTAAAAAACCAATCTGAAAACATGCCGCGATAGTAACTTCCGAGACAAAAAATGATTCCGATACAATTGACACTGAGGTTACGAATATTACAAGTATTTTTAAAAATTGAGGCTTTATTGCAACTGTAATTTTAGTATGTTTTATAGTATTTGTATTTTTATCTTTATAAAATACAAGTATTGCAAGCACAAACCATTCGAATAACTTTATTTTATCTACATCTAGAATATAAACATTAAAATTATATCTATGAACATTCTAAAGTGATTTTGTTGAATTTAAAATGCAGGTAAATTATGCGACAATACTTTTATAGTTAATAATTAATTTGAAAATTTGCACAAAAATTTATAAGAAACATAACATAAACATTAAAAATATGAACTTTCTTCAAAGTAATAAAAATAATATCAGTGTATGATAAATTACGTAAGAATATTATCTGAAGAATATTTACTTTAATAATATTAAATATAAGGACTAAAGATTTTATGATATGTAAAATATCTTATTTACACAAAACCCCGTATACATATGAGGATTTTGTGATAATAATTACATTCTAAAAACGAATTTTATTTTTTTATTGTTGATATAGTGAGAGTCTTAAAAAACGGTTTGCGTAATTTTTATTTATACATCTTAGAAACTTATGGGAGTACGTAAAGAATTTTAAACTATATATATTTAATAAGAAGCATTTGGAGCAGTTGTTAGATTTTATATATTTAAAAAAAAAGTCCATTAAGTTGTTTTTCCGTTTAGTTTAGATATTCTAGCATAGCTTGTCTCTATATCGCTCATGGGATTCAGCTTTGAAAGATTATCCTTTCTGAATAATCGTTCTTGTGTTTTAACTCCAAATTTTCAGATTTAATCTCCTTAGGCGATATCACTTTTTAGCAGCCACCATATTGACTAGTGATATTAAAGCTCTAGCACCCCCTTCCTCACCGCAACCCCTTAACGCATCCTTGTCATCGTTTTAAAGAGATGAAATCTAGACTTTATATTAACACAATGGACTGAATGTATGCTTAAAGTAAGGTTAAAAATTTTATAGCTCTCTGATGTACTATCTGTATTTTTTTGTTACTACTTTATTCCATGTACTTTCATAAGAAACATAAATGTGGAGAAAAGATGTATTAGTTCCGTAGCATTTGCAAAAACATGTTGCATCTTATTTTTAATCGTTTTAGATTTGTATTTGATCCTGGTTGTTATACCAACTCGAATGATATAAATTCATTTCTTCTTCTTGTCAAACACAAGAATGTCAGGGTCAATGTGACCCCTTATATTAGTGAGTTTCTCAAATTTTCTTTTTTTCCGCATGATCATCTAGCACGATCTATTGTACTGATAATTAACCTCATATAAAATACAAATTAATAGATGAATGCATTACTACTTGTTGTGTTTTTTCATAAAAATGAAAAATCGTCATCTGATTGCACTTTGTCTCCAAATTATCCACCGAATTCCTAGTGATATAACATAATTATATGCCATAAATAAAAATATGTAAAAAATTATAATTATATAAATGAAATAATCATTATATAAGTGACCATTTTATAATTATATAAATTGACTTGAATGAGACATATTATTGTTTTAAAAAGCATAAACATATGATTTAATTCTTGATCGCCGAAAAGGTCATGTAATCAATAAAAGCGACAAAGTATTAATACGTTAACAAAATAGAATTATTCAACTAAAAATGTTTGGATATTGTTAAAATATACAGAAATCTATAATACCGATAAATTTTGATTTTAATGTTGGAAAAATTCAAATGATTTATATATTTTTATATCTTTCTATACACCATTTGATAAAAAAGCTTCTAAAATAAGTTATATTTTCTACATTTTAATGTTGTCGCGTTAATTTAAACATATAAAAAAAATTTCTATACAAATCTATATTCGTTTTCTTCTTTTTTTTGTGAAAATTTCAAAAATTGTTATTTTTGTATATAGTAAGTGTAATGTGAAAATCGTACAAAAAAACATCTGAAGAATATAATTATTACCATAAAAATGTTCAGATTTATGTAATAATATCAAATTTCGTACTATTAACAAACATAAAATTATTGTAATTTTTAAATATTGGGTTATTCAACCCAAAACACAATTTCATTGTTTTTTGGTTAAAATAAAAAAAAATATTTTCGAGAATTTTTATACAAATTTTTTATACAAAACTCAATTATAAATTTATGTTTATCTGACTATCTATAAGATCTTTAAATGCATTTCAATAAAAATTAAACTTGTTATAAAAAGCTGACTATATTACAAACGAATTTTCTAATATTATCACTATACTGAATATAAAAAAAACAAAATTAAAAGAGATCGTTTTTAAAACTGTAAAAAACAATAACATTTATTATTTATAGTTGTAGTATTATTATGTATAATGTTGGATAAATTACATATATAGAAATTATTGAAAATACGAAATGAGATGTTTCTTATCGAAAAATACTATAATATAACTATGATAAGAGTTTGCTACATAATATCGTTAACCCGTTATTCCTTACAAAAAAATTCAATATAAATATATATATATATATATATATATCTAAATGATATTATAAAACTGAATTTAAAAATGTTAATTATATTTATTGTAACTGTAATTCTAAAAATATAAACTTCAAATTTTTCTAGAAATTAAAATTAGAAATACAATATTAAAAATATTGAATATCATCGAACTCGTTAATCCTGAAGATCGAACAATTCATCGTATAAATAAAAAAGGTTATTAATAGTATCAAATTCGTGTTTTCAAAAATATTAAAACTTCCTTTGTTGTTTTGATTAAATAGACAAGAACCATGACGTTAAATACTATAAATTGTGTATGATTTGAAATCCTTTTACATGTTTTACTACTTGTATATTTGATTTAAGATAGGTTTTAAATTATTCCATATGTCTATCATGGGATACATTCATAAAGAGTCATGGGCGAACTCATAAAATACTTATTGATTATTTAAAATATTTTTTTGCCATAATATGACGGTATCTCTTTTTAAAACCATATTATTTTGTCTTCAAAGTAAAAATGTTCTGTTGTTATTAACAAATCAGGCTCGACAAAATTTTTTAATTTTTCAAAATAAATATTTTAAGTTTAGCACCTATGTCCCCTTCTCTTTATATATAAATGTTAGCTTCTTTTAACTACAAGTTATACTTAACACAAGTTTAAAAGATTAAAACCTAATTTTAGTACTATATGACACAATAATAGATGATTTATACAGTTTAAATTATGAACTTTTCTTTATAATTCGCTACATTTAAATATTATAACGTCTTAATTAATTAAAAAAAAGTTTTTAAAAAAGGATATTAATCACGTGTTTGGCAAGAATGAAAATACACGTTATACCATCACTATATGTTTTATTGAAAATCAGTTTGGAATATATTTAAATATTATTTTGAGAATTTCTCACTAAGCATATTATTGATTTTTATGAAACTGTGAAGTTGTACCGTGTTCTCCAGCTTATTATTTTTTGATAGTGGCTCTCAGACTATCAAAACTTATTCTTTACAAAAAACCTTTACGCAATAAAATCATATAACTACTAGTTTTCTGGCATTCCGAGAATAATTTTATTAAGTTAAAGGTTTATTTGGTCTTTCATGTCCTTCTATATTGACAGGCCTTCATGTATATAGGCGGAACATGCTGTACGTTTACTCCTCCTTAACATTACTAAAAACGAAGGATCTGATTTGTAGAATATTTTTTTTGCCTCAAAAGTAATATCAGTACTTTGGTTACTCTGTCCTTTGCAAAAATATTCAAATCTTAAAAAAAAAATCATTTTTATTTTTTTATGTTGACGTTCCTATTAATTTAATATAACTTTACCAAAAAACATTTTTGCCTAATTTAGTAATAATTTTAAGACTTTTTTCCAGATGATATTTTTTTTTTGTTATAACTTTGTCATTTGCATTTAAATTTCCTAAAATATCTATGAACATACATAATATTATTGAATAATTACATTTTACATATGCAAATTCATTTGATTTACGTTCTAAAGTGGTAATCTTCAAATCAACTATATGCTCATTTAAAATACAATAAACAGTAAATAGTTCAATGTCGAAAACTTGTATAGGATAAAAACAAAATGCAATAATTCCATAGACTAAATTGATATAATTTTCAACCATAATGAAATGTATGTTATAGTATAACTCAATTATTAAAGTTTATAAGAACATAAGACAACAAATTTAATTACTTAGTTTTATTGTTTATTCCTTAGAAACATCTTTAGATTACTCAATCTCGCTTTACTTTCATTATAAAGATGGCAAAATGTGTATGAAGGTATTTTAATCAGCTTTTTAGAAATAAATAGGATATTAGAGGATATGGTTGCACTAATTGATCTTACCTTGAATAGAACAGAGAAAATACGAGAGGAAATGCTTTTCAATGCACAAGAAATTAGATGTCTCAATTTAATATAATTCTGAATGATGAATTTTTTAGATCTTACTATATTGATATATTCACTTTCGGATGAATTGATTCGTTTCTTTGTTTCAGTCTTATCTCTCGGATTATTAAAAAAAGCAATGAATACTAGATCTTCCTTCCTAACTATACATATTTTCTGGATAATATTTTCCTGTAATTGATACTGGAAAGTTGTACTCATATCCTTTTCTGAAGAGGCATAAGCGAACGTCCATGCTAAGAGTGAAAGAGCTAATTTGAAAATTGCTGACATTGTGTTTGCTGTGATTTTTTTATTTTTATATATTATCCTGAAACGTTTTATAATTGTAAGAAATACTATTTTTAAAAAATTATTAATTAAATATTAAATTAGTGATTTATCAATTTTAAATTTTTTATTCCTGATACATAGAATGTTTTGTTTGAATAATGTTTTGAATACAAACAAATTCCAAAAGATTTCTTTCGAATAACTTTTTTAACTATACTTAAATATTAAATTTTTTTCATTTTTTGATTTGGGGATCACATTGATCCTGATAAACTGTATATCAAATCATAAAATTGTCAATTATTGATTATTTGATACACAATCTTTTTATTGTGTATAAATCTTTTAACAAAGTGTAACTTGGGGGTAATTAATTAGAACTTGTTTTCAATTGTATTTTTTTAATCAGTAAATTATTAGTATTATTTCCCTCACTCCTATGCACAAATTAATTGAATTTTAGTTTATATAATACAGGAGTTATCAAAGCAATATCTGAGTGAAGGATGAAACATTGTAACAAAGAGGCACAGGAGCTTTGTCTAGTTCTCGAAGAAATATAATCTATATTAGTAACCGTATATGGTGTCTACTGAATGATATTGGGGAATGTATATTTCTTGAATTTTCATATGTTTTTTACAAACAATAAACCCATAGATTGGAATATTAATAAAGCAATAAACAAAATAATTTACAATGTTAAAACTTCACTATTACGTAACATACATAACAAATCATAACTACTCAAGTATCTATTCACTCTGATTTATGAAAATTTCTCTTCCATAAATTTAACTATTTTGTGAGAAGCTTATATTTCTTATTTATACTGCTTTCAAAAATGCTAACCCTTATTAAGAAATGTTTGTTTGTTGTTTATAAAAACCTAATTATTGATCATACAAAAACATGAAAAAAAGTTTTTTATAAATTATATCATTAGGACTCAAGAGCTGCTAAATATTTTACACGTTTGACATTTCTCAATGTTTAAATATAAAACTTTTATATTTTACCTTCAAGCAATGTTGAAGAAAAAGACGAAAAACCAAATAAATATTCTAATATCGACAAATTATAATTGAAACAAATACTTTTAAGTTTATATTATGCGCAGAATGTTTTATTAAATTCAAAAACATTTGTTTTTTGCAGATTGAGTTGTTGAGAGTTTTATCTTAAAAATTACGTGATTTGAAACAAAACCAACATATTTTATCTATCTTTTGTCTTCAGATTCTTTACTGTATTATACGAATTTTGTTTTCTCTACCAAAAATTTACGAATCGGGCTTGATCATTTGCACATTTCCAAGGCCACTAAACATGTGAAATGATTGTTACATTAAATATGTTATTATTTATATAAGTTGTATTTTGTTATTTATTTTTAGATAATAATAATTATAATAGTTTAAAACTATTCTTCTTAAAATTAATTCAAAGAAAAAGATAATATTGATTCTTCATTAATACTTCAACACCAAAATTTTATCGACTTATTTGTTGTGTTAGAGATTTTACTTTCCAATTTAATCTATGTATTATTATTGGATGCTTTTTTAATATCTGATATACAATAAAATTAAATTTTATACAATATAATCACAATTAGGAACTGCGATGTATTTCAAGGTATAAACATATGCGCAGCAACTTGTTAATGTCATGGACCATCGATTAATATCAAAGCTTACATCCAAATGAGAATTATAACAATTTACAAGAGAGGATCTCCTTTAAACAGAGACAGGGACACATGTAGAGAGATATGGAACCAGAACATAGAAGGGGCAGCTAGAAGGTGTGTGGACAGATAACGTGCATGGCAGTGGATGTAAACTGAAGAAAACAAAACAAACTTAGTTTTAAAAAAAATTATATTTCAAATTTAAAATTTCGAGTTATGATTATAATTTGCTTATCAAGATTTTATTAATTCGTGTTATCATAACAAGAATTTGAAGATACCGAAGATTTAGATAAACATACCATAGAAACACATAAATTTCGCCAGGTATATATTTCATTGGGGGTAGCACAAAAATAGCTGATACTTTTTGAGTTGTAAAATTGTTTTATATAAACTTAAATTGCAATGGTTACATAGTTGTATAAGATTAAAATTTTATGAAAGCTTTAAAATAAATGATAACATATTTTTTAATAATTAACATTTATTAAATTAATACTATTTGATGTGCTAATTAATAGAATTTGAAACTAATAAACATTAATATAATCTATTAAATGTGCGAACTATAATTACTTTGATCTAAAATTATTTTTGATTTGGCAATATCGTGATTGAAAAGTATTGAAGGTTAATAAAAAATTTATTTAATTTTATGCTTTCATGATGCTCTATAAATTTTTTCCAACTATATATGACTATAGTATATGCAATAAATTCCTCGAGAAGACTGCTAAAGTAATTAGAGGGAATATCGGAAAAAAAACGAAATGACTTTTCTCATGGGCTCATGATAATATTAAAAAAACTAAATAAATAATTTTCAAATGTATTATTTAATTAGATAAGATAGATTTTTTACCCCAAGGAAAGTGATTTATATTTAACCAATTTAAGTTAGACATCGTCTTTGATCCATCAAATATAAGTTTCTCACTGGTTGCAAATTTTTTTATTATACCTTTTCTAGATTCCATATATTCAATGAAGTATGTCTTTTTAATGTCTAGTTGAATGGTTGTTTTTAGTATAACATCACTATATATAAAATTATCAAATAATTTTTTCTGCATTTTTTTACTATCGCATTGTACTATCTTAAAAAGATTTAGCTTATCATCTAAAGTGATAAGTTTAAAATTATACGGCTTAGTACTTTTTCCTTCCTTTGATCTTTTATCATAAGTATTTATAATTTCACCTACACAATCTTTTTCAATTAATTCAGTAAATATATATATATCATTTTGGCGAAATTTGACTATGCCGATGTATATATTCACATATTCATTGTTCAATGGAACCACTAATAAAGTGTCAGAACAATTTATGTATAAAAATGAAAAAATAAAGCAAATCATAAGGGTATAAAAAATTTTCATAATATAATAAAAAGTTATTTCTAATAAATATTTTTCTTTCTAAATAAAGTATTTTACGTAGAGAAATTATAAGTTTTTGGTACAAAATTAAAATTTTAAATTTCGAAGTAGATATTGGAATTTGACATCTTATTGGAACTTTTAATAATTGAATAATGACAGGCCGATAAAATATTTTATTGCGATCTGATTTAAGTTTGACTAATACATAAAATATAAAATTTTACATTGGAAACAATCATTAAACTTACACTATTATTAGATCTATTGTTTGGAATTTTATGTTAAATAAAATAATTTTTATTTAATAGCTTCTTTTTATCTTCTTTTACAATACAATTCAACATTAACTTTGAATGTCATCGAATGAAATTTCTGATTCTGTATTAAGTTCTATAGTAAAGTTCTTAAAGGTTTTTCTGAGCGCTTAATATATTAAATTTCTATATTAATTTGTTCAAAGCTATTTTCATATTGCGTCAATTGAAGAATATAAATTGAATAAAAAAATCGAGTGCTTTTGAAAACAGCAGATAAAAAATATTTAAATTTTTCGTATGGATTTGCTGTTGTCATTGTAAACATAAGCTTAAGTGACGATAGGCATAACAACAAATATTTTAAAGAGGAAAAATAAAGTATTTTTTATAAACTAAACACAAAGAATAAGTTTTTTTTATGTTGATATAGTTTTAAAAAAAAATTTCTCTCAATGCTTTATTTCAATTTTATCGTTGGATATAAAAGATAAAATAAAAAAAAATTTATTATTGTCTAACATTTAAGAAAGATGAAGATACAAATAATTTTATTGAGTTTTTTCGCCCGAAAATTTCTAACGGATAGAATAGACGAATATATACTATACAATTTTTTTTTTATTTGGGTAATATTTTTACATGATCTTTTCAACGTTTTTGATTATAATGAAAATAATTTAAATTATGATGTTAAATATGTAGAATCTGAAATTTGTAATTACAAATGGGGGGATTTTGTTATGACGTATGTATTAATTTAAAGATTTTTAAAATAAATATTTGAATAATCTATTAAATTATGCTTTTAAATTGTATATATCTTAATAGTTGCATTGTGTTAGTGTATTCAGATAATTATGTGATAAGCAGGTAGTAATCATTTAAAGTATTGGTTTGTGTTATAAAATTAAGATAGCATACAATAAACCTGTATGTTTACACCACAATAAGCGTTTTATAACGTTTTTATAAAGTTAGGAATTAAGAACATGAATTATAAGTATATCGTAAAAGAAACAGAGAATTTTATTTAAATCTTATTATTGTTGAAATTAAAGATTTCAAGATAAAATTATTTTACTTTGTGAATTTTTTTTTCAAATACCTTATACTTGATAAAATAAGCATTTTTATGGAATAAACAATAAAAAAATTCATCTTTATAAATATTATTTCACAACCAAACTATTTCGAAGTGTATTTTTTATCTATCTATACAGAAAAAAAGAGCATTTACTTTTATTGATCTTCAAAACACTACCACAGAATAAAAAAATTTAATTTTTTATAATAATAAACTAATCAATAAAATTATTTTATTAACAGAATTACATGAATATATATTGGATTGAGATAAAAACCTTATTATAATTGTTTTGAAGTTTATTTTTGAATTTTTCGTGTCAATGATTAATTTAATTCTTTCTAAAAATTTAAAGATACTCCCCAATAACAACTTAATGAAATATACTGTCAAAATTTTTTGAGAATTTTAATCAAAATAAAAGCAAATGATCATTTGATTCAGTATAAATTTCTATTGACAAAAACCATTTTACTAAATATATATATAAAAAATTTGACGTTTGGTGCCCATGATTTTATTTTGCTTCAAATTATTATGTATATTTTGTTCCGACATATTATATATTTCTAAAGATGCTAAAAAAGATGTATGTCATGTTTACTTAGCTTTGGATAATGTTTCACATGAAGACATGTACACAAGATTTTGCTTAATCAGCAAGCTAAATATGCCAGAAACCGATAAAAGATTACATAAAAATTGTGATTTAAAATTTGAAAGAGAAAGAAATCCATATATATATCATTTCAAGGCAATAACTTCAGAAGAAAGAAAAAATACTATAATTTTTATAGATCATCTTCGATATTACAATAGAGTATGTTGTGATTATGTAAATTATTTTGAAAAAAGCAACATTATATTAAAAGCAACATTTACTATTAACGAATTACATGGGCAAATTTTATATATTGCTGGAATACATGAAGACTTGAATATGAAATTTTGTAAATATTCAAAAAGCGTAAATTTTGCGTTATGGGGTGAGTTTAATCTTGGAAAACTAATATGGTTAAATTATTATAGTACCTTTTCCGACGATTTTACTTCTAGAGCTTTTCTAACCTATTTTAATGATTCCTATAGACTTGAAAAAAAAATTAAATTTTTTCAAAAATAAAAAATAAATATTTATGTAAAAGAATCGCATCTAATATTGGAAACAGCGCATAAACTAAAAACTTCATTAAATTAAATTTTAACAACATATAAAATTGAAACAATACTTTTTATAAATAATTAAAAAAGTGGAATTCTAATGCTTATATAAATACATACAGCTACCACGAATAAAACAATCGATTTAAAAGAAATAGAGTTAATACAAATAAAACTTTATTCTTCTTTTTCTTAGACAGAAAGTATTCAATTCTGGCGTTTCAGGCGAAAATTTTATTATGACTCTAACTATTATGTTTTCAAATGGACCATTTTATTTAATGCAAAGATAAAATACGCCTGACACATTTAATCTATATAGTGTCATTTTAAGATTTTATTTGTAATATGCTTCTATTTTGAGTTATAATTAGAGCTTTATTGTTTGTAATCTATGTAATTCCTCAAAATTTGTCTCAACGCATCACAATAAATACTTTTTTAATTAAAATTTATTTAGAGAAACCATCTGGGTTACCAATTGCATGTATATGTGCATATTAATCCTTTATTCTGCACCAAAAATATAAAAGATCAAAATTTATGATATATAATGAAAATTTCTTGCTCAATTCGTCCTTAAAGAATTTTCAAGTATAGCTTTCACGGATGGTTTTATTTTTTTCTTAATACGATTTATAATGTTTTATTTCATAAGTTTGTAAATAACAAAATAATGTTAAAATACTAATAATTATAAAATTTGTTTTTATAAAATATATACACATCACTACTAATTGGCTATAATTACGCATGCATTTTCAAATTTACATTTGTTTTAATTTTGATTTTTATATTTAAAATCATACATAAGCATTTCACAATCATTATAAAATTTTCTATGTCAAAGTTGTAACGCCCCATCTAATCTCAACTAAAACATATTAATATTTTAATTACATATAGCGAATAATGTTGTAGTAACTAATATAATTCTTTACATTGAAATCTAAACAAATAATCATAATAATTTGGCTTCTAGTGTTTTGTATCTTTTATAGTAACAGCACTTTTCCTCAAATATTTGATCCTTTCTTTAGTATATATGTGTGTAAAAAAACTATTTTAAATGAGGAAGTATATATTAACAGTAATTACTTCTCATTTTAATCCAATAATTTTCTATTGTCAGCGTTATCTGTAATAATAATAATTCAATATGCTTTTAAATTTTTTTTATAATGTAAATAATTGATTCATTATAAAATAATTGCTTTATATATACAAAAATTTTATGATACAAATACGTCTTAAACTTTAAATTTTATCAGTATTTAATTTCTTATAAAAATTAATATAGAGTTAATGTATTAAATGATGTGTAAATGGGAATTAAAAGTTAATTGAGTAACAAGTATTTATTTTGTTTTTAATATTGAAAGTTGATGTAAATATTGTCCCTTTTTCATCCAGATTATTTTCGATTTTGTATTTTTAAGCATTTCGATAAAAAATAATATTTCTTAGGGAAAAATTTGATCAAACATACAGTTCATCTAAAATTTAGAAAATACTAATAAAACTAACGAAAAATAAATTTGCGGTATTATTTTAAACAGATTTAAATTATGTAATAAAAAAAAAATCTAATATTATTAGAAAATCTACATAAAGAAATTAAAAACGATTATTTTTAAAAATTTTAATATTAAAGCTCGATGTAAATTTATCTGCATAATCAGGTTTTATGATTATGTTCTCAATTTTTCACAATCTCTGTAACAATTCTTGGTATACAACACCTTACTATTTCTACAGACCAACGAACGAAATTTTAATTCATACATAATCTGCAATTTTCGTAACTTGGTATAATATCTGAGTATTATAATTCAAATCTTAAATGTTAACTTACTGAAATATTTGATTTTATTCTTTGCTTTAAAGTTCTATAACTCAAATAGAAAGTTTTTTATGTTCAACCAGATTATATCATAAAATTTTAAATCATTTTAAATAGAAATTATATGCTTTTAAAAATTTTAAACAAACAAAGACCTAGTTGTATTCAGAAGATCAATTGATACTCTTGATTTAATATTTTGTTGTATAAACAAAATAATTTCTCAGATACATTTGTTCTTCACCATAAGAGTTGCATGTCAAAATTAAAGCATAAGTATTTTCTTATATATTACGTTTTTTGTTTGAAACCATGAGTAGTGTATGGATAATCTTTTTATAATCTTTCATATAACGTGTTTATTATTCAATAATCATCATTTTTATTAATCAATTCAGTGATAAAATATGTAAAATATATAGTCTGAAAATATTACCTAAAAAGCTTAAGTATATGCCTACACAGTTGGTATATTTAGCCACCAAGAATAGAGTTGTAAAGCAATTGTAGTCAAAAATCAAAATAAAAAGAAAATCAAATGGGTTCTAACTAAAAAAGATATAATAACAAAAGACCGAAATTATTCAAAAATTTGATCGCATATTCCACAAATACATTTTATATTTTAGTCGTTTCCTTTATTTTATATACGACAATTTTTACAGATTTAATAACAGAATTTTTTTAAGTTAGCACGAAATTATTTGCTATTATATATTAAGTTTATAAAAAAATCAAAGTAAGAATAATTTATTTGTCACAATTAATCAAATAATATAAAAAATTTCATGTGCTAATTCGTTATTGACAAATTTTATTTGTTTAAACGTATTAAAAACTAATATTACACTATATGATTATTTATATAAATACTTTTTTTGTATTCTTTAAAAAAAACAATGTTTGTATCTATATAAAAAATAGCTTTAGTAAAACCCTGATTTATGTTTTATATTTATTCATTCAACTTCTTTAACAAATTAAGATAGAATTTATCTATAAAAGACAATTAACACCAATGAGTTTTCACCATAATGCTTATTACGAATTATGTATAAAGAAATGCAACAGAAGTCTTTATCGGCAAGCTATTGCAATATAGAATATATTTATTGAAAAATACATCTTCATTATTCTTTTATAACACGGCCCTATCGTTAACTAAAGCACATGAATATTTTTTAAAGCAAAAAAATAAAAAAAAAGTACCGAGACTAAGTTTTTGCTTAAATGTGAAATTATGTTAGTATATAGCATAAAAATATTTAAAAAAAATTTTAAAGCTTTTAAAATATCTTTTTATTAGATCTTAGAACTTTAAAATACTATTAATATAACTTTGAATAAGAAAAATACAAGTAAAAATTGTTTAACATGACTCTTTTCATTTTCTAGTTTGTTTTTTTCGTCTTCATTTTTAACATTATTATTTTCTTTATCTTTTACTTCTTTCTTGTCTTCATTTGTAGAATTTTTCTCTCCACTAAAGTTTATATTTTCAACACGTTCAGGAGAAAAGGCTATATCTGGCATTACAACTTTAACAAGCTCTTTGGCATTTGAGTTAACAGAACTACCATTTTGCTCATAAAATTTTAAATCTTTATCTGTTGATATATCATCAGGTATAAATATTTTTTTCATATTTTTTTCAGTTGGGTAATTCTATTACAATGTTTTAAGTCACTATTTCTCGCGTTATTTTCTCTAACAAAAATTTTTTTCTCTGTAAAATTGTCTGTAGCGATGGGACAATTTATTTCGTTGTCGTTAGTAATCGACAACATACACTCATAGTCATCAAAGTTTTTTTCTTTTTGCTCAAAAACTATTTTTGACTGTAGATAACTATTTATTATTTCTAAATCATCTTTTAAATTAATAAATTGATTTAGTATAAATAAATTATCTCTGTATAACTAGGAAACACTAACATTTTTTTCTAATGTCGGTGGACTATAAAAACCTAACCAAATGATTTCATATAGCCTATTTGATCTGTCAAATCTTTTTTTTACTTGTTTAATAAAAAAACAATTTGGACTTTTAGTAATATTCAAAAAATCAAATAAATATGCCTTTTTTGCATCAAGTACAAATGTCGTTTTTAATATAACATTGCCGCTATAAACTAAATCGACAAGATTGGTTTTTTATAATGCATAATCCTATAATCTGATAAAGTTTTCTTTACACTTTGTTTTTCTTCTAACTTTTCGGTTTTAAAAAATCAAGGCTTAGTCTTTCTTCCATTTTCTAATCTTTTATCGTAGGACCTAACAACTCCATCTACAATGTCTTCATCATAGCAGTTCAGTTATTAGGAATGTTGAATACACTTCTTGGGTAAGTACATCTTTCAATGAAATGTATAGATATACATTTTAATTTTCTCTTGGAATGATAAACAAAGGATCAGTACATATTGTAACATATATAAACAAGAATGAAGGTACCATAAGGGCACTAAGAACCCCCATAATATATTTAAATTAAAAAAATTATATTAAATATTGATGGGTAAAATAATATTTAATTTTTATTATAAAAAATCGGTTTGAACAAAAAATAAATAATTTTTTGTAGAAATATTAAAATTGGACATATCATAATCGTTAAATGTCAAAATTAGAATTGATTAAAAAAATAATTTGAATTTATTTTTAAAATATTATTTTTTCGTGTTTGACATAATAAGCGGGTATTGATTTTCTATTTAAAGATTAACAAAGCTATTGTGCGATTAAAAGTTCAAATTGATTTTAAAGACGGATAAAAGAATCTACGACAAAATATTATATTATTGTAAATATTAATGAGAAAGTAAATTTTTTACAACTAAATTATTTTAAAATGATAAAATTTAATAAATTTTTACTATTCCATATAGATAGTTTCATCAAGTTCTGATAGAACAAAGTTAGCGCTTAATTCCAACTCTTCTAATTGACTATTTATGTGTTCACTGTATGTCCTAGGAATACATACAAAAAAGTTTTTATCAAAGCTTGAAATAGTTCGCAATTTTAATTCGTATATATTTCGGTTTCGATTTAACTTGAGACTTCTACTAGTTATCCAATATTCAAGGTTATAATCAGGAGAGATTTTATTTAATGTTATGTAAAATCTTTCATTTATATCAAATGGAAATTTCGCTCTTAATATAACTTGACTATCGCAAAGTAATTCAACAAGTTTCGAAAGACCTTCATCACTTTCACTGTAACTTTTTTTCAAATCCTTTTCAAATATTTGTCTATCGTCGAGCATTAACGGAGTGAGAAGATGCTGAGTATCTTTTACAACCAATTCGTAATTGTTATTTCTAATAAGTTTAGCTTTATAAAATTCATAGGAATTCGAAATTTCAAAAATATGATAAGGTGAATAGTTGTCTCCGTTAATTTCATTGTTAAAACCTATGTAAATTTCAAAATCGACATCTTTTCTATCAATAAACATAATGCCAGTGCAAAGACTATGTAAAAATGGAAACCAAAATAACATCATGGGGCACTGAAGTTTTTTGCATTTATAAAAGAATAAATTAAATATTAAATTAAAATTTGATTTCTTATGTAAAAATTTAAATTTTTTTCATATATATAATATAAAATATAAATTATAAGTTTTTACATAGTTTGCCAAATTTCTTTAGATTGATAAATTAAAAAACGTCAATATTTTTTTACACTTGATTTTTATTTAATATGAATTAAAAATTTATAACAAAGGTCAGTTCATTTATTCAAGGAATGAAGTTTTTAATGTCAAAAATAATCGAATATAGTTATTAACTTCTTTAAAGTTCTTTATTGGAAATAATAGTCAAAATATCTTGAGAATTTTAAAGAAAAAATTACAATCTAGTGATTTTGCAATACGACAAACATGAAAAAGTTATTTTTTTTTATCGTCTTATAATATTTTATGAGAAACTTACGTAAAATCATATCTTTGAAGTTTTAATTAAATTTTTTGACATTTTACAAACAAAAATACATAAAAAACGTATCAGCTTAAATATTAAAAGCAATTGAAATTATGCTTCTTTGTTTAGTCAATTCCAGAAAACTCGTTTTTATTGAACAAAATGAGAACATTAATGATTATGAACAAATGTACACGATTTTTGCCATATAATTAAACCTCGATAAAATTGCTCATAAGATAATAATAAATAGTATGCAAGTACAGAAATACTCCGAAAGAAAACTTAAGTACCATATAAAAATACTACACTAATTATAGGATTAACATACTATATATTCAGAACGATGTGTAAGATTATATATATTTTTATATATTTATAATTTGAAATGGTATAAAATGTGTTTCAAATGTTTGCAATTACATAAATTTGTTAAATTACGCATCCTCACTATTTTTGTTCTATAATATTTCGACTAACTCATTTTTTACCGCTAGACTAAATTTAAAGGACGGAAATTAATAATCGTAAGAAATTATTTAAATAACCATGTTAAAGCATGGGTGATATGAATTCGAAAAAGTAACTTATAAAACATTTTTTATATATTTTACACCGATATATGACACATGAGATTCTTAAGGAACTCTAGAGATGTAGAGTATCATAAAATGCTAATACTTTAGTCATAATTGTCAAATGACTAAGATGTTATTTTTATACATGATTCATCGTAAACTAACAATGGTTAAAATCAAGAGACTATAGCAATGTTTAACATTCTAAATATGCTTTTATCAATAATTATATAAACATCTTTCTACAAGATGAAACATGTGATCGGGCGAAAAAATATAACTATAAAAAAAGGCATTTTTAAGCTCGAAATTGAAGATGAAAAAAATAACAAAAAATCTTTAAATTAACATATTTATACAAATTTTGATGACATGTCGTCGACCAGAAGGCAGCTCGTGCCACAGTATATATTACTTTTCCTTATATAATTTTTCTTTCATAATTTGAAAAAAATGAACAAAAATAACCATCTAACTGTCTTTAACTCAAATATAAAACAGAAAATTTTATAAAGAATATCATAAAATAATGATGATATATGCTAATAAACAAAACTATTGAAAATTATTGTTTAAGACAAAATAATACGATATTTAGAAAATTTATGTACAGATAAAAATAGAATCTACGAAAAAAAAGCTAAAATGTAATATTAAGATAATTTTTGAATTCTGTTTTAATTTGAAGTGAATTATTTTCTTGCAGTATAAATTTTGGTTGAGTTGATACGAAAAAACATTTTTTAATAAGTTTCTATTAAATTCACAGAAAAAAAAAATTTAAAAAATAAACCTCTCAATGGTTTTTTATAAAAACGGGAAGGATTTTTTATATAAAACAAATAATACTCAAAAAACTTTATTTAAAAAACCCGAATTTTTATAAACACAAGTTATATTATTTCTTACATCGAAAAATACTCCATTTGGTACGCAATTATTTCTTGTTCGTGAATTTCTTCATTTCTTCTCATTATATATGATTGAATTGCCAAGTATTTCTTGTAGACCTGAGGGAGATTAATTATAAATTGTCTATCAACCTTATTGGTTATACATAGCCTTAATTCGTATATATCTTTGTTTGGATTTAGCTTAAGTCTTCTACTTGACAAACAATATTCAAGAGTATTTTTAAGTGATATTTTCTTTGCTGTTATATAAAATTGTTCTTTTAAATCGTATGGAAATATAGTTTTTAATACAACTTTAGCATTCACAAGTTTGAAAGCAAGAGAAAGTTCTTCATCGCTTTGATAATCAATCCTTAATACTTTATTATCAAATGCTTGTCTATCCTCATACCTCAGTGGTAAAAAATTGCGAGATTTGGGGGGTCGAATTAAATGTTTATTTTTTCTTCCTGATTTCTCTAAATCAAACTTATTTGATTCAGTTATTTCAAAAATATATTGAGATGATGGTTGCTCGACATTAATTTCTTTATCTGTACCAATGTAAATTTCGGAATTTTCATCTTTTCGAATAATAAAAAGTATGTCAGTACATAGGAATTCTAATAGATGAAAAGAAAATAAAATATGGGGTTCGTCGTTTTTTGGATTTATTAATAGTATAAAATAAGAAATAAATTAAAATAAATGATATTTCCTGTGGTATTATAAATACCACAAATTATTTATTTTTATTTTATCAATTTTCCCTTTTTGGAAAATAGACCATTCGACCGGTCTATTCCAAAAATCAATTATTTATTTCCTTTTTGCCCTGACCCCAACAAAATTATGAGACAAGACAAAGATCAATACCCTTGGAATCCACGACCAAGGAAGGGCCTCAGAGCCAGGGACCAGTATCCCATTACGGATGCCCAACGAGGCTTTAATCAAATAAATAAAACGTATAATTTAATAGAACTATATTTGTCCAGAGGTAGCTCCTCTGGATTGTGTCATTTTGAATTCAAAGACGAATTAAATAGTAAGTACGAAGATAGAAATTCCATGTTCGAATACAGAGAATTCGACATGAAGATCACTGGAACAGATGTGATAAGTAAAGAAAAAATAAAAATTATTAAAAAACCATCAGAAATTTCAATGGTGGAGCTACAGAAATTTGAGAATCTAGCAGAGGCCAATGGCTGGAATGATGAGCAGATGGGAAGAATATATGGGACCATGTTAGTTGGTGATCACTTTTTAAACGCCAAGTATAGTAAATCATACTTAAAATTAAGAGCGGCATTATTAGAAATTGCCTATCCTAGAAACATGAGATTTAAAATTGCACAGGAGCTCGAAGATGTTAGGCAGTGCAACCACATATATCTGGAAGATTATGTGAAGAATATTTCCCAAAAGTTAGATGCCTACAGTTTCCCAAATAATTTAACTAAGCAAGAAGCTGAGAGAAAATTTTCAGAAGTATTTTTTAGAGGACTAGGTAAACAAACTGAGATGGAACTTTGCAAAAATGAGGTTAATACGCGGACCACTTCAGACGTTATTGCTTATCTAAAGACTTTAGAATCAACTATTATTTCTCAAATAGGAAGACGAAACGAGAATGGATATGTACCTAATGAAACAAGCAAAATTTGCAAATCAAGAAATCCTTATTGTAGTGTGCACAAGAGCTTTTCGCACAATACAAGAGATTGTAGACTTCGGAACAATCTCAAAGATACTAAAGATAAAACGATACATTTTGAAGAAAAAACAAAAAGAAATAATATGGTTATTCAGCTAGGAACAACAAGTAATCAGAAAGAAGTAAAAATAATAGGAATATTAGACTCAAATAATTACTTATTGTTAATCGATACAGGTTCACACTTGAATTTTGTGAGTGAACAAGTGGTCAACATGAATGATCATATAGCTGAACCGTGTCAGCCCTTCACTACTATATTTGGAAATGGAGATGAAAGAATGATTAACACTAAAGCTAGAATACGAATAAGGTTGTCTCCAAATATTATCATGGATATTGAATTCTATATTATTAAAAATTGCCCAGTCGATTTACTACTAGGATCTGAATGGCTAAGGAAGAATAAAGCTACAATTGATTTTGCTAACCAATCACTTGTTATCAACAATGAAGAAATTCCCTTTATGGACGCGATAACAAACACGGATGAGATGTTAAATGAACGATTAAACAGTTTACTTTATGTGTCTGCTTCGAAGGAAATTTATATTTCACACCTTGAAAATTATAAGAAACTAAATGATAAATTTTACTCTATGAAAATGGATGAAGCTCGATTTTCGGTTATAAAGAAGTTGAATATCACGCGACATAAATTCTACAATATAGCTTTCAAATATTATGAAAGAGCAAGAAAGGAGGTTAAAAGATTACTTGATGAAGATATTATAGAGAAGTCTAGAGCAACTTTCGCAAGCCCAGGATATTTTATCGAAAAGAAAACTGGTGAATTAAGACTGGTCATAAATTTTAAAGAGATAAATGATCACATCGAAGATGACATTTTTTCAATACCAAAAATAGATGACTGTATACTAAGGATGGGAAGAAATAAGTACTTTTCTCAAATAGATTTAAAGAACGGATTCAACCAGATTAAAATCCAGCAAGAAAGCAGAGACTTGACATCATTTATGATTATGGGAGCCCAATACCGATACAAACGTATACCCTTTGGCATTAAACCGGGTCCAAAAATTTTCCAAAGATACATCACTGAAATATTACACGAAGTGGATAACTGCTTCGTGTACATAGATGATATTGTATTATTCTCAGAAACCAAGGAAGAACACAACAAATTAATAGTAAATGTTTTGAACAAACTCAAAGAGAAAAATGTAAAAATAAACTTTGAAAAAAGTAACTTTATGAAAGATGAAATCACGGTACTAGGAAATACAATAAATGCTGACGGTGTGTTTCCAGCGAACAAATTGATTCCTAAAGAAATATTAGAGAGAAGACTAAAAACTAAAAGAGATGTCCAAAAACTATTAGGGACGATTGGATGGTATAGAAAATTCCTACCAAATTTGTCTACAAAATTACTCCCATTGACAAACATGCTGCAGCAAGGAGCAAAAATAGAATCGACTCAGCATGTTAAGAACATTATTAAGGACATAAGCGAATTTATTAAAAATAGAGCGAGATTAATCTGCCCAGATTACACAAAGTCATTCACCTTAGAATGTGATGCTTCTGATATGGGGATAGGTAGTGTACTTTACCAAGAGGATGGTCCGATTGGATATTTTAGTAAAAAATTTGGAAAGGTTGAACTAAATTATAGTATTGTAGAAAAGGAATATCTTGGAATCCTTTTATCACTCATACACTTTAAAGGCATCTTGCAAGGAAATTTTGTAGAAGTCAGAACAGACAGTAAAAATTGCTTAAACAACGTGAAACTAGAAACCTCAAGAATGTGTCGTTGGAAGTTAATCATTAATGAATTTAACCATAAATTAATACACATAGAAGGTAAAGAAAATGTAATTGCAGATAGTTTATCGAGATGCTTCACAATTATCAAAAACAATGAAGATGGATACATAAAAATGGTCAAAGATGCAATGATAAAGGACAAAAATCAAAGGATAAAAATGAATAAAGACGGAAAAATTTTTATGAAACCAAACAAAGTAAAACACTGGTTATATAAAATACATCATGAACAAGGCCATAGAGGAATAACAACAATGTACAATAATCTAAAGAATTTTTTTTATGTTCCACATCTATTCCATAGGATCAAACAAATAGTAAATGATTGTCGAAAATGCAAAGCTTACAAAGTAACTTATGTCAAAAGAGGGGTAGGAGCCCATATGTCAGCCGAAAACAATCTTGAAAGAATTAGCTCGGACATATATGGTCCATTTAATTTAGAGAAATTTAAGGACGCGGGTAAGCATAATAAAGGATTTATTATTACAGTAACAGACATAAAGACACGATACACGAAACTATATTTAGCATATAAAATAAGAGGAGAAGAGATTATAAGCGCAATCAGCAATTGGACTGAATTAACAAAATCTAAACCTACAATACTAATATCAGATAACGGAAAGCAGTATACAAGCAAACAAGTTGAACAATATTTAAACGAAGTGGACATAAAGCACTTACGCGTTCCAACATATACCCCAAGTTCAAATGGTATATCAGAGTCAGTAAACCGCACTATAACCTTCATACTGTCTATAATGAAAGGCGAAAATATAATCACAGCCATTGATATGTGCGAATGGGTGATCAATAATAACTATAATAGATCAATAGGATGTTCCCCCAATGCTGCGTTAAATGGGAAAGAATACTATGATCCACTAGAAAGAGCAATACAAATGCGTAATATAAAAAAAACATTAACTACTCCCAAATTCAGGCTAGGCGACGAAGTATATGTAAGGAATTTGACAGCTACGAAATTAGACCGGAAGTACTTAAGAAAGAGAAAGGTAACGCAATTAGGATCCAAAGGAAAATGGGTAAAGGTTAATGGAATCTCTGAGTGGATACATGTCAAGAACATAAAACTTTAGAGGGGGGAGAATGTGGTATTATAAATACCACAAATTATTTATTTTTATTTTATCAATTTTCCCTTTTTGGAAAATAGACCATTCGACCGGTCTATTCCAAAAATCAATTATTTATTTCCTTTTTGCCCTGACCCCAACAAAATTATGAGACAAGACAAAGATCAATACCCTTGGAATCCACGACCAAGGAAGGGCCTCAGAGCCAGGGACCAGTATCCCATTACGGATGCCCAACGAGGCTTTAATCAAATAAATAAAACGTATAATTTAATAGAACTATATTTGTCCAGAGGTAGCTCCTCTGGATTGTGTCATTTCCATAGATCCATAATATATAAAATTTAAAATACGATCATTAAAAAATATTGTATTTATATACCATTTGGCATATTTCTCAAACTTGATAAATTAAAAACGTCAAAACAAATTTAATTTTTATCTACGAATTTACTAATTAAATATTTTAGATATATCTGAATAAAAAGCATTTTGATATGATTTGAAATCATAATTTTTTATATAAATATTTGACATTTTAAGATAAAAACAAAATTTACTTAAATAAGTTCAAAAGTATATCAAGAAAAACACATAAATTCCAAAGTATAATGTCAAACCCATTTACAAATCTGAGGAGATTTTGTTAAAATAGTTTTATAATTAAAGTTCTTAGTATCGCGAATTTCTAATAATTTTCTATATCAGGTAAGCATTTATTTATTTTGTAAATATAATTTGAATCATATTCAACTACATGTTATAGAATAATTAAATGTGGTTTAAATACACATTATTGATCAAAAATTTAAATTATAAATTTGTTCTAATTAGTATAAAAAGTAAAAAGTACCTATAATTAGTACGAGAAACAAATACGTATTAAAAGTACTATAATTTTTATCAATCCTATTTTTGTTTCTTGCTTGAAAGTCGAAGCAGCATAATATATAGATATCTAAAGAACTCAAAATAGTGGTCATTTCCTTATTTATTAAAAGCAAAATACTTTTTATCGATGCAAAATATCGAATTTCCATATAATAATGCTAAAGCTTTTCACTCAATTAAAGTTAGAAAGGCATCAAGAATACTATAACCATTATCGCGTACAGAAACATCAAGCATATATTATTAAATATCTAATTAATCAGAAGCATCACAACATCTAGAAGTTTATTGAACCAACGAATTTTTTTTTCTTCTTCCTAATCTCCAATTCTGTGGAGAAGTCGATGTGTAGCCCTCTGTGTTTAGTATTACTGCGATCTTTATTTAATGACCCAATATGAGTGGTTTCATGAGAACTTACATTTTTATTTATCGCATACTTGTATATACATAGAAAACAATAGGGTGCACCTAACAATGTTCTATTTTTTATTTAGTCTATTAACTAATATAAAACATTAACATTTACTATAATTAGGCTGTTCTAAGAAGTTTGTCAAAGAAGTTAATGTTATGTAAAAAATGTTTGATTTTTTTTAAATTAACTCTTCTATTTTAGTCAAATGCATCAATATTTGTAATTAGCTCTTATGCCAATAAAAAAAACATCGTATTTCGAGAAAGAATCATTTATAAATGTTTAATACTTTACTCATATTGATTAAAGTTATAGCAAATAATAAAATTCATATTCGTGCTTTACCACTATTTTTCTATAGATTTTATAAAAAGTTGAATTTTAATTTGCCATTTACAAGCCTCCAGAAAAATATATTTTAAATGCTAAAAACTAGATAGAATTTTAAAAAACAGAAATTATTTAATCTTAAAATAGATTTTAAATAAGTAATAGCGTTAAATGAAAAGATTTAAGGAATCTGATAGACTAAAACTACATCGTCAATGCTTTGTTCTATTTAAATGCAAATTTCTAAATATGACTACATGGCAAACATATCTACAAATAGCTGCAACGTTGTCGTCCATAGAATAATGTTGTTTCAATTTACTTAAAAAACACCCATACCATGAACAAAAGTTTTTCTGATATAAGTCTATAAATTCAAGTGATTTTTTTTTACCACATTTAATCTATAAATCATAATTTTTATAAAAGGGTATCCATTATCGACATAAAACTACGAGTTTGGGGAAAAATATAGTTACTCACAAACTGAAACATCTTGCTGTTGGTGTATTACAGTTAATTTTTCAAAATCGAACCGTTCCCGCTTTTTTGATACTTTATGCTCAACAGTTTTTGTTTGCTAAAAAACTAACATCTTAATTTTGTTCTTTAGATAGAAAACTAATAACGTAGAATTTAATTCAAAAAAAAAAGTAATTATTCTTTTCCACCTTTGGTTTTGTACCATATAATTAAAAATTTTAATAACAACTTTTTATTCGATTACGAGACAAAAAGCTTTATATTTGCTATTTAACACAAAAAAGATTTGTTACTAATATTGTTAAAAATCCACACAATCTCCAGCAAAAAATTTCTTAAAAATGATTTTAAATAAAACTAGCGTATGCTTTCCCGTTTTGAAAACGGGATTTGAACGTTTTGTTTTATAATATGTCGCTCTTCGGTGAATTTTGGTGAGTTTCCATTTTGGGATGAATGAATTTGAAAAGGCGAAAACATAATTTTTAAAAATACTTTTTAGTAACATATAAGGAGTAAAGTTGAGCTAAAAACATTTAATAATTATAATGAGATAATTTTGGGGACTTCTAAGCTTAAGTTTTGACACTTTTATTCAACATTCTTCTTTTGTCAATTGTTTTTAAAATTTTTCTAGAAGGGTTAAATAAATTCTAAAAAACGATTCTGACGATATTTTGGAACTGAGTTTTACAAAACAAAGAATTAAAATGAAACTGTATTAACATACAGTACACGCACCTATGATAGCCAAAATCCTTCGTTGAGTTTATATTTGATATTATTTAAACATAATAAGTTCAAAATATATAGTGTAAAAATTTCAAAACCACAAAAAAGAGGGGTAAAAAATTAAATAAAATTCTTTTATATATATGACTAGCGTATGCTTTCCCGTTTTGGAAAACGGGATTATTATGTTTTGTTTATGGTATGTACCTCCTTAATTTTTTTTTAAGTTTCCATATTTGGTTTGAAAAGAAAGGGGAAATGCAATTTTTAACAACATTAAAATTATTTCCAATGCAAAACTTGAATACAGAATTCAAATCAAATTATTCTATAAAATTCAATTTGATAACTTTATTGTGTTTTTACGCTCAAAATTTGACAATAATCTTCAAAATCATTATTGGTTAATATTTTTGTGAATTTTTTCTAGAAGGGTTAAATAAATTCTAAAAAACGATTCTGACGATATTTTGGAACTGAGTTTTACAAAAATAATAATCAAAATTAAAAAGTATTAACTAATAACATACACACTTAGAATAGTCAAAATCCTTCAATGAGTTTATATTTGATATTACAATGACACAATAAGCTATAAAAAAAAGTTTAGATTTTACAAAATCATAAAAAAGAGGGGTAAAAAATTAAATAAAATTCTTTTATATATATGATGACTAGCGTATGCTTTCCCGTTTTGAAAACGGGATAAATGTTTAGTTTTTTAATATGTCCCTAATTGGTAATTTTCGTTAAATTTCCATTTAAGGATAATGAATTTATAAAGGAGAAAACATGATTTTTAAAAATACTTTTTAGCAACATATAAGAAGTTATGCTGTTTTAAAATATTTAATAAGCTCAATGAGATAATTTTGGGAACTTCTAAGCTCAATTGTTGACATTTATTGTCATTAAATTTTTATTGTTAAACATTTTTGTAATTTTTCTAGAAGGGTTAAATAAATTCTAAAAAACGATTCTGACGATATTTTGGAACTGAGTTTTACAAAAATAATAATCAAAATAAAAAAGTATTAACTGATAACATATACACTTAGAATAGTCAAATTAAAGCAATAAATCTATATTTGATATTATATTAACATAAAAGGCCCAAAACATATCGTTTAGAAATTTCAAAGTCACAAAAAAGAGGGGTAAAAAATTAAATAAAATTCTTTTATATATATGATGACTAGCGTATGCTTTCCCGTTTTGAAAACGGGATTTGAATGTTTTGTTTTATAATATGTCGCTCCTCGGTGAATTTTTGTGAGTTTCTATTTTGGAATGTTAGAATTTGATAGGATTTGACATCGTTTTCAAAAATACTTTTTAGTGACATATAAGGAGTAAAATGAAGTTAAAATCACTTATAAATCATAATTAGATAATTTTGAATACTTCTAAGCTCAATTTTTGACACTTATATTCAACTTTTTCTTTGGTTAATATTTTTGTGAATTTTTCTAGAAGGGTTAAATAAATTCTAAAAAACGATTCTGACGATATTTTGGAACTGAGTTTTACAAAAATAATAAATAGAATTAAAAAGTATTAACTGATAACATACACACTTAGAATAGTCAAATTAAAGCAATAAATCTATATTTGATATTATATTAACATAAAAGACCCAAAACATATCGTTTAGAAATTTCAAAGTCACAAAAAAGAGGGGTAAAAAATTAAATAAAATTCTTTTATATATATGATGACTAGCGTATGCTTTCCCGTTTTGAAAACGGGATAAATGTGTTTGTTTTATAATATGTCCCGTCTCGGTAAATTTTGTAAAGTTTCCATTTTTGGCTGATTAAATTTGACAGAGTTTAGACATGATTTTTAAAAATACTTTTTAGTGACATATAAGGAGTAATGTTGTTGTAAAACACTTAAAAATCATAATTAGATAATTTTGAATACTTCTAAGCTCAATTTTTGACACTTATATTCAACTTTTTCTTTGGTTAATATTTTTGTGAATTTTTCTAGAAGGGTTAAATAAATTCTAAAAAACGATTCTGACGATATTTTGGAACTGAGTTTTACAAAAATAATAATATGAATTAAAATGCATTAACACATAATATACACACTTACAATTATCAAATTTAAGCATGGTGTTTAAATTTGCAATTATAATAACGTAATAAGCTATAATAAGAAGTTTAGAATTTTTAAAACCACAAAAAAGAGGGGTAAAAAATTAAATAAAATTCTTTTATATATATGACTAGCGTATGCTTTCCCGTTTTGAAAACGGGATCTAAATGTTTAGTTTTTTAATATGTCGCTCCTCGGTGAATTTTGTAAAGTTTCCATTTTGGGATGAATGAATTTAATAAGGAGAAAACATAATTTTTAAAAATACTTTTTAGTGACATATAAGGAGTAATGTTGTTTATAAACAATTAATTATCTCAATAAGATAATTTTGGGAACTTTTAAGCTCATTTTTTGACACTTATATTCAACTTTTTCTTTGATTAATGTTATTGTGAATTTTTTCTAGAAGGGTTAAATAAATTCTAAAAAACGATTCTGACGATATTTTGGAACTGAGTTTTCTAAAAATAATAAATAGAATAAAAATGCATTAATATATAGTATACGCACTTACAATTATCGAATTTAAGCATTGAGTTTAAATTTGATATTACAATAACACAATAAGCTATAATAAGAAGTTTGGATTTTACAAAATCATAAAAAAGAGGGGTAAAAAATTAAATAAAATTCTTTTATATATATGATGATGATGTTATATGCAATCAAAAAAGAGTAGAATTTTTTTTCGTATAAAAAATATTACAAGCTTTCATATTTTTTCAAATTATTTTTTTTTTGATGAAATAAAAATTTCATCTCAACCCGAAAATATATCAAAACAATTGCAAAATTTTTTTTTCTTGATACAAAATGTTAGTTTCGTCTTAGTTTATTTTTATAGTTATTTTCTTCATTCTCTAAACTATCAATTACGTGGATTAAATAATCAGTTAATTTTATAAACTTGATATACAAATTTGAAATTTTATACTTTTCATCAGTTTTAGCGATAATGAAAATTAAAAAAAAAATCATCTTGAAAAAAAATTAAAATTTTTTATTAATTTTAGCTTGTAACTATTGACAATTAATGTATTTAGTTTTTCTAATATTTGACGTAAATTAAACCAAATTCCTATCGTACTTTTTTCTTTACTTTCGGTGCTTCACCTATGTCTGAAAACTATTTTATAAACTATCATTACAATTGTGATAATGAAAAAAATTTTACAGAGGATTTTATATCATAAATGTACAAGTTAATCAATATCTTTAGTATCTAGTACTTTCCTGTAACGGATTATAAAGTATTTTTTTGGAAGTTTATAATCAACACGTTTATCAAAAATATCTAACCATTCTAGTTCAAATAAGCTTTTTGATTCGTGAAAGTGTAATTTCGAATTTACTATGAAAGCATCATCCGGTATTACAGAATTATATTTTCCATGTTCTAAGTAATATACCTTTTTATCTTCAGTTGTAATAGTAGTTTTAAGTATATCTGTACCATTGTAGAACAAATTTATAATGTTCATCAGTTCGACATTATTATTTGCAACAGAACTTAACATTTTATGAATATACATTCCCTCTTTTAATGTTATAGGCAGAAAGTAATGCGTCTTATATTTTCTTCCTATAAGGATTTTATGATTGAACGTATTAATTGATTTAAAATTATAATCATCGTCCATTTCAGAAATTGAATAGGTAGTGTTTTTTTCTTCATCTGCTAAACTTATGTAAACATCTACGAATTTATCATCTCTTTGTACCATAAACATGGCCTCAATAGAAAAAATATATTGCAGATTAAAAAGAATCAATATCATGGGGTTTCACTTTTTTCATATATATATATATATATATATATTTACTTTTATATTGAACAATTCATTTAAAAGTTTATTACTTTTAAATATTTGTTCCTAAGATCATAAAATTAACTTATAACGACTATGCAAAATTAATATTGTCAAATTAAATTTGTTACAAAATGGGGTTGTTTTTTTAAACGTGATAATATGATACAACGTAGCTTGGAAATATCATTTAATGATTAAGTTGTACTAAGTTTTAATGCTTTAAAAAAAATATTTAACTGGTTCGTATTCGACGTTCCATAAACTAATGCTTAAAGCAACAGGATTCATCTTTTGAACTATAAATTATATATGCAGAATAGGTTTAATATGATTAATTATCAAATTTATCAGAATTTATAAAAATTAAATATATTGCCAATTTAATATCATTTTTAAACTTTTAACATAAACACTTGTAGAAATTTATACCTGCTATTTGTAAAGTATTAGAACATTTACAGCATGCCATGAAATAAAAAGGAAAAATTCATATTAGATGGCGAACAATTCAGGGCCAAAATTGTTTAAAAATACCCCCTTTTGACAAGAACAAATTATGAAATAAAAGCAAATGATAAGGAAAAACTGCCATTTAATTTAATAAAGAAACGTTTTAGATTTGTTATTTAATCATTTAAAGACAATGAAATGAGCACACAATAAAAGTTAATTGAATAATGTGTAAATAACTATTCTTATTTTCAACATACTTTTTTTTATAAACTGCAAATTAATCTTTTGAAGCCGAATCAATCATATATGGTACATGAAGTCATCATATTATTTAATACGTAGTAATATAGGATATAATTAAAAAACGATATCGTATAATAGCTAGGTCAAATATATTAAAATGTAATCATAGTAAACATGAATAATAAAGAATATACATTTCATTTGAAAAATATAAATCTATAATGAATAATTAGTATTACGAAGTATCTGATAGTGTGTTTAGTTTTTGTGAATAGTTAGACGGACATCTATGTTAATAATAATTTTTGGCAATATAGAAAAACAATCGAGTCTCTACCACTTTTCCATTTAAATTCGTGTGTTTTGATTCTATTATTTCATATATTATCTTCCAAGTTTATCTCAATTTATAAAAAAAATTATATACAACAAAGTTCTGTAACAATGTCTACTTATACTAGAACATGGTACATATAAAAAAAAATTATAAAAAAAATTTAATAATATCTAAAGGCATTCTGGCAAAAACATTAACAGTTTTTTGTCATATTGTGATAATTGTTAAGCTTTATATCTACAAAAAAATCAAATTTTATTGTAGATTAATCATTTTTTATCTTTAAAATATAATTTACGCGTTAAGAATTTAACACTATTTTTCCTTATATGATATGTTTAAAGAGTTAATTTTCAAATCATTTTGACCCTGAATTTTTTGACACTTAAATAATTTTGCCATATATAAATATATAATTTATTTGGGTATAATATTCAGCTTATTAATTTTTTGTCACAAGATACGCTTACAGTCTCATCTGGCAGTTCCAGGACTTCCTTCTGAGATTCACTCATTGGGCTCTCGAAAACCCCTTCCTGATCTGTATCAAGCCCATGTCTGGCTGGCATAAAAGGCTTTCTAAAGTCATTTTAAGGACTCTTGGCTGTATATATGCTGGCGTTCTGGGTTCTAATCTGAGCACTTTGATATGCGTACGGTGAAAATAAGTTACTATTCCATCACACGTCATCACATAAGAAATAATTTTCTGCTTGTATTTATAGAGAGAAGGCACATGATTTGCGAGCAAGTCGTATTTATGTTTCTTTTCTGTTTCTACTGCATGGATGTTGTTAAAACTTGTGATACTAACTTTACAACGATCACTTCTTTCCTCAACTTGTCTACAATTAGTATATCAGGCTTGTAATACTTTATTTTGATACTTGAATGTATCCTACTGTCGACTCGTATCTCAATATACTCATTAGCTACACACTCCTGGACTGAATGATTTCTAATTCTTTTGGCATGGGATAGATAATACGTCTTACACAACTGTAGGTGGGTGCATCGCAGTGCCTCATTTTGCCGTCTTAAGTAATCATGTGAAAGCATACGATCACATTGAGTGGCCATATGATCTACTTTCTTTCCATATTATGGCAGTGTGGGCATTTTATCCGTTTCTCTAAGAAAATATTTCGGTCCTGTAATGCACATAAATTGCCTTCCTCCCTCGGGCTCATATTTCCTTTTGTGAGCCACATGGCAGCCTGTTTTATATCAATAAGTGGATCGTCTCTTGGTCTAAATATCTTTGAATGGTTTGTTTTTATTTTTATATCGCTATAAAGAGATTCGGTTTGAGCCTCTATTAATATTTTAGCAGTTACGTTTTCCTTAAGTTTATATTTCTCTTTTATATATCCTTCTATGGTGGATAGATATGTGTAGCCAGTTTTCTTGGAGTGGAAAATCGCTTTGCGTCTTAGAATAGTGCAAATTTATCTAAAAATATTCATTTTTGGACAAGTACTAATGTTGTCATTGTTTTCAGTTTTCTAATATTCACTGTAAAATACTGGGGTTTATAAATTAGTGACGCAAAAGAAGATATACTAATTTAATGATGTTTTATGTCATTAGATCTTATCGCATTTTTCTTTCAATATTCATAAGATACATAATTATAATTGATGTAATATTTATTTAATCATTTAATTTTTTTTACTATATTTGATTAAACATTAATACTTTTTTATTGAAATCGAACAATCCAACCATATTTTAGATATTTGTAGATAAATCCTGAAGTTGTAAATATTTAGACCGGCACTTAATATAAAGTTATTATATATTAATAATTTTAAGCATCGTTATTCATAAATTCATGGTCTTTCGGCTGTCGAATATTCAATTTTTTTGGGTATAAAATAAAACAGGGGGGAAATGATAGCCGTTTGAATCATACGTAGATTAATAAAAGTTAAGATTGACTTGTTCACGTTATTTTATAGTTTTTGTTTCTCTTCATCTCCTTAAAGGTATATTTCTTCACTGAACCTTCGATAAACAAAAAGTTTTATTTTAAAAATTTTTAAATTATGTATACGTAGAATGACGTTTTTTTACTAATTGTAATATTTGGACACCACTACATTTATATCATCATATATGGTATTATTGTTTCATGATTATGTATTATGCCAGGTTTTTTGCAAAAATAAAACATTTCTTAATATTTATTTCAGAAAAGTATGATTTGATTTTTTTATCTTCAGCTTTCTCTATTGATATGAATCTAGAAGATGTGCATCTAATAATACCTTAAAATATATTTTTAATCATAGTGTTTGCAGAGATCACATATCTACTCTCATTTACTTTGCTTATGGCTATATTGCCTATTATATAACTACGTATTTTTTCTGACTTATTATCTACATTTATACATAATAAAGTTTACGTTAAATCGAAAGAATTTTCACATATGAATACGTATAATATATATAATGCTTTCAATTTGATTATTTTACGTCTACAAATATGATACATAGTGCGACATTGCGTTTTCAACAGGATATATTTCAGCTCGTGAATATATTATCTTTGAATCTGTCCCGATTCTCCAGATTCCATGAAGTGTTCGATACTAAAAATTTATTGTAATTGACCATAAACAACTTACCCCTAATTGAGATGGTTATATTTAAATCAAACAATTAATTTTATTTCCATTGTGTTATTCCTATAAAAATCATAAAGTACCCGAAGTTATAATATAATGTTAGTTTTTTATATATTTTACAATTGCAACAATTCATAACTTTTGTAATAGTATTTGTAATACAATATCATATTATATATAAGCACTTGCGTCAGTGATTATGTTACGAAAACTTTAGATTGTCAGGTATATATAATTTTTGGCTAAAAATTATAGTAAGCTTTTGACTCAAAATCTTAATTATTTTCCGCATTTGTTGTTTGAGATAGTAGTTGACGCTAAAAACAATAGTCACATACTTGAAAATATTAACTAAGACGTAAAGAAATTTTTTTTATGCATGAAGTTAAATTTTTGCATATATATAATTTAAGAGTATTACATAAAGGTACATCATATATTTACTGCAATAATGACTTTACACAATATCATAAATTTATTAAATATTATAGTTGTTTGACTGGAGCGTCTTGGTTACCGCAAACCATGAAATGCATCGATGAAGTCTTAATGTACGAAATTAAAAGAATTTATTTTATTTCTTGTTCTGGACAAAGTTCTTGAAGTATATCTTTAGAATATAAAAGATCGGGAGATCTCGTGAGTGATAAAAAAAAGTAATTCTAATAATCTAAACTTACAAAGATGCATATGAAGACTAAAAATTAGGCATAAATGAGAAAAAATGTGCTTCATAAACTACAATTTTTATTGATTATTTGACTTTGTAAAAAAGAGCTTTATTTTTTCAATGATGTTAAACATACTTAAATATTTTAACCTCCAGTTTATACACACGTATTAAAATTTATCCTTGAAATATTATTGTTCATTTTATTAACTTATATTAAAAAATTTAAAAATAAAATTTATAAAAACTGTACTAAATTATAGAAATCATGCGTAAATGAAATTTAATTTATAAATTTAAAAAAGCAAATAAAGAAATATTAGAAAAGTTATTGCTTTATTCTCTGATTTCTTTGTGAACTTTTAACACTTTCTCAAACCCATGTTTGGACACTTTATAGACCCATTCAAATGTTTTAGAACGCATTTTTATATGTTTATAAGACCATGCTAATGTATTAGTGAACAAGAACGAAATTTTTGATCGAAATTTGGAAAATATAGATGAAATACTCGACCACACATTTCTTGTTGCAGAAAAAATCCTATCTTTTAGCCTCGAAATATTCTCATAGACGACTTTTTGTAATCTTATGAAGTGTTCAGACAATTGCTTTGTAAATTTGTCCTTTGGCTTTGGTGACTTCCAATCTAATGGGAAATTAACTAGAAGCACATACATTTGATCACCCGATTTAACCACACTTATTTCTTCTTCTTTGTGCTCTTGTGTTACTTCTAAAATAGTTATCCCAATACCTATGTCTGTAGGAATATAGGCAAGCTTCCGAATGCTGACTGTTTTTTTTAAATAGAGGAATGCAAATAACATGTTTATTTACATAAAATTTTATATTTATATTTATTTCTGAAACAAATTGTGTACAAAAACAGAAGTAAATATATAAAAAATTCTTAATAATGATCATATTAGTGATTTATCAAATTTAATTTTTCATTTTTCTAATAATTATGATTCAAGTGTTTCAGGTGTGTTTAGGTGTAAACACAAAAAAATAAACTGGTAAATTGTGGTTAACAATATAATTTATGTACTTTTAAAAAAAAAATTTTTACATTTTTTTTAAAATTTTAAGCCGTCAAAATGATTTGATATGCTTGATATCAAAGTCCATATCAGTCGAATAAGTTTTAATCTTTATTTTAATATGTAGAATGTATTTTGGACAATGTGTTGGTGAATCAACAAACAAAAAAAAATACTCATTTTCAATGAAATTGATTCTAACATTACATTTCAGGATCATGTATACAATCAATCACATATCAACCTTTCATAATTATCAATGTAACTGAATAAATTTTTATTGTTTCGCAGTTCATCTTTCTGCATTGAATTAATAATAGAATTTTACAGACAAACAAAATAAAACAAATTGTTTGAACAAATTGCAAGCTTAATGCTTGATATTACAAACTTTTTTCCAATATATATGCATCAGAAGCCATTTAAGACTTTGGTAATATCCTAAAATGATTCTATTTAGAAAACACTATTAAGTTTATAATATATATATATATATAAATATTTGAAATAACAGAGCTTTGCATTTAAAATTATAAATATTCTAACGAAAATAAATTTCTGTTAACATTTAATTTATATAATTTACTTATTATTGTACTAAAATAAAAAATAATGACAAATTTGATTACTATATCATTAAACTCTTGTGTATTTAGGCATATATACCATAATATGAAAAATATATTTTATATTAAGCTTCATAAGATAAAAAAAATATTTTATGTATAATTTAAAATTAGAATTAACAAAAAATGCATGATTAATAAAATCACTATAAAACTATATATTAACAAGATCTATTTTGATATATTGATATTTTCCTAAGGTTTAACAGAATTGTTTGCATGTGTGAATTTTTCTGTTATGTGTATTTCAATTCATTGTGTTCATACACCAAGAACTTTGTTTTCTACAAACAAACTATTTTGGTCTATATTTTTCATACAAGGATAAATAGCATAAAATGGAACCTTGTGCATGTTTCGCTTTAGAAGTGCCATATTTATTTGTTGTCTTAAAGCTACGTTATTTTAACCTTGTCTGAATGCCACCTTACGACAAGCAATAATGTAGATTTTTTGTTATTTATATGTATGTAAAGTAATATTCATAAAAAAGCCCCTAAACACTCCTCAGAGTTCGATGTCTTTTAAGCAGTCTAAATAAAAAAGAATAGAGATAGAACAATTGAAATGCTATACGTTTATTTATTGCATGGGCGGCTTTTGAGGACAAGCATTAAGCTGTCAATGAAATGGGGCTGTATTGTTTTAACGTAATGCTATTCCTATTAGATGCATGTTGTTTTATAATATAGTCAACAATGTATTGCCTCTAGCAAAAACAAGGCTCTAAAAAATACATATTCGAATAACAAGATGCTAACCGTAATTAATAGTTTGCATCAATGTCACAATAATCCTTGTGAGATTTTTTTCTTCGAAAATAGTAAATTGATTCTTAATAGTAACAAAAACACCAAATTTATACCAGGAAGGATTAGTCCTTTTTATTTAATTTAATGTAAAGAATTCTCTACCTCATAATCTAAAAAAAACAAATTTCAATCTTTCAAAAACTTTATACTGTGTTGATATACTACTAATGAAATTAATAATATTATACCATTCATATCTTTACAAATTTTAAGATCATTAAATAATCTTTTTGATATTGCTCTATTATAGATATTACACCATTTATAATATCATCACGCAAATTTCATGTAAAGAATTTATTACTACCAAAAAAATAAATTGATACTACAACCCCAGATAAATATTAAAAAATTGGCATAATTGTAAAAATATATTAACTTAAGGGTTTTTATTGTGCTATGATTTTTTTATATTTTAAACTGTTATATTTTAAACACAGATTTTACAAAAAAAAAAAAATACACAAAGAACCTACTTGAAACTTCAAATACAAAAACACTTGCATTTTTGGATATTATGCTTCTTAAAGAGCTTATATTAAAGGAGAAAATTGTTGTTTAAGTGTTTATTATATATTGTTATGAAACGGATAAAATCTTAAAGATTTTTTTTATGTTTATATTTATTTTTAAATATTCATTTTTATGATTTAAGATAATATACATTCTTGTATTCTTTAAAATATTAATGGATGGTCTTTGGTATGTTAAATGGCCTCAAGAGTATATGTTTGAAAAAAATATTTTTGTGTAAACCATATCAATCGATTATAAGCTTTCTATAACGAATTCATTTAATAAAGAACAGCAAAAGCTTTATGAATCTTAAAAAACCAAAGACAATGACTATTATCAATTCTTATATAAATAACATCTTGTTTGAAAATACAAAGACATAATATATGAAAAGTAAACAAAATAAAAAAAATAAACTTTTTACGTTAACTCTTTTAATGGATAAATTAATGTTCTATCTGCCTTTTTTTATATCCAATCTTGACGCTCTTAAATTTCATCTTAAAATATAAAAACCAGTTAAGATCTTGTAAATTACATTAAAAAATTGTCAACAGTTTAGATGTTTGTCGACCACTTTCTCGGCCTCTTTAAAAAATCCAATGTCAGATAAGACTTTTTATTTTTTTGGAACACAATTACGAACCATGGAATATTTTGAAAATGCTAAAAAATTTTTCAGAACATAGTTTTAATAATAAAAATATGTCGATAAAATAATTAATTTTTTTTATTTTTGAAAATCAACAAACCGAATACTGAGAAAGATATCATATATTTAGATAATAAATTATTATGTATAAAAGAAAATTAATGTAGAATAGAAGAGTTATGACATACTACGGTTATGATTAAAGATGTTAAACAATTCCGTATCTGAAAAAAGACTATAAAAGAAATTATTAGACAACATATATGTTTTATACCAAATGGTGCAAAAAAACAAACTTCCTATACACTGTTTATAAGCAATGAAAACGCCTAATAACTAATCTTAATGTTTGTTATGGAAAGACGGAGTGAGTTATGAATATGATTTCATAAAAAAGAATCGTGATAGTTTATTATAAGCAGAATGTATAAATTGTATTGTAGACTTTGTTACAACTGATTTAAATAAAGAACAAAGACAAAACACAGAAAAAAATACAAATGTAATTAACAAAATACAAAAATTTAAAAAACCAATCTGAAAACATGCCGCGATAGTAACTTCCGAGACAAAAAATGATTCCGATACAATTGACACTGAGGTTACGAATATTACAAGTATTTTTAAAAATTGAGGCTTTATTGCAACTGTAATTTTAGTATGTTTTATAGTATTTGTATTTTTATCTTTATAAAATACAAGTATTGCAAGCACAAACCATTCGAATAACTTTATTTTATCTACATCTAGAATATAAACATTAAAATTATATCTATGAACATTCTAAAGTGATTTTGTTGAATTTAAAATGCAGGTAAATTATGCGACAATACTTTTATAGTTAATAATTAATTTGAAAATTTGCACAAAAATTTATAAGAAACATAACATAAACATTAAAAATATGAACTTTCTTCAAAGTAATAAAAATAATATCAGTGTATGATAAATTACGTAAGAATATTATCTGAAGAATATTTACTTTAATAATATTAAATATAAGGACTAAAGATTTTATGATATGTAAAATATCTTATTTACACAAAACCCCGTATACATATGAGGATTTTGTGATAATAATTACATTCTAAAAACGAATTTTATTTTTTTATTGTTGATATAGTGAGAGTCTTAAAAAACGGTTTGCGTAATTTTTATTTATACATCTTAGAAACTTATGGGAGTACGTAAAGAATTTTAAACTATATATATTTAATAAGAAGCATTTGGAGCAGTTGTTAGATTTTATATATTTAAAAAAAAAGTCCATTAAGTTGTTTTTCCGTTTAGTTTAGATATTCTAGCATAGCTTGTCTCTATATCGCTCATGGGATTCAGCTTTGAAAGATTATCCTTTCTGAATAATCGTTCTTGTGTTTTAACTCCAAATTTTCAGATTTAATCTCCTTAGGCGATATCACTTTTTAGCAGCCACCATATTGACTAGTGATATTAAAGCTCTAGCACCCCCTTCCTCACCGCAACCCCTTAACGCATCCTTGTCATCGTTTTAAAGAGATGAAATCTAGACTTTATATTAACACAATGGACTGAATGTATGCTTAAAGTAAGGTTAAAAATTTTATAGCTCTCTGATGTACTATCTGTATTTTTTTGTTACTACTTTATTCCATGTACTTTCATAAGAAACATAAATGTGGAGAAAAGATGTATTAGTTCCGTAGCATTTGCAAAAACATGTTGCATCTTATTTTTAATCGTTTTAGATTTGTATTTGATCCTGGTTGTTATACCAACTCGAATGATATAAATTCATTTCTTCTTCTTGTCAAACACAAGAATGTCAGGGTCAATGTGACCCCTTATATTAGTGAGTTTCTCAAATTTTCTTTTTTTCCGCATGATCATCTAGCACGATCTATTGTACTGATAATTAACCTCATATAAAATACAAATTAATAGATGAATGCATTACTACTTGTTGTGTTTTTTCATAAAAATGAAAAATCGTCATCTGATTGCACTTTGTCTCCAAATTATCCACCGAATTCCTAGTGATATAACATAATTATATGCCATAAATAAAAATATGTAAAAAATTATAATTATATAAATGAAATAATCATTATATAAGTGACCATTTTATAATTATATAAATTGACTTGAATGAGACATATTATTGTTTTAAAAAGCATAAACATATGATTTAATTCTTGATCGCCGAAAAGGTCATGTAATCAATAAAAGCGACAAAGTATTAATACGTTAACAAAATAGAATTATTCAACTAAAAATGTTTGGATATTGTTAAAATATACAGAAATCTATAATACCGATAAATTTTGATTTTAATGTTGGAAAAATTCAAATGATTTATATATTTTTATATCTTTCTATACACCATTTGATAAAAAAGCTTCTAAAATAAGTTATATTTTCTACATTTTAATGTTGTCGCGTTAATTTAAACATATAAAAAAAATTTCTATACAAATCTATATTCGTTTTCTTCTTTTTTTTGTGAAAATTTCAAAAATTGTTATTTTTGTATATAGTAAGTGTAATGTGAAAATCGTACAAAAAAACATCTGAAGAATATAATTATTACCATAAAAATGTTCAGATTTATGTAATAATATCAAATTTCGTACTATTAACAAACATAAAATTATTGTAATTTTTAAATATTGGGTTATTCAACCCAAAACACAATTTCATTGTTTTTTGGTTAAAATAAAAAAAAATATTTTCGAGAATTTTTATACAAATTTTTTATACAAAACTCAATTATAAATTTATGTTTATCTGACTATCTATAAGATCTTTAAATGCATTTCAATAAAAATTAAACTTGTTATAAAAAGCTGACTATATTACAAACGAATTTTCTAATATTATCACTATACTGAATATAAAAAAAACAAAATTAAAAGAGATCGTTTTTAAAACTGTAAAAAACAATAACATTTATTATTTATAGTTGTAGTATTATTATGTATAATGTTGGATAAATTACATATATAGAAATTATTGAAAATACGAAATGAGATGTTTCTTATCGAAAAATACTATAATATAACTATGATAAGAGTTTGCTACATAATATCGTTAACCCGTTATTCCTTACAAAAAAATTCAATATAAATATATATATATATATATATATCTAAATGATATTATAAAACTGAATTTAAAAATGTTAATTATATTTATTGTAACTGTAATTCTAAAAATATAAACTTCAAATTTTTCTAGAAATTAAAATTAGAAATACAATATTAAAAATATTGAATATCATCGAACTCGTTAATCCTGAAGATCGAACAATTCATCGTATAAATAAAAAAGGTTATTAATAGTATCAAATTCGTGTTTTCAAAAATATTAAAACTTCCTTTGTTGTTTTGATTAAATAGACAAGAACCATGACGTTAAATACTATAAATTGTGTATGATTTGAAATCCTTTTACATGTTTTACTACTTGTATATTTGATTTAAGATAGGTTTTAAATTATTCCATATGTCTATCATGGGATACATTCATAAAGAGTCATGGGCGAACTCATAAAATACTTATTGATTATTTAAAATATTTTTTTGCCATAATATGACGGTATCTCTTTTTAAAACCATATTATTTTGTCTTCAAAGTAAAAATGTTCTGTTGTTATTAACAAATCAGGCTCGACAAAATTTTTTAATTTTTCAAAATAAATATTTTAAGTTTAGCACCTATGTCCCCTTCTCTTTATATATAAATGTTAGCTTCTTTTAACTACAAGTTATACTTAACACAAGTTTAAAAGATTAAAACCTAATTTTAGTACTATATGACACAATAATAGATGATTTATACAGTTTAAATTATGAACTTTTCTTTATAATTCGCTACATTTAAATATTATAACGTCTTAATTAATTAAAAAAAAGTTTTTAAAAAAGGATATTAATCACGTGTTTGGCAAGAATGAAAATACACGTTATACCATCACTATATGTTTTATTGAAAATCAGTTTGGAATATATTTAAATATTATTTTGAGAATTTCTCACTAAGCATATTATTGATTTTTATGAAACTGTGAAGTTGTACCGTGTTCTCCAGCTTATTATTTTTTGATAGTGGCTCTCAGACTATCAAAACTTATTCTTTACAAAAAACCTTTACGCAATAAAATCATATAACTACTAGTTTTCTGGCATTCCGAGAATAATTTTATTAAGTTAAAGGTTTATTTGGTCTTTCATGTCCTTCTATATTGACAGGCCTTCATGTATATAGGCGGAACATGCTGTACGTTTACTCCTCCTTAACATTACTAAAAACGAAGGATCTGATTTGTAGAATATTTTTTTTGCCTCAAAAGTAATATCAGTACTTTGGTTACTCTGTCCTTTGCAAAAATATTCAAATCTTAAAAAAAAAATCATTTTTATTTTTTTATGTTGACGTTCCTATTAATTTAATATAACTTTACCAAAAAACATTTTTGCCTAATTTAGTAATAATTTTAAGACTTTTTTCCAGATGATATTTTTTTTTTGTTATAACTTTGTCATTTGCATTTAAATTTCCTAAAATATCTATGAACATACATAATATTATTGAATAATTACATTTTACATATGCAAATTCATTTGATTTACGTTCTAAAGTGGTAATCTTCAAATCAACTATATGCTCATTTAAAATACAATAAACAGTAAATAGTTCAATGTCGAAAACTTGTATAGGATAAAAACAAAATGCAATAATTCCATAGACTAAATTGATATAATTTTCAACCATAATGAAATGTATGTTATAGTATAACTCAATTATTAAAGTTTATAAGAACATAAGACAACAAATTTAATTACTTAGTTTTATTGTTTATTCCTTAGAAACATCTTTAGATTACTCAATCTCGCTTTACTTTCATTATAAAGATGGCAAAATGTGTATGAAGGTATTTTAATCAGCTTTTTAGAAATAAATAGGATATTAGAGGATATGGTTGCACTAATTGATCTTACCTTGAATAGAACAGAGAAAATACGAGAGGAAATGCTTTTCAATGCACAAGAAATTAGATGTCTCAATTTAATATAATTCTGAATGATGAATTTTTTAGATCTTACTATATTGATATATTCACTTTCGGATGAATTGATTCGTTTCTTTGTTTCAGTCTTATCTCTCGGATTATTAAAAAAAGCAATGAATACTAGATCTTCCTTCCTAACTATACATATTTTCTGGATAATATTTTCCTGTAATTGATACTGGAAAGTTGTACTCATATCCTTTTCTGAAGAGGCATAAGCGAACGTCCATGCTAAGAGTGAAAGAGCTAATTTGAAAATTGCTGACATTGTGTTTGCTGTGATTTTTTTATTTTTATATATTATCCTGAAACGTTTTATAATTGTAAGAAATATATATTTAAAAAATTATTAATTAAATATTATATTAGTGATTTATCATTTTTAATTTTTTATTCCTGATACATAGAATGTTTTGTTTGAGAAATGTTTTGAATACAAACAAATTTTATAATTATTTTTTATGGAATAACTTTTTTAACTATACTTAAATATTAAATTTTTTTCATTTTTTGATTTGGGGATCACATTGATCCTGATAAACTGTATATCAAATCATAAAATTGTCAATTATTGATTATTTGATACACAATCTTTTTATTGTGTATATATCTTTTAACAAAGTGTAACTTGGGGTAATTAATTAGAACTTGTTTTCAATTGTATTTTTTTAATCAGTAAATTATTAGTATTATTTCCCTCACTCCTATGCACAAATTAATTGAATTTTAGTTTATATAATACAGGAGTTATCAAAGCAATATCTGAGTGAAGGATGAAACATTGTAACAAAGAGGCACAGGAGCTTTGTCTAGTTCTCGAAGAAATATAATCTATATTAGTAACTGAATATGGTGTTACTGAATGATATTGGGGAATGTATATTTCTTGAATTTTCATATGTTTTTTACAAACAATAAACCCATAGATTGGAATATTAATAAAGCAATAAACAAAATAATTTACAATGTTAAAACTTCACTATTACGTAACATACATAACAAATCATAACTACTCAAGTATTTATTCACTCTGATTTATAAAAATTTCTCTTCCATAAAATGAACTTTTTATGAAGCTATACCTTCTTTTTTATTGTCTTTTCTTTGATATATAATAGCGTTTAAGATTATATTTTTTATTTTTATTGCTTTTCATAATATGCTAACCCTTATTAAGAAAAGTTTGTTGGTTGTTTATTAAAACCTAATTATTGATCATACAAAAACATGAAAAAAAGTTTTTTATAAATTATATCATCAGGACTCAAGAGTTGCTAAATGTTTTACACGTTTGACATTTCTCAATGTTTAAATATTTAAAACTTTTATATTTTACCTTCAAGCAATATGGAAGAAAAAGACGAAAAACCAAATAAATATTCTAATATCGACAAATTATAATTGAAACTAATACTTTTAAGTTTATATTATGCGCAGAATGCTTTATTAAATTCAAAAACATGTGTTTTGAAGCAGCGAGTTGTAAAGAGTTACATCTTTCTAATTACAAAATTTGAGGAGCCAAAACCAGAATATTTTATCTATTTTTTGTCTTCAGATTCTTTACTGTATTCTAAAAATTTTATTTTCTCTATCACAATTTACGAATGGGGCTTGTGGATCATTTGCACATTTTCAAGGCCACTAGATATGTTAAATGTTTGTTACATAAAATATATTATTATTTTAAATAAGTTGTGTTTTGTTATTTATTTTTAAAACAATAATAATTATAATAGTTATAACTAAACTTCCAAAATTAATTCAAAGAAATAGATAATGTAGATTCTTCATATATAATTCGAAACCATAAATTTATTTACTTATTTTGTGTGTTGAAGATTTTTTTATCCAATTTAATATATGTAATATCAATGGATGCTTTTTTAACTATCTGATATACAATAAAATTATATTTTATATAATATAATCACAATTTGGAACTGCGATGTATTTTAAGGTATAAATATATGTTACACACCTTGTTAATGCCATCGGATTATCGATTAGTACCGAAGCTTACATCCAAATGAGAATTATAACAAAGACTGTAGAGAGGATCTTCTTTGAACACAGGGAGGGTCTCGCTTAGGGAGGACTTGAAACCAAGAACATAGTAAAGGTAGCTAGAAGGTGATGTGGCCAATTGGAGTGCGCGGCAGTGTAGGTAAGTTAAAGAAAAAAACAAGCTTTTAATTGCTTCAACAAATAAATTATTTATAGAACAAATAATTTTTTGTTGTTGAAACTACATGGATAAAAGTTTTCAACAGAGTGAATATTAAGATTTTTTATAAATACATCGACACCATAAATTTTCTGACAATTGTATGTGTTATTGTATTTTATCAATTAAGTATTACTAATATAATGTATGTTTACTAAATACTATAATGATATACAAGTGGAATGTTATCTTTATATAATTTAATCAATATTTTAAAAGAGAGGTATTTCAAAGTATAAATTATGTTTGCTTTTGATAATTTATCAGATTTAATTGTAAATATTTAAATTTAATTAAGTCTTTATATTTAAATATAAATTAGAAAAATACTTTATTGGAAATTAGCATATAGTTCGTCATAAATTTTTTCTAAATTCTTTATATCAAGCCTATGACTTATATGGCGATATTCTCCTAATCCCATTGATCTGCAATAATTTTCAATATCGTAACAGCTATTTAGCTGTATTTCGAAGAACCTGACACAATCCCTAATGGTACTATAATCAAGCGACAAAAGAAGCTTGGGATTATTTAAATAATCATGATCAGATGAATATTTGGTGAGTTTTTCATAATTTTTCGGCGTACATATTTGTAATAATCCCCTACTTCTAAACCTAAGAGAATTGTTTTGTGGTTCTAAAACCGTAAAATTTGATGTGTTGTGCAAACTAACAGCAGTAAACAATATTAAATTATCCTTATTTTGATCATCAAAACAATTATATATTATTCGTAATATATCTTTTTGCCAAACTTCATCAATTTTCATTATATCGCATACTTTTTTTACAAAATCATTTTCAGATACATATATAGATTTTACAACTAGAAAACTACTTAATAACATTAGAAAATTCATATTGGGGCATGAAAAAAAATTTATTTATAGAAAAAAATATTTGTTTACAAAATTATTTGAAAATTGATTTTGTTATTCTCATACTAATTCTATCAATATTTGTACTCTATGTTAGTTAGTTTGTTTGTTTGTTAACTTTAATTAACGTATTTTTTAAAAAATTTGATGTGTGTTGATTTTTTATTGTATAAACTTTAACAATATATTTTAAAGAATACTTAAAAAGGTACAAATAAAAATGTAAATTTAATAACAAAATTAAAATAATCTGAATCTATTTTTAATTTATATCATTATTTTAAAGGATTTTGATTGCTGTCATAACAAATAGAAATTCTATGCTATGACAACAAAATACTTTAGAGCATAGCTTTATATAGTAAGACCTTTTACTTAGAATTTACTAAAAATTTTATAATCATTTTTGATAAGTATGAGACAGATGATCATATACATGTGATAGATATAGTTTGTTTTTTATAAAAATTCTATATTTTTCAGATAAAATACTGTCTAAATTACGGAGCTTGAATCAAACCCCCCCCCTCTGAGGGTGTTCACTTTATTTTTTCGAACCCCAAAATCGAAGTGCAAAAAATTAGGAGCAAGAGGAGACAAAAATTAATAAGCACTTAGGACATTAAAAACAATATTAAATACATATTTATGTACACAACTATATTGCAATTTGAGTTCTTACAATCATATAAATCAATAAACATTTTTTATCCTTCTGATTTTTAAGAATTGGGTACCAAAACGCTCCCTCTGAAGGTGTATACTTTATTTTTTTGAACCATCAAAACGAAGTTCAAAATAAAGTAGAAGCAGACAAATTCCACTCCACACTCCTCTCTACATATATAAATACCAATTTTTAATAAATATCCCTGATTACAAAATTCAAAGCGAACAGAACGGGAAGGAGAAAAATCTAAAAAAAATTTAATAAAACAGGAAAATAACTCAAAGTAAACAAATTATTTTTTTCGTTTTTTTAATTTCTTTTTGTTTCTTTATCTTATCATCTACTTGATTAAATCCTTACTTATTATACATTAATCTGTATAATAATAGAAATATTACTGAATATATATAATTAACATTTAACAGAACTAAATTATAATGTTATAAATTTAAAATAAGTAAAATCATAGATTATTATAAATTCATGAAATTAATTGTATAGCAGTTTATAAACTATGGTTTACATCTTTTATGTTATATAATACATTTGAATGATTTAAAGAACATAAATATGAGATTTTGAATCTTCGTTATTCTATAAAAACAAATAAATTAACAAAAATACTAATTTTTTATACATTTAAAAATAATCATAAGCACATCTAAAATCTGCTTTAAACAGCATAAAAATAAAGAAAACACAAATTATAAGCATTAGAATCTAATTATAATGACATAAGAAAATAAATATATCTTTATGTATTTAGACATATATTTTAACACAATTAAGAAAAAATAATACTTAAAATTGTTTTATTCTTATCTTTTGCATATAATATGATCAAATTAGAACTTAATAAAACTTTTTTTTGTACTAAAAAAATTATTTATTTTCTCCTCCTTTTTTTACATTTTGGTTTTGTAAAAAAAAGGATATTTTTTAAAAATTGGTATTGATATATGTAGGGGGGGGGGGGGGGGTGTAAAGTGGAAATTGATCGTAGAAGCATCCATTAGCACACAAATTACTTGCATCTTCAAACAGTAAAAATACCAAAAAAACATATATATTGTTGTTGAAAGTATAATATGTCAAATGTCATACAATTATTTATCAAATGACATTCGACACAAGATATTTGACATGTGACATTTGGACTATAAATTCAGTAAATAAATAACCCCATGTTTTCTAATAACAGTTTTGCGTACAACAATTGTATACAAAATTTAATTGTAGAAAATAATATTTCTAAAAAACTATATAATTCCAATTATCCTAACATATTTGACGTATCTGTGCTGGTAAAAATGTTCCAGCACGCTTATAGAATTAATGTTGGTTTTTTTAATGGTTTTATTGTCGAGTTTTTGTTTGTATAAGTTAGCTGTAAAGTGTTCCTTTGAGTTTCTTTTAATAGATTCATGTCTACGACATAATTTTGCTATTTAAAGTTTTGGTTCACGAACCACTTCTGATGTTTTATATATGAATCATTAGCCTTTTCTAAATATTGGCGTGCTTTGAAACTGTCTGACGTTTCCTTATTGATAGGTCACTCAAAAACATGTGGTTATACCACAATAATGTATATCGATTTTTTTGATTTAACGAACTGTATAGATCGTAGAACATTTATTAAATTTTTTTTATATAAATGTTATTTATATTTCAAATTGTAAAATGAGGGTAAGAACAGAGCAGTAGGAAAAAACTGAAAAAATTACTAAACAAACCTCTGAAGCAAATATAGAGATAAGAGACACAGAAGAAAAAAACCGGGGCTATAGAACACAATAGCTTGCCACTCAATCCACTTTTGAGACTCTTGCAGCAGTACTTGTGAGTACCGAAGCGAGTGAAGAAGAGCGGCCTCAAAGAGTATTTCTATAAATCATAAATAGCTTTGGTAGAATGCCAAGAGGAGAGTGGAATAAAGCTACCGAGTTCTTCTGTGGAAAATTTGGGTCTAACATGAGTTTACTAGAATTCAAGGGCAAAGCGAAGAAAGCACTCACTAGTAATAGTGATAGACAAATGACAGCCCGGGAATTCTTAGTGAACCCTACCAAAAGAAGAAAAGCCGAAGCTGGCTCGAAAGAAGGGAATAGTCTCTTTGAATTCGAGCTCTTCCTGAAAGCACAAAAATTGTTCTTGGAGAAACTCAGTTGTATTCAGAACACATGTGTGGACCAGGTAGAAAGAACAAGGAAGATTTCTTCCTTGAAGGTTGATCTGTTGAAACTTGATGCTACAGTCAAGGCGGTAGATAGTCATGTTAGATACCACCCCCCTCATAACATGACAGAGATGGCAAGGATACTGCAAGCTGCACAGATCTGCTATCAGGAAATGGCCAGTAAGAAGCCTAAACCTTCGTCTTGGAAAGAAAGTATCTTGAAAAAGATTACTGAGATCAAAGACAAGGTAGTGCTTATCAAAAAGGCCAGGGCTTTTGATAAACTCTCAAATGAGGAAAAGCGTGAAGTCAAGAAGGTAATGCGTGAACTCAACATGCTTGCATGCTTACACCGAGATACTTCTGAAGCTATTGCTATACTCAACGAGAGGAAAGCCATATACTCAAGGAAGCTAGAGGTCGCAGACCGACGCAGAGAGTATAGGCGTGAAAATCAAAATTTTGAGCTATATAGAAGCAATTTCTATAGAAAACTCAAGTGTGCCAATGAGGTTACTCATAAAGTAAGTAAAGAAGACATTAGTTCATTCTGGTCTACCATGTGGAATAAGAAAGAGCAATCCTAAACTGCAATAGTTTCGAGGAATATCTTCTAGAATACATTCCTGATAGCCAAGATCAGATCACTTTCCCAACCTTGCAAGAATTTGTAGATATTATTAAATATTTACCAAATTGGAAGGCTGCAGGCTGTGATGGAATCTTCAATTTCTTTATTGAGAAGTGTGAAGCTCTACATCCATTCCATTACAAGATTGTTAAGGAAGTATGCCTGGATGGGAAAGAACCTGAAGCTTGGTTCTACAAGGGGATAGCTTATTTAATACCCCAAGGTATCTTTACTAGTGGTAATGAATTCAGGCCCATTACTTGTATGTCGAACCTCTACAAGCTTACAACGAAAGCACTACGAAAGAAATGCAGCTAATTGTAGAAAGTAAAGGGCTACTGGCAGAGAACCAATTAGGGACAGTTAGATACGTCCAAGGAGCAAAAGAACAAGCTATGATTAATATAGCAGTCAATAAGGAGCATGGAAACAAGCTGAAGACCATGTGGATAGATTAAAGAAAGCCTACGACTTCTTAGACCATTCTTATCTATTAATGTGCATTAGCAAGTTAAATCTCCTTTAAAAATAAGTGAATTCTTAGAAGTCACAGTTAAAATAGGGCACATTGAGGTAAAATCAAGATTTGAAATGATACTTTTAAGAAGTTTGAATAGGCATACTACAAGGTGATTCCATGTCGCCGCTTTTGTTTGTACTATGTATGGACCCATTGAGCAGGAAATTGAATTCAACTTACCAAAAAGTAAGAATACAGACCCACGAAAGTGTTTATGTAACAAACTATCTTCTATTTATTGATAATCTTAAGCTCCTCGCAGAGAACGATGTCGTTTTAACTGATGAACGAGAAACTAAAAAGGTTTTCCGGCTTTAGGTTTAAAAATGAACAGGAATAAGTCTGTGACTAGCTGTACTGATTGTAGGAAGATACAGTAGTATTAGATCGGCATCATAGATACGAATACATTAGATTGACAGAGGATACCTCTGGTCCTGTCAATGGAGAGACTTTTGAAAATTAGGAATGAGATCCTACAAAGGGTTATTAAACTGTGCAAGAATCAATTAAATGGTAAGAATATGATTCGAGCTATAAACGAGCATGCAATTTCAGTAATGAACTATCATGTATAGTTTATTAAAACTAGAAGTAAAGGACTTCAAAACTCTCGATTTTAATATCCGACAGGTACTTATTAAGTACCAGGTCCATCTACAGCCAGCCTTCAAAGAAAGACTATACCTACCTAGATCCGAAATAGGTAGAGGCCTCATAAGTATCGAAGATTAAGCATAAGTATGCTTTTGAATATTTATAAAACGTTGCTGGGTCTAGAAATAGCTCACTAAGACGGGCAGCGATACTTAAAGTAGAACAGAGAGCAAATCCCACTTGTTTACAATTAACGATTATCTAAGGATTAGGTATAGCTTTATAGGAGAGATAGCCCAGAAGATGCTTATGGAATCCCAAAAAGAAGCGTTTACAAAATTGACATAATACAAACCGTGGAAAGTTGTTTAAAGCTAGCAACAATGGTTTAGTAAGCTTTAGGGGCTCTTCTACCTGGCTGGTTAAAGGAAATAATCAGGCCAGATCCGAAGCAATTTACTGCTTCCTACAGGATAGAAATTTTTTCTGTGGACAAGAGGGACAATGTACCCATTGTGGATCTCATAGGAAGGCCATGGATCATTTAGCTACCAAAAATGATCGAATGCTGGGTTTTGGTTATATGAAAAGACACAACGAGGTAGTTAGATGCATTCATCTCTTACTATGTATTAAATATGGGCTTAAGAAGACAATTAAAATTCGTGAACACTCAGTACAAGAGATCATGGAAAATTATCGTGCGAAAATAAGAGCGGATACGAGAATATCCACTAATATAAGGTGCCTCATAATCAGCCTGATATTCATTGTTCGACAAGAAGAAGAAGAAAAAAATTAATAGTTGAAGTTGGTATAACGAACCAGGATCGACTTACTATAGTTGAGAATGAAAAACTAAGAAAATATGACCTTCTTGCAAATAAACTGGGACTAATACAAAAATCCCGGACAAGAATAGTTCAATATGTAATGACATGGGATGTTGAGTAAATAAATATCACAGAAAGTACACCAGGGAGGTGGTAATCCAACCCGACCTTGAAGCATATATCCAGTCTATTGTGATGAAGAAGACTCTAGAGTCCATCTCTTTGGAACGACGACGAGGATACGATCAGGAGGATGCAGGATAAGATGAAGTAGCTAGAGCTGTAAGCGCACTGGCGAATATGGCGACTGTTTAAGGAGTGGTGTCAGCAAAGGAGAATGAAGCTAAAATTTGAAGTTGAAAAACATAAATAATTATACAGAAACCAAAGTCTGCTAAGAGCTGAATCCAATGAGCGATACCGGGGAAAGCTGGTCTAAGAATATATAATCTTATGAAAAATTAACTCAATAAATCTTTATATATATATTTATAAATGTTAGTTAATCATAAAAGAAGATTTTTGAAGAAAAACTCTTTGTATGATTAACGCAACAATTAAAAAAAAATTGAAAGAATAAGAATGACGAAAAGTGTCCAATACCTCAAATGATTATAATATTTAAATCTAAAATTAATTTTTGTATCTAAGATTATATTTATTTGTTATTTTTAACATAATAAATGTTTAGTAATTTTTGTCTCTTCTTTGCTCATCCTTTATTTTGCACTTCGTTTTCGGGATTTAAACAAATAAAGTGAACACCATCAAAAAGGGGTCTGGTATCCTTCACCCTATTATTTGTTCCGACATTTAATATATTTCTAAAGATACTAAAAAAAGATGTTTGTCATGTTTACTTAGCTTTGGATAATGTTTCACATAAAGACATGTACACTAGATTTTTAAATCGGCAGGCTAAATATACTAGAAACCGATAAAAGATTACAAAAAAATATGATAAAAAATTTGAAAGAGAAAATTTATATATATTATTTTAAGCCAATATTTTAGAAGAAAGAGAAAATATTATAATTTTTATGGATAATCCTTGATATTACAATAGAGTATGTTGTGATTATGTAAATTATTTTGATTAAGCAACGTTATATTATAAGCTACATTTACTATAAACGAATTACATGGGCAAATTTTATATATTACTGGAATACATAAAGACTTGAATATGAAATTTCATAAATTCTCAAAAAGCGTAAATTTTGCATTATGGGGTGAGTTCAATCTAGGAAAACTAAATTGGATAAATTATTACAGTACTTTTATCGACGATTTTAGTTCTAGAGCGTTTCTAACCTATTTTAATGATTCCTATAGACTCAAAAAAAAATATAAATTTATATGTATAAAAGCATCACATCTAATATTGAAAACAACGCATAGCCTAAAAACTTCATTAAATTAAATTTATACAACATATAAAATCAAAGAAATAATTTTTTTAAATAATAAAAAATTGAAATCTTTATGCTTATATAAATATATACTTTTACCACGAATTAAACAATCGATTTAAATGTAATAAAGTTTGCACAAATATAATTTTTATTCTCCTTTTTCCTAGACAGAATGTATTCAATTATGCCGTTTCGGGCGAAAATTTTATTATGACTCTAACTATTATGTTTTCAAATGGACCATTCTATTTAATGCAAGACAAAATACGCCTGACACATTTAATCTATATTTTGTCATTTGAAGATGTCTTTTTGTAATATGTTTCTTTTTTGAGTTTTAATTAGAGCTTTATAGTTTGTACTCTGTGTATTTACTCAAAATTTTGTCTCAATGCATCACATCAGGTACTTTTTTGATTAAAATTTGCTTAGAGAAACAATCTGGGTAACCAAAAGCCTGTATATAAATATATTAATCTATTATTTTGCACCTAAAATATAAAAGATTCAAATTTTTATATATAATGAAAATTTCTTACTCAATTCGTCCTTAAAAGAATTTTCAAGTATAGCTTTCAAGGAAAGTTTATATTTTTTCTTAATACACGTTTTAATCGTTTTTCTACGTTCGTTTGTAGATAACAAGTTAATGTTTAAACACCATTAGTCATAAAATTTGTTTTTATAATTATAAACACATCACTACCATTTGGCTATAATTACGCATGCAATTTTTTATTTACATTTGTTTTAATTACGAATCTATATTAAATAATCATACATATACATTGCACAGGCATATTTAAATTTTTCTATGTCATAGTTGTAACGCCCAATCCAATCTCCTACAAAAAATGATATATTTTGATTGAATATAGCGAAAAATATTGTATTAACTGATAAGATACTAAACATTGAAGTCTAAACAATTTAGCTTTACGTGTTTTGTATCTTCTATAATATCGGACACCTTACATCAAATATTTGGGGTTTTCTTTAGTCTCTATATTTGTTAAATAATTTCTTAAAACGAGTAAGTACATAGTTACAACATTTACTTATCATTTTTATATTAATAATAATTATTTTCAGCTTTATCTGTAATATTTATAATTCGATATGCTTTTAAATTTTTTTTAAATTTAAATAATTGATTAATTCTAAAATAATTGCTTTATAAAATACAAAAAATTATATGTTCTAATTTGTCTTAAACTTCTAAGTTTTACAAGTATATAACTTCTTATAAAAAATTAAAAAGAGACTTAATGTATTAAATGATGCATAAAATGGGGGCTAAAAGTTAATTGAGTAACGAGTATTTATTTTGTATTTTTATATTGAAATTCGATGTAAATATTGTCCCTTTTTAATCCATGTTTATTATAGATTTTTATTTTTTGGCACAACGATAAAAAATTATATTTCTTAGGAAAAGGTTTGATCAAACATACATTTTATCTAAAATATAGAGAATACTAATAGAACTAACGATAAAAAAATTTGCGGTATTATTTAAAACAGATTCGAATTATGTAATTAAAAAAAACTTAATATTAATCGAAAAATCTACATAAAGAAATTTTAAACCGATTATATTAAAAAAATTCATACTAGACCGAAAATGTAAAATAAAGTTAGATCTCGGTTTTATGGTTGTCTTCAATTTTTCACAATCTTTGTAACAATTCTTAAAATACAACACCTTACTTTTTCTAAAGACCAAAGATCAAAATTATTTCATTTATTCTGTAATTTTCCTAAATTATTATAATATCTGAGTCATTATAATTCAAATCTTAAATGTAAACTTACTGAAATATTTGATTTTATTTTTTGCAATAATGTCTTATAACCAAATGGAAAGTTTTTTATGTATATTAAGATAATGTCATGAAATTCTAAAGCATTTCAAATTATAAATTTGAGCTTTCTAAAAATTTTAATCAAACAAAGATTAGTTGTATTTAGAAGATCATAAAATCAGATTTTTTAGGATCAATTGATACTCTTATTTAAAAATTTTGTTGTATAAACAAAATAAGTTCCTTAGATACATATCTTCTTCATCATAAGAGTTGCATTTCATAATTAGTCAAAAGTATTTCCTTATATATAACGTTTTTTTGTTTGAAACCATGAGTATTGTGTACTAACCTTCTTTTAATCTTTCATATAAAGTGTTTATTATTCAATAATTATCATTTTTATTAATCAATTCATTGATAATATATGTAAAATATATAGTCTGAAAATAATACTTAAAAAGCTTAAGTATATATCTAAACAGTTAGTATATTTAGCCACCAAGAATAGAGTTGTAGAGCAAAACGTAGTCAAAAATTGAAATAAAAAAAATCGTATGGGTTTTAACTAAATTAGATATAATAAGAAATAGATCCAAATTGATAGTAAAATTTGATTGAAATTTCACAAATACATTTATATTATAAGTTGTTTCCTTTATTTTATATACGACTATTTTTACAGATTAGAAGCAGAATATTTTTAAGTTAGCACGAATTTTTTTCCTATTATATATTAAGTTTATAAAAAAACCAAAGTCAAATAAATATTTTATTTGTCACATAATCAAATAATATAAAAAATTTTATGTGCTAATTCGCCATTGACAATTTTTATTGCTTTAACAAATTTAAAACTAATATTACACTATATGATTATTTATATAAAAACTTTTTTTGTATTTTTTAAAAAAACAATGTTTGTATTTATATAAAAAATAGCTTTAGTAACAGCCTTGATTTATGTTTTATGTTTATTTTCAACTTATTTTCTTCAAATTGACGTAGAATTTATCTAGAAAAGACAATAATACCTATGATTTTTCACCTTAATGCTAATTACGATTTTTATAAAGGAATGCAACAGAAGTCTTTATTCGGCGAGATATTGCAATATAAAAGTATTTATTGAAGAATACATCTTCATTAATCTTTCATAACACGGCCCTATCGTTAACTAAAGCACATAGATATTTTTTTAGAGCAAAAAATAAAAAAAATACAAATACTAGTACTTCTTAAATGTGAGTTTGAGTTAGTATATAAGCATAATATTATTTTAAAAAACGTTTAAAGTCTTTAAAATATCTTTTTATTAGATCTTAGAAGTTTATAATATACGATTAATACAACTTTGAAAAAGAAAAATCCAAGTAAAAATTGTTTAACATGACTCTTTTCATTTTCTAGTTTGTTTTTTTCGTCTTTATTTTTATCATTATTCTTTTCTTTTTCTTTTACATCTTTCTTGTCTTCATTTGTAAAATTTTTCTCTCCACTAAAGTTTATATTTTCAACTCGTTCAGGAGAAAAAGCTATATCTGGCATTACAACTTTCACAGGCTCTTTGGCATTTGAGTTAACAGACCTACTGTTTCGCTCAAAAAAATTTAAATCTTTATCTGTTGATATATCAATAGTATTTAATATTTTATTATTATTGTTCTCAGTATATTTAATTCCATTACAATGTTTTAAGTCTCTATTTCTTGCGCTGTTATCTTTAACAAAATTTTTTATTTCTGTAAAATTGTCTGTAGCGATGGGACAATTTATTTCGTTGTCGTTCGTAATCGACAACATACAATCATAGTCATCAAAGTTTTTTTCTTTTTGCTCAAAAACTATTTTTGACTGTAGATCCCTATTTATTATTTCTAAATCATCTTTTAAATTAATAAATTGATTTAGTATAAATAAATTATCTCTGTATAACGAGGGGACACTAACATTTTTTTCTATTGTCGGTGGACTATAAAAACCTAACCAAATTATTTCATATAGCCTATTTAATCTGTCAAATCTTATTTTTTCACTTGTTGAATAAAAAAAACAAATTGGTTCTTTAGTAATATTAAAAACATCAATAAAATATGCTTTTTTTGCATCAAGTACAAATGTCGTTTTTAATATAACATTGCCGCTATAAAATAAATCGACAAGATTGGTTTCTTTACATTGTATAACCCTATAATCTGATAAAGTTTTCTTTACACTTTGTTTTTCTTCTGAACTTATCGGTTTAAAAAAATAAGGCTTAGTCTTTCTTCCATTTTCTGATCTTTTATCGTAGGTACTTACAACTCCATCTACAATGTCTTCATCGAGTAGTTCAGTTACTAGGAATGTTGAATACATTTCTTGGGTAAGTACATCTTTCAATGAAATGTATAGATCAACATTTTCATCGTCTTTTGGAACTAAAAACAAAGGATCAGTACATATTGTAACATATATATACAAGAATAAAGGTATCATGAGGGCATAAAAAACCATAATATATATTAAAATAGAAAAATTATATTAAATATTGATGGATAGAATAATTTTAATTTTTTCATTATATTAAATAAGTTTAAACAGAAACTAAGATATTTATTTTTGAAATGTCAAAATTGGACATATATAATCGTTAAATGTCAAAATTAGGATTGATTAAAAAAAATTTGAATTTATATTTGCAGTGATATTTTTTCGTGTTTGACATATTTACCTGGTATCTATTTTCTATTTAAAAATAAACAATGCTCTTGATGTGATTAAAAGTACAAGGTTATTTTTATGAAGATAAAGTGAAGATTATACGACAATATATTATATAAATTGCAATATTAACGAGAAATTAAATTCTATACAACTAAAAAATATTAAAAGTCGAAATTTTATATTATTCCATATATATGGTCTCATCAAGTTCTGGTAAAATAATCTTATCGTTTAATTCCATATCTTCTAATTGACGATTTATGTGTTCACTGTATGCCCTGATATATACATACAGAAAAGTTTTTATCAAAGCTTGAAATAGTCGCAATTTTAATTCGTATATATTTCGGTGTCGACTTAACTTGAGACTTCTACATGTTATCCAATATTCAATGTTATGTTCAGGAAATATTTATTTAACGTTTTTAAATCATTCATTTATATCAAATGATAATTTGGCTTTTAATATAATCTGACGGGTAAAGGATACTTTAAAACCCCCCTTTTGAAGCGCTTCGATTTTTTTTCGAACCCCAAAATTGAAGTGCAAAAAAAAAGAGGAGCAGGAAGGGGACAAAAATTACTAAGCACTTATGACATTAAAAATAACAAATAAATATATGATTTTATACAAAAATTAATTTTAGTTTAGTTATAATAATCATTTGAAGTATTGTGTCTTTTTTCGCCCTTCTTATTTTTTCAATTTTTTTTAAAAGTTGGTTTATTATGAAAGTAGATTTTTGAAGAAAATCTACTTTAAAAACAAACCAACAATTAAAATTATAAATATTATTTATATAAGAAAATTTAAATAAATGTTCAACGATCTATACAGATTGTTAAATCAAAAATTTTAATTTAAATATGTTATTTTATTTAGAATTATATAGTTTTATGGTTATATTCTTTTTTTTTAAATTAAATTTCGTTTACAAATATACTTTTATTTGGTATTTTTACTGTTTGAAGATGCAAGTAATTTATGTACTAATGATTGCTTCTCCTTTATTTTGCACTTCGTTTTTGGGGTTCAAAATTATAAAGTGAACACCCTCAGAGAGGAGCATTTGGGTTCCCAATTCTAAAAAATCAGAAGGGCAAAAAATGCTTATTGGTTTATATAATTGTAAAAACTTGTATTAAAATATAATTGTGTACATAAATATATATTTATTTATTGTTTTTAATGTCATAAGTGCTTAGTAATTTTTGTCCCCTTCCTGCTCCTCTTTTTTTTTGCACTTCAATTTTGGGGTTCGAAAAAAAAATCGAAGCGCTTCAAAAGGGGGGTTCTAAAGTACCCCACCTCCTAATCTGACTACTGCATAGTAATTCTACAAGCTTCGAAAGACCTTCATCACTTTCACTGTAATTTTTCAAATCTTTTTCAAATACTTGTCTATATTCGAGCATTAATGGACGAGGAGATGCGAAGTATTTTTCACATTTAATTTTAAATGTTATCTAATAAATTTAGCTTTAAAATATTCATAGAAATTCAAAATATAAAAAATATGAAGAGCTTAATAGTTGTCTCCGTTAATTATATTGTTAAAACATATAATAATTTCAAAATCAACATCTTTCCTTTTAATAAACATAATGCCAGTACAAAGACTACGTAAAAATGAAAAACAAAGTAACATCATAGGGCACTAAAGTTTTTTGCATTTTAAAAAAATAAATTAAATATTATATTAAAAATTGTTTTCTTATATTAAAATTTGTATTTCTATAAAAAAAGATATAAAATATAAATTAGAATAATAAGTACATACTTTGTTAAATTTCTTAAGATTGATAAATCGAAAAACACCATTGTATTTTTTTATTATTGATTCTTTTTAATTATGAATTAAAAAGTTTAATTAGAAAGTAAGATAATTTTTTTGAGATCTAAAGTTTTCTGCGACAAAAAAATAAATATATGCAATAACTATTAAAAGGCTTTTTATGTCAATACAAATAGTCAAATATCCAAGAACTGTAGTTATCAATTACTTTCAAGTGTTTTAAAACGCATGGAACTTAAATACTTTAAATTATGTTGTTTTTATCTCCAATACTGTTGCGTGCAAAGCTTTTTTAAAAGTTATCTCTAAAGTTTTAATTTAATTTTTTGACATCTTTTAAACAAAAATACAAAAAAAAAGTTTTTTAGCTTAAAATATAAAATATAACATAAATCTTTCACCTTTTTGATACCGCAATACAACCAATAGTTAATAAAAAGTCCTAGAGTATTTTTTTATCATAACAAATAAACACGTTTTTGTTGTAATATATTATAATCCCAATAAAAACTGCTCAAAAGATAAATATAATCTTATACAGCGTTTGAAGACTATACAAGAAAACTTAAGCATAAAAATTTTATCTTAAGCGACAGTTACGGGATTGCCCAAACTCTATTTTTTAAACGATAAGTACGATTATATATGTTTTAAGAAATTTGTTTAAAAGGTGTATAATTTAGACAATATTGTTATATTACGTATACTTAATATTTATTCTCTTTTTTTTCCGAGTAAAATATTTAGTAAATGTTGTAATGAACTTAAAGAGCGAAGATGATAATTGTAGAAATTATAAAATTAAATTAATACAAAGACGTGGAGTTATAAATTTTAAAGTAAACACATTACATTATAAATAATTTTCATACAGGCATTTATTACTATTTTTTTTGCTATGCATTTTCCTTCTACAAATTTTAGAAATTATGAGCAAAAAACTTGGTAACTCAGCTTTGATATATATTATAGCACATAAAATGAGGTAAAATGACCTAAGTATTAAATAATAATGATATTTGCTAAAATACAAAAAAAAATAAAAAAAAATTGCATTAAACTGAGACAAGATAATTATTAGAAAAAATTAAATGCAGATGAATATAATATTCGAACTAAACATACAAAAATGTCATATGCAGAATTTTTGAACTGTTACTATATGAAGACTAAATTTTTATCTTTTATTGCGTTCTGAATTATTACACAGTGTACATTATCTATTATCTAACTATTTTTTCAAAAATATTTAGTTTATACAAACATACATTTTCTAAAGGTGTTTTATAAACGAAACAGCTTTTATAAGCACAACAAATAATTCTAATGCAACTTTATAAAAACCAAAACATTTGATTTTCTTAAACATACAATCAAACTTAAATAATTTCATAATAAATATTTAATCATTTAGTATTCTAAAGTCTCTTAAAAAAATTTTGATTTAATTTCATCACACTTGACTGACGATTTATGTATCCTTTGTATATCTCAGGAAGGAAAATTTTAGATTGTTCATCGACCTTATCAAGTTTACATAGTTTAAATCTGTATATATTTTTAATTGGATTTAACTTGAGGGCTCTTGTTGTTACACGGTATTCAAGAGTATTTTCGGGCGATATTTTCTTTACTGTTATGTAAAATGGTTCTTTTAAATCGAATGGAAATTTAGCTTTTAATATAACTTTACTACTAGTAAGATATATTCCGTAAAGTATCCCTCCATCCGGAGAATAAAATTCCGATTGCATTTCATCAAGCTCTTGCATATCAATATCATCATGCTTTAGGGGTGCAAAAATTTGCTCTTCGGGGGTTTTGATTAGCGAATGTCTGTTATTACTTACTGATTTAGCTAAATCAAAATCATATGAATTAGTTATCTCAAAAATATGTTGAGATGATAGCGGTTCGCCATTTATTTTCAGATTTATAGCGAGATAAATATTGCAATCTTTGCCTTTTCGAATAACAAAAAGTAAGTTATTACAAAAAAACGATAGTAAATGAAAGGAAAATAAAATCATGGGGTACGTCGTAATTTTTTATTTATAAATAAGTATTAATAAACATTAAATTAAATCCTGATTTTTTAAATAAAAATACAGTCAATTTTTTTTGAAATCATATATATAAAAGAATTTTGATTTAGATATCGTTTGACAATACTTCGAAAAACTGATAAATTAAAAACGTCAAAATTTACTTTACTTTTATCTTCATATTTTTAAATTAAAAGCAAACTTATATGTTATAAGATCATCATTTTTAATATAATTTTTGACATTTTCAAACATAAAGAAATAAAAGTTTGTAAAATATCAAATTTATACTACTAATTCAAACGCAGATTATATAGAGAGACCTATTTTATAAACCTTATAGATGCTGAATGCTTTTAGAAAAGGATTTATAGTCCAATTTTACTATATCGTCAACTTAATTGAGATTTTTAGCATTCAAGCATTATTTCTTCTTGAATTTTAATTTTTTCAATTAATAAAAAATTCCAATTCTATAAATGTGACAAATACAATAAATTAATAATAAACCAAACTATAAAATTTGAATTATAAATATGTATTTTTCAGTTCATTTTGGTACATAATATCTACAATTAGTATAGAAAATTTTTAACGTATCAAACTCACTATAATTTTTATTTTGCTTCATTCTTATTTCGTCACTTATAAAGATATGGAAAGGACTCAAAATAGTGATCAGCTTATTACTATTGGATTGTGAGGATTTTTTATGGAATATCAAAAACTAGCATATAATTAAGCTCAGCTATGTCTTAATTTGATTAGAGAACAAAGTGCACACTAAACATTATTGCGTAGAAAAACATCTAATGTATAAATATGAAAATATACGATGTCAAAATCATAATAACGCTTATGAGTTTTTAACACCTATTAAAATCATATGAGCCTAATTCATTTTCAATTTGTGATAAAGGCAACCTTATAGACTCTTTTATGTTTTTGTTTCTGGCGAGCAAAATTTAAATGCTAGAATGATGGTTTATAGAATATAATTTAGATTCTTCGGTACATGACCGTTTTTCTTTTATTTTTTGCCATTTATAAATCATCTGTGGGCACCGACTTAATATTCTTTTTTTTCATTAGTTCTTTTAAGATCATTAAAGTATTAACTATCATCATATATTAACTGCTCTACGAAATTCTATTAAGAATTATGTGTTTTGATCAGGATATCTATATATTTTTTTTATATTAAGTTTTAATTTCGTCAAAACATTCCATTACTTATAATTATCAATCCATCTCGATAGAAAAAAGTTGAATTATTGAGAAAATATCATTTTTAATTACCAATACAACCTTGTTCTAGCTTAAAGCATTTGATTATAGTCTCAAACATAATATACCAACATGTCTTGCATTCTTCAAAAAAGTTACTTTTGATTTTTATTTGTCTTTTATCAAGCCTGCATATCATAAAGAATTTGTATGGTAAAAAAAACTAGATAGAAATTTGTTACAAAAGAATTTATTATCAATAGAGATTTGTTAATGATTTAATAGATTTATATTAAGTTATATAAAAAAATGATTACAAAAACGATGAACTAAACTTCTACGCTATAATTATGTTATAGCGAAGAACATGTATAGTATGACTATCTTTGAACTAAACCATTGGCTAGCTTTAACTTTGTCTGCCATTAGTATAGTGTTGGCCTTAATTTACTAAAAAAATTTGCCACATTATGAGAATAATTACAGTAAATAAGCCTATATATTCAATCGAAAATTTTCTATTTTTATTTAATGTGTAATTTAATATGTTTAAAATTTTACATCTTTAAAATAAGGACTCCGTGCTTCAGATTCAAAAACAATTGCTCACAAACTAAAACATCATGCTAATGGTATTATACTATAATTTTTTAAAATAAACTATTTCTTCTCTAATAGAAACTTCATGCAACACTTTTCGTTCGCTTAAAACCCCCATGTTAATTTTATTTCTCACTGTGAACTAATAAAGTAGAATTAAGCTCTATTACCAAAGAAGTTTTTTATTGTCCATCGTTTTTTAGTTTAACATACGTTTGAATTTTTTTATAACAATTATTTAAGATAATTTACGAACGCACAACGCGTTATAGAATCTATATAATACAAAAAAGATGGTTTCTAAAATTGTCAAAAAGTCATAAAATTTCCAACAAAATTTTTAAAAAAGTTTTAAATCACACAAAAATTTAAACATAGATTCTTTTTTCGAATGAATAACCTTACCTCTTTTATTTTTTTAAATAGTTTTTTTTTGATGTCAAAAATTTCGACTCAAACAATTACATAATTACATATCATAAGAAAATTCACGGATTTTTTTCTTCATACAAAATGCTTATTTGTTCTTAGTTTTAATTATATCTATTTTCTTTTTTTAAATACCAAATTACATAGATTTAATAACCAGTTAGTATTCATATGCTTAATCGATAAATTTTTATTTTGTGACTTTACATCAAACTCTTTATTTAGTAAATTCGTATAAGACTGACAAGGAAATCTTGTAAAAAATGTTTCTTTAAAGTTACACCTATTTTCATATAAATATTAACTAATATTAAAAGATATTTCTATTATTTGACGTCAATTCAACAAATTTCCTATGGAGCTTTTTTTCTAATACGTTCTTTTTTACCTATGTCTGAAACTTATTTTTCAAGTTACCATTACAGCTGATATGATATTGAAAATCTTACAGAATATTATAGCTTACTAATGTATAAACAAATTATTTTTTATCAGTTTTTTTCCTGTAACGGATTATAAATTATATTTTTGGAGGTTTATAATTAACACGCTTATCAAAAATGTCCAAACATTCTATCTTAAAAGGCTTTGAGATCTCGTAAATTGCAATTTTGTATTTACTATGAAAGCATAGTTTGTCATTAGAGAATTATATTTATTATATTCTGTATAATATAACTTTCTATCATCAGGTTAAATTGTAATTATAAATGTATCTTTACCATTGTAGAACAAATTTATAATGTTCAATAGTTCGACGTTATTATTAGCAACAGAATATAATAATTTATGAATATACATTCCTTCTTTTAAGATATAGGCAAAAAATAATGCGTTTTGTATATTCTGCCTATAGGAATTCTTAGACTAAATGTATTTATTAATTTTTGATTATGGTTTTCATTGTCCATTTCAGAAATCGAATAGGTGGTGTTCTTTCTTCATTTGCTAAACTTATGTAAACGTTACGAATTTATCATCTCTTTGTGCCATAAACATAGCATCAATAGCAAATATATATTGCAGATTAAAAAAAATCAATATCATAGGGGTTCACTTTATTTATAAGTGTATATATATATATATATATTTAATTTTATATTAAAGAAAATGTCTAGCCTACATGGATCTCTTTACAAAGTAATTAAGAAAATATGCCTGGAGAGTTATACGGAAGAAGAATAGTTTTACAGAGAAATTACTTATCTGATACCTAAAGGGCAACCAGTGAAGGGAAAGACTTTAGACCCATTACATGCATGTCTAAATTGTACAGACTTACAACAAAATGTATTACATACGTACTCCAGGAACTAGTGGAATTAAACTCTTTTTAGCAGATAACCAGATGAAAACAAAGAGGAAAGTGCAGGGAGCTAAAGAACAGGCAATGACAAATAACATGCTGAATAGAGAATATAATTATAAAATCAAAACGGCCTGGATAGATGTTAAGAAGGCGTACGACTCAGTAAGACATGACTATTTAATATAATGCATTAAAGCTCTGGGACTACCAGAGTGGATATGTAAGACAATAGAAATACTGCCCAGCAAGTGGAATCTAGAAATATTTGAAGGAAATGAGAAGATCATGGAAAAGAAGGCCAGAAGAGGAATATTACAAGGAGATAGTTTGTCCCCGTTATTGTTTGTGCTGTGTATAGACCCGTTAAGTCGTAAATTGAATAGTATATACCCCAAGTTAAGCATCCCGTTGGGAGAACAAGCATTTGTAACTAACCATTTGTTGTTTATTGACGATTTAAAATTACTTGCGGAAAATGAGGAAGTATTGAAAGAGATGATAGATGAGACAAGAAAATTCTTTAATACTGTAGGTCTAGAAATCAACGCGGAAAAATCGGCTACAAATAGTATAAAGTGTAAAGATGAAGGCAAGTTGCTAGAGGGACATGAGGGGTATAAATATCTAGGCATTACAGAAAGCCACGAAGGTAAGATAATGAAGGAAACAAAGGAAAAAATATTGAAGGCCATCTTATTAAGAATCGAAAAGTTATGTAAGACTAAGCTGAATGCGAAACATTTGTTTAAAGCAATCAATGAACATGGAATAAGCCTAATAAATTACTATATAGAAATAATAGATGCTACACCAGAAGAATACAAGATCATATACGACAACATCAGAAAATTATTGATTAAATATCACGTCCATCAACAACCTGCAACTAAAGAAAGATTTTATCTCTCCAGAGCCGAACTTGGAAGAGGGCTCCAATGCGTAAAACATAAAAGTGAAAGAATGCTTTTACAACTAGCCAAAGAATTTGAAAGCACGAAAGAATCTGTTCTAAGACGCAAAGCGATTTTCCACTCCGAGAAAACTGGCTACACATATCTATTTACCATAGAAGGATATATAAAAGAGAAATATAAACTTAAGGAAAACGTAACAGCTAAAATATTAATAGAGGCTCAAGCCGAATCTCTTTATAGCGATATAAAAATTAAAACAAACCATTCAAGGCTATTTGGACCAAGAGACGATCCACTTATTGATATAAAACAGGCTGCCACGTGGCTCACAAAAGGAAATATAAGCCCGAGAGAGGAAGGCAATTTATGTGCATTACAGGACCGAAATATTTTCTTAGAACAGATAAAATGCCCACACTGCCATGAATATACAAAGACAGTAGATCATATGGCCACGCAATGATATCGTATGCTTTCACATGATTACATGAGACGGCTCAATGAAGCACTGCGATGCATCCACCTGCAGTTGTGTAAGACGTATGGTCTATCACATGCCAAAAGAATTAGAAATCATTCAGTCCAGGAATGTGTAGCTAATGAGTTTGTTGAGATACTAGTCGACAGTATTATACATTCAAGTATTAAAATAAAGTATAACAAGCCTGATATACTAATTGTAGACAAGTTGAGGAAAGAAGTGATCGTTGTAGAAGTTGGAATCACAAGTTTTAACAACCTCCATGCAGTAGAAACAAAAAAGAAACATAAACACGACTTGCTCGCAAATCATGTGGCTTCTCTCTACAAGTACAAGCCGAAAATTATTCCTTATGTGATGACGTGGGATGGAATAGTAACTAATTTTCACCGTACGCATATCAAAGTGATCAGATTAGAACCCAGAACGGAAGCATATATACAGTCAAGAGTCCTTAAAATGACTTTAGAAAGCCTAACTATGTCAGCCAGACATGGGCTTGATACAGATCAGGAAGGGGTCTTCGAGAGCCCAATGAGTGAATCTCGGAAGGAACTCCTGGAACTGCCAGATGAGACTGTAAGCGTATCTTGTGAAAAGTAATTAATAAACCGAATATTATGCCCAAATAAATTATATATTTATTTTATATTAAACAATAAATTTCAATTTTTTTTACCTTTCAAATATCTTATACTACGATCGTAAAATGAAACTATTTAATTAACATACAACGACCATGAAAAAATTAATATGGTCAAATTAAATTTGTTACAATAGGGGATTATTTTTGTAACGTAATAGTTTGCTACAATATAGCCTAAAAATATCATTCAATATGAAATATGTACTAAGTTGTATTGTAGTATTTACTAAATATTTGTTCGATGTCATATTATCTTGCACTTTAGGCCGTAAATAAAATAAATACTTCTACAAAGACACTAATTGTAAACACAAAGATTTAATACATTGATTATTACATTTATTAGATTTTTTTCAAAATGATGTTTTTTTTTAATATATCATCATTTTATAAACAGTTTAAACTTCCAAACATTTATAAATAACAAAAATTTAGCATTATAGAGGAAATAAGTATTAAAATATATATAGCATTTATAAATAAAAAGTTTAAAAACATTAGAAGCGAAAGGTTTAGGTCCAATTATTTTAGAAAAATATCTCTTTTGACAAGAACAAATTAGAAAATAAAAAGCAAGTGTTTAAAGACAACTGTGATTTGATTTAATGAACAAAGTTTTTAAATATTGGGTTAATAATTTTAAATATTTAGGAACAAGTAAAAATAAAGAGTAATTGGATAATGTATAAATACCGAATCTTATTTGCAACATACTTTGTTTTCCATCACAAAATAACCCTTTTGATGCCGAAAATGATTTATATATGAAATATGGAGTTATCTCATTATTTAATATGCAGTAATATAAGATACTATAAAAAAAAATCTCAGCTTTATAATAACTAGGTCAAATTTATATAAACATTTTTTAAATAAACGACAATTAATGAAATAAAAGAATTTAAAATGCGTTTGAAAAATATAAATCTATTATTGAATAAATAATATCACTAGTAGTTGTTAGTGAGTTTGTGTTTCTGTGAAAAGTTAGACGAATGCTATGTTAAAAATTGTTATTTGACAATAGAGATAAACAGTTTATTCTCTACCACTTTTTCATTTAGATATCGCATTGTGATTCTATTACTTCATATGTTATCTTGCAAGTTTATTTCAATTTTGTAAAAAAATTAATAGAACAAAGTACGGGAAACCATGTCATTTATATTAGAAATTGCTAAATGTAAAAATAAAATTATCAAGAATTTTTTCAATGGACCTTAAAGCTATTTTGGTAAAAAACAAGGATTTTTTTTATATTCTGATTAATTTTTAGCTTCATATTTATAGAAAAGACAATTTTTGGTCTATTGAAATCACTTTTAAATATTTTAAATTCAATTTACGTTTTATATAATCAAAACACCTTTTTCATCTTTTTCTTTTAGAATAAATAATAAGAGTCATTTTTCGAAAAATTTTGATCTTAAATTTTTTGTCACTTAAATAGATTTCGCCATAGATATAATTAAATTTGTAGTTATGATTTTATATATTTTTAAATACAGAAATTAAACATTAATGTTACATTGAATTTTATTTTTAATTCGGCATTTAAATGTTTAGTAAAGCTTAAAGAATTAAATTCTTCATAAATTTTGATTACCGTTGGTATGTTTATGTTAAAAACTTAAAAAATTAAAATGTCATATTACATACCTCTTTTTTAAAAGTTGACTTTTAGCTAGTATAAATGCCCTAATCCTTTTTTACTAAAAATCAAACGTATATATCGTCATTTTGATCTAAAATGATTTAGATTTTTTGTAATTATGTTGTAGTAAACTTTTTTATATTTCAATATTGGAGGTGGGGTACTTTAGACCCCCCCCCCTTTGAAGCGCTTCAATTTTTTTTTCGAACCCCAAAATTGAAGTGCAAAAAAAAAGAGGAGCAAGAAAGGGACAAAAATTTCTTATCACTTTAAACATTAAAAATACAAAATAAATATATATTTATGTACACAATTATATTTTAATACAAGTTTTTACAATAATATAAACCAATAAGCTAATTTTGCCCTTCTGATTTTTTAGAATTGGGGACAAAAACGCTCCCCTCTGAGAGTGTTCACTTTATAATTTTGAACCCCAAAAACGAAGTGCAAAATAAAGGAGAAGCAATCATTAGTACTCAAATTACTTGCATCTTCAAACAGTAAAAATACCAAATAAATATATATTTGTATACGAAATTTAATTTAAAAAAAGATTATAACCATAAAACTATATAATTCTTTATAACTTAACATATTTAAATTAAATTTTTTGATTTAACAATATGTGTAGATCGTTGAACATTTATTTAAATTTTCTTTTATAAATAACTAGCGTATGCTTTCCCGTTTTGAAAACGGGATCTAAATGTTTAGTTTTATAATATGTCTTTGATCCTTAAATTTTGTTGAGTTTCCATTTTGGGATGATTGAATTTGGCAGATTTAGACGTGATTTTAAAACATACTTTTTAGTGACATATAAGGTAGTATTGTTGTTTTAAAACATTTAATAATCTCAATAAAATATATTTGAAAACTTATAAGCTCAATTTTTGATACTTATATTCAACTTTTTCTTTTGTCAATTGTTTTTAAAATTCTTCTAGAAGGGTCAAATAAATTCTAAAAAACGATTCTGACGATATTTTGGAACTGAGTTTTATAAAAATAATAATTAAAATAAAAAAGTATTAACTTATAACATACACACTTAGAATAGTCAAATTAAATCAATAAATCTATATTCGATATTACAAACACACAATAAGTATGAAATAAGAAGTTTTAAGTTTACATTTCATAAAAAAGAGGGGTAAAAAATTAAATAAAATTCTTTTATATATATGATGACTAGCGTATGCTTTCCCGTTTTGAAAACGGGATCTAAATGTTTAAGATTTTTAATATGTCCCTCCTCGGTAAATTTTGTTGCGTTTCCATTTTGGAATGAATGAATTTGAAAAGGGGAAAGCATGATTTTTAAAAAACTTTTTAGTAACATATAAGGAGTAATGTTGTTTTAAAACATTTAATAATCTCAATGAGATAATTTTTGGAACTTCTAAGCTCAATTTTTGACACTTACATTTAAAATCTTTATTTGTCAGATGTTTTTACAATTTTTCGTGGAAGGGTCAAATAAATTCTAAAAAACGATTCTGACGATATTTTGGAACTGAGTTTAACAAAAATAATAATTAGAATAAAAATGCATTAATACATAATATACACACTTACAATAATCATATCGAAACATTAGACGTAAATTTGATATTTTTAAAATACAATAAGTATGAAATATGAAGTTTAGATTTTACAAAACCACAAAAAAGAGGGGTAAAAAATTAAATAAAATTCTTTTATATATATGATGATGATATTTATAATTTTAATTGTTGGTTTATTATTAAAGTAGATTTTCTTCAAAAATCTACTTTAATAATAAACCAACAATTAAAAAAAATTGAAAAAATAAGAAGGGCGAAAAAAGACACAATACTTCAAATGATTATTATAACTAAATCTAAAATTAATTTTTGTATAAAAGCATATATTTATTTTGTATTTTTAATGTTTAAAGTGATAAGAAATTTTTGTCCCTTTCTTGCTCCTCTTTTTTTTTGCACTTCAATTTTGGGGTTCGAAAAAAAAATTGAAGCGCTTCAAAGGGGGGGGGGTCTAAAGTATCCTTCACCCTTCAATATTATATTTATTTGCTTAGTAATGTACTTTATATAGTGTTTACTTACAACTACAGTGTTGTCTTTACGGCTATAAGTATCGTTGTTCAGCATATCGTTATGATTTTAGATGTTTTCATATAAATCATGTTCCTTTGCTTTCATTTTAAACAAAAATTCGTCGTCCTAGATAGTTATTCCAAACACAATACTATTCTATTTTCTTTTTGTCAAAAACAAGAAAATCAAATTTTTTTATTTCAAGATTTTCTCGTGTTCTTTATCTTAGCTTGATCGCCTTCTATGATCACATGCACTGTATGTGTAGCTCTATTATTTTTTAATTTTTAAAATACATGAGATGGATATATACAACTCGATGTGTTTTAATATATACCTTGACTTTCAACCTATCGTTATCTAACAATCCAAGGTCTTTATATATGTCAATATAATGTCGTTGTCTGGCAGCCTTTGTAAAATATATTTCTATACTGTAGAGAGCAAAAATTGCTGCGGATATAAGCCGTTTGTTTTTTGTTCAACAAGGTATAAATGACTGATGCTTTTAATTCTTTTTATTATATTTAATTACTCTCATGAGTATGTTAACAATTTTATTTTGTTTTTATAAATCTACTTTTGGGCTCTACTATCATCTTTGAGTTACCTCACCTAAAAAACTATACATAATCCAAACGACTCTTGTTGAAAAATAAATAATATTCTCATCTCCACTATTTTTGTATTGATGTACTTCTCTTATAGTTAGTTTAAGACTTATATTATTAATTTTAATTTAAAAGGCCTGTTTATACTATATCTATATTACTTATATAATCTTTCCATTTTCGATCTATTTAGTAATATTATTTATTTGAGAATGGTTGTAGACGAATTTAGAGCTTACAAAGTATCTGTCATATATTTATTTTTGAGATTTGTTTGATAAAATTTGGTTATCTCCTACAAAAGTAATCTATGTATAGCATATTTTTAATTGTGATTTGATTAATGATAGATTAATTAAGTCTTGTAATGTCACACGTTCCTTCGTAATGTGCCATTTTTTATAAAAAGTTTTTTTCTAATAACACAAAGCTTTTCTTTAGTTATTACAGACGATTTATGTACTGGGAGCTTTATAGTATCATGAAAATGGCTGCTGTTAAGTAAAATAAACAAAGCTGGTCATAAATTTTGCCTCTATAAGCCGGTGTTCAGCGAATAGCTTGAATAATAAAACTGAGTTGATGGTATTTTGTTGCTTACCCCCTTTTCAGTGCGTATACCTATTTATTGTAGATCGATTAAGATTCCTACGTGCCACGATAACAACTGCGAAAAAACGATAAAAATTTTCTATTTTATTTTTTTTAATCTTTATATTTTGAATCAATTCTGTTCATCATTATATATAATATGCAACCTTTTAAACTTATGATAAAAAAATCTACCATTTGAGAAATTTTAACTTGCTTATACATCTAACAGATAATCAAAATATCTCAAATCGTAAATTTATTGACCATATTTTATGTGTATTATGCTTGTTTCCATGCTCTTTGATGAATGTTAAATTAATCATAGCTTATAAGTTTATTATATAAAAATTAGACTTTACAAAGTATACAAAAATATGTCCGGAATTTTAGAACTTGTGCTGCTACTAAAAACTTTAAATGTAGATCATAAGTACATCAATAAATTAAAAAAATGTAGATAAAGATTTTTTTGTTAAGTTGGGGGTATTCAAGAGCCTAATGTGAATTTCATAAGGAATTTAAGAACTGAAAGAAGAGATTTTGAATGTACCTTGTGAAAAGTAATTAGTAAGTAAGATATTATATTGCAATATATCTAATATTGTTTTGTTTTAACTCAACGTTAATATTGATTATTAATAAAATTATTGTTTTTTTTTTATATAATCTTTTTTTAAAAAAAAAATAAAAATATCGCATTTTTGATTATAAAAACTAATACAATTCCCATTTATTGCTTAATAATAAATGAACAAACAATGAAACAAGTCCTAAAAAAATTCCCAATAAAAACATAGAAGAATAAACTTTAAGACCTTCTATAACCTCATTATAGATTTCATAATTTACTCTTATTTCCCTATTTTCTTTATTACTCACACTTTTAATTTCTTCGTTATTTTTAAGACTCATAATATTTACATTATTTTTAATTTGTTTCGGATCTGAGCCTTTATCGGCATCGATTTTATTTTCGTTAATTGCTAAAGTTGTACATTCACTAATAACATTCTTTTCATTTTGATCATCAAGAATTGCATGTTGAAATATCAATCCTTCTTTGTCTAAAGAAACTTGTGACATTTCATTTAACACTGTTTTATGTTCTTCAAAAAAAAATTTCTCTTCATCGTTATCTCTTGATTTAATAGATTGCTCATTCATCTCTCCACAAAGCTCGAGTTCTTCTTGAATTGGTTCAAAAATAATACTTGTCTTATTTAACTTTTCTCTACTGATCCTTATATCTTCCGATTTTTCAGAGGCTTTTGTATTTTTGTCTAAAATCATATCAGTGTTGTTCAATTCGTCGTTTTTTACAATAATTACACTATTATCATCTTTATTTACTATATTAACAGACACTATTTTGTCTCTAGGTCTAAAAACACTATCACAAGTTTTTATGACCCTGTGTAAATAACTCGAATTAGACCAGTTTACTTCATAGAACATTGTAGTAGTATCAAATACAAATTTATCACTAGTTATAAAATTGAAATCAATTGTTAGTGGTACTCTAACCGTTTTCTCAATATAATACCCCTTCTTAATATCTACCTTTAATGTCGTTTTTAATATAACCTTGCTAGTAATGAACATGTTTTTTAGATTTACTTGTTCATCTTTGAAATTATAAGTTTGTAACAAGTTCCAAAGTGTTTTTCTTTCAGAATCGTTTAATACATTGAAAGAATATTTTTCGGTTTTCCGTCCTCTATCAGATCGTTCTTTGTATGTATTAACCCTATTATTCTTAAAGTCTTTATCAACTAACTGGCTCAATACGTATATAGATTTTTTGCGCATGTTTGTGATGCCTAGATATACATCCATGTTATTATTGTTCGGGACGACTAAGATAATATCAGAACGAATTATAACCAATAAACATGTATATAAGAGTATCATGGGGTGTATTTCTGTGATGGATTTATATGAATAATATATTGACAGATGATGTCATGGATTGATGAAAATAAAATCAAATATGTGCCAATGAATTAGTGTATGATATTTTGGAAAAATATATTATTTTTAGTATAACGTTGTTTTATAAATTGTATTTTTTGTAAGAATTCAGAAGTAAAGTAAATCTTGTGTCCTAGGCAAATAGTTGCTATAAAGAATCAAAAGAAATGATGAGAAGTGAAGTTTAATGTTTGCAAAACAAAAGATGACTAAACCCAGAAAGTCTTGTGAAATTTACAAAATGAAAGATGGTCCAAGACTTAAATGTCGCCTACGTTAAAAACAAAAGTACAGATAAAACTTATTATTCCGTCAATATTTAGATAATTTCTACAGGTAAAGATTTTTAATCTTTTGATGACCAAAATTCATATTTTAAAATAATGTAAGAACTTATAATTCTATCAATTATGACTTGTATTATGCTAACAAAATAAAATATGTAATCAATAGACTATAGTTTATGTCGTTGGCAAATAAAAATGTATTTTTATACGTAAATTTCAATAAGAAGTTTTATTTTTCATATATAAAATTAGTATGACAGCCCCAAACCACAACACAATAGCAGATTTGCCAATAAAGTTCATTTTTTTATCATCTTTTGTGAGGTTCCCATGTTTTTCTTCTTCATTTATTTCATTTTCTTTATTAGTTACTGCTAGCACTTCTTTTTCCTTAGTTTCATCATCTTTATGATCAGAAGTTTTCAATGAACAATTTGTTGTTTGTTGTTCTTCATTTTTTTCCGTTGTTAAACAGTTCATTGTCTTATCTTCTTCAATATTTTGTTCGTTTATTGGTTGATTTCCGACTATCTCCGTTGCGACAATATTTGGATTATCTAGAACTACAAAAGAAATTTCGTTTACATCAGTAGACACAGACTCAATTTTAAATCTTGATTTTTCATTCGCATCTGGCGAATCAATATAAACAGATTCTGATGTTATTTTTTCAATTACTTTTTTAATTTCTAAATCCAAATTTTCATCTATCTCTGAGGTTGATTCAATTTTGTTTTCTTCATTATTAGTGTTAATATCTTTATTCGTCTTTACTATATCAGTATAAGATGAATCATCCGCTATATTTTTATTGATAATATCAACTTCTTCTTCATTTTTAATTGGTTCTTCATCAATAATAGTCCATTTTACTTCATACAGTTTTTTATTACTATCAAAATCTATTACACTACTCATGATTACCTTGTCTTGATTACTTGTTTCTATACAATAAGACTTTGTATTGTCAAATTTAAATGTTGTTTTTAAAAAAATGTTGCCGTTTTGAAATAGAGTTAATAGATAATTCTGTTCCGAGTCGCTGCTCCTGATATAAGTTAGCAAATAGTTTACGTATTCCTTGTCTTGCTCCAATATTTTAGAAAAAACATGGGAGGCAGTACTATCGTATTCTTTTAAGATGTACGTTTGATCCGTTTTTTCTTCTAGTAGACTTAAGTACACTTCTAAATGATGATTGCTGTTTTCAATAACAAAGACAGATCCGTTACAATATATTTTTAATAGACAAAATAGTAAATGTATCATGGGGATAGAAAATAATTAGTTATATATAAGAAAATATAAAATTTTTTATTATATTAAAAAATGATCTTTTACGATAAAGAGAATGATTTGTTGCCAAATTCTGTTAAATATATAACTTAGAAGAATAACCTTATTTATCATTATATTAAAAAATGACATATAAAATTAAAATGTAGATAAATTTAAGAAATATACTAGATACTTCGAATTATAATTAAATTTTGCCTATAGCTAAAAGAGAGTAGTGCAATTGAAAATCTAATAGAAGTAAAAAAACATACAAAAGGTGTACCATATACATGCAATATTTCAAATTATATGTTTCATTTATGCTATTGTCATAAAAAAAAGTTATATTTACTGTGTAAAAGCAAAAAAATTATTTAGTTTAATTTTTCATTACAAATAATTTATGTCGTAGCCAATCAAAGACATACTAATCATATTCTAACAAATATAATAATTGATTCTTTACTAAAGGTGTACATGACCGTTGGGAACCCGCATTGAAAATTGGAAAGGATTTCTTATCAAAAAACAAAAAATTGATTATAACTTTTGAATTTTTTTTGAAAATGGAAAAAAATTAAAGTTTATTTTATAAAAATCGAATAATGCAGAACCATCGTGTGCCCTACTTGTACTGAGACTAGTAGAAATGCGGCCATTGCCCTTTCGGTAATACTTTTGTATTACCTAATTTTAATATGATCAATGGAAAGCATATGATGCCGCATTAAATAAATCGCAGAGATGAATCACAAGACTGTGGATCATGTCGTCAATTTCGTAAACTTTAATAATTTTGAGACACAATATCAGAAAAATTGGGAGATTTAAATTTATTTCTAGGAGATATATCCGGTATAGACGTGAAATAAACCATGAAGAATAATATGAGTACCTTTTACAGTTCCTTTGACTTATCAAATACCGAAAAGTGTAGTATAAATTATCTTCTTTTTATTATTCAAAATAAGTTGTTAATTCTCTTTTTAATAATTTTTTCATATTTCCAATGCGAATTTGGTTTTCTTTTGCGGGTTCATTTTGCTAATGCAGATTCCAGACGGTCATTTACCGAGGCCGTAAATGGAGAAATCAATATACTCCTGAAACTTGGAATTTTAAGGGAAATCAGAATCCACTGGAGTAGCAGAATATTGATGGTACCTAAACCAGGTAAAACATGGATAACGTGCGTAGACTATATAGGTCTAAATGAAATATCACTAAAGGGCGCATACTTGACTTTTGAGTTCAACGTGTTTTTGACAGCCCTAAACTTCGACCATTTTGCAATACTGGACGCGATGTTTGTTCCATCATATTCCTTTACAAAAAAAGACAAGGGAAAGACAGCATTTCCTTATAGATGAAAAAAATACGAATTTAATCGTATGCCATTCGGACTATGTGATGCACCAGCAACATTCCAAGGGGGATGGACAATAAATTTAGTAAAAAAAACCAAAATTTTGTGATCCCCATGCATATACGATATTATAATCTATTATAAAAACAAGGGAGACCTTAAGAAACATGTGAAAGTAGTATTGGTAAAAATAAGAACGTTAAATTTATCGCTTAATAGAAAAGAGTATAAGTTTATAAATCAGAAACAAAGGGTTTAGGGAATGTCATTGAAAATAGAATCATAAAGGTAGACGAAACGCGCATCAAATATATACAAACAGCCCCAATTTCTACCACCATAAATGAATTAAGAAGTTTATATCAATAGCTAATTATTGCAGGGGTTTTGTGACAAAGATGGCAGAAATTATGGACCCTTGTATGACGTGCTTAAGGGCGAAAAACAGACTTCTGGTATAAAAATTTAAAACCGAATATTAAGTTTGTTAACCCCGCTAAAAAGTACTAAGTAAAATACAATACGTAAATACAAAATTATAAATCCCAATTCATACTGGTTTCTGACTAATATTAAACGGGAATCGGAGCAGTGCTTCTACAACAGCACAAAGGTGGAACTAAAAAAATAATACTATGTTTAGCAAGAGACTAAATAATGTCTGAAAATTTCTTCATTTATCGATAAAGTACTCTTTGACTTGGTTAAAGGAATAGGGCATTTAGACATTACCTTTTAGGAAGCAAATTTACGCTATAAACGGACCATAAAGCCTCAATCTATCTATGTACACGTAAGATTTCGACAAGTAGGTTTCTCATATATGTACTCAAATAGTCGGAATACGGCTTTTAAATGAAGTATATAAAATGAGAGCATAACATAGACGATGTATTGGTAGATTTCACCGAGATTGTGAAACGTCTAACATTGATTTACATCAGTTATCGAACAATAACACTACCGGCATACTAAAGGAGTATCATAAAATATCAGGGCATGTGACATAAAATTTATGATTTCTCGGTCATATCGTGAAACCATGCATCAAGAAGTATCAAATTCGTAAGTAAGTGCAAAATTTGTCTATGTTCGAGATATCAACAAAGAACAATGCCATACTTTTAAAAAGACCGACTCAGCTTTGAAAAGTTAATCTGTTTTAGAAACAACGGATACATATTTATAGCAATCGATCACTACTGCAAAACAAATAGAAAATAAAATTTTGCGTTGCGAAATATATAAGACAATAGAGAAATAAATCTTTGTAAGCATGGGATACCCTAAAGAATCTTGATAAACAAACGTTTATAGTTTGACAACGCTTAAGTAGAGGCATTTGGGTCTAAGTCAGTTTATCTTAGATATTTTGTTCGCCTTTTACCACCAAATAACAGATGCAGTGAATCATAGACATTGACGAACAAAATTAGCAAACTATGAGGAAATAATCTGAACAGGTCGTTCTAGAAGATTCATTGGCAGTAAATCTATCGTTTTTAGATCAAAGGGATCATCCTTGTAAATTTTTCAAGCAGCAAATAACATAGCAGTAGATGAAATTAAAAGAGCTTCTTAAGATACATACGAAGCATTAACTTACACAAAAACGTGATTTAAACTTTAAAAAATACATCAAAAAGTTAAATTAAAAAGTTTAGAATTATATAAAATGTTCTTCCCTGCGGAGATACATTAGTAATCTAGAATCTAATGGTCACTTGGCCATTTTATTGTCAGAATATTAGGTAAAGACAATTTGAGTATTAAGAAAAATTCTTCTGTTGAATTATGAGTCAATAAAAGTCCGATAAATAAGGATACGTCACTGACTGACCAATAATATTAGTTGATTACTAAAAGTTTAAAACACTCTTGAAAAGAGGAGAAAAATAACAATAAAGCATTGGTACTTTTTAATCCAATGAAATGACTTTTTGGCCGTTTTTATAAAGACAAAATTCCACATCTATTAATTTTTAATGAATTAACTAAGTCATTTTTTAAAGTTTTTCATTGTCCAGATTTTTTTTCTATTTTCAGAAATAATTATATTTATACCCAATTCTGTATACTATTATGTGGTTACACAATATTCATATTTTTTTTATAAAATTTATTATATTTATAATATTTATAATATTTATAATATTTGTCGTAGCCGATCAAATGCTGACCAATCATATTCTTACAAATGGACAGATTTGATTGGCTACAAAAAGTATTTAAAAACATTTCCGAAAGAGGGGATGGAAAATCCAAATAAAACATTTGACATGGCGACAACGACAAACAATGTCGGATGCTTCACAGGAGAAGCAGGTGAGGATGTAAATGTCTGGCTGAGAGACATAATGTTGGTAGGGGAAGTTTCGAAATGGACCAATGATCAATTCAAAACGGCATTGGTGAGCAAGCTCAGGGGGAAAGCATTATCATGGGCTTCCCAGACATAAGGCGGGAAAATGGAGACAGTCAGCTTAGAGGAAATACTTCATTTAATAAAGAAAAGATTTGGATCGTATAAGAACAACGATATAACACTAAGCAGGTTCCTCTCAATAATGGTCCCGGAAACGAGAGAAGATTACTCGCAGATGCTACAGGAAGCTACTGTAATATATGAGAGATCTCTTATAAATTTGGACGCTTTGTGCCAAATGGTAATTAATAAATCACCAATGGAGATAAAAGCTCTGTTATACCAGACCGCAACTACAGTCCAGACGTGGCAAGGATTTATACAAAAGGCGGAGGAGATATCGTGGATTCCATATCCCGATAAGATGTTAGCTAGGACTAAGCTACACGACAACGCGGGCAGAGGGCCCCACACTAATTTTTACAAAGAAAAAGGATTTAAAAAAACATAACCCATGAAAAACTACCGCGGCATACTAATAAACGGTGCACACTCCACGGGGAATGTAACCATTCCACAAGAGATTGCAAAGCACTTACCATAATACTCAATAGAGAAAGAAACAACTTGAAGAGAAAAAATATAAATGCCGTTGAAGAATACGAAAGTGACGAGAAAGATCATGACAATAAAGAAATTGAATTCTATTTACATCCTATACAAAATAGTTTTAACCCATTGTTTGTTCAAAGCCGTCTCTTTAATAAAAATACGAAAGTACTACTAGACACTGGGGCCGATGTTTCGGTCATAAATTACAATGATATTCCACAAGAAGAACGTAATAAGATTATTAGATATAATGGCGTAGTAAAAGGTATAAGAAATGAAATATTAAAAATTGAAGGCTATTTAAAAGACTGTATAATCGAAATCAATGGAAAAGGTGTGATCTTCTCACCCTTAATAATCAAAGACATAAAATATGTTATAATAGGAGCAAATGTAATATGCGACAATAAAAAACTGATTTTAGATATTCTAAATGCACCAAAATATAGAATCAACCAAATGTCGAATTCCGCATGTGATTTAGAAGAGAACAAAATTTTGAAAGAGTACGAGGACGTCTTCAAAACAGAAATAAGCGACTATACCCTCTGCACTGCAGGTAGTCATCGTATACAGACGAACAGTACGAAGATAATTTGCCAAAGGAACGGAAGAATACCAGTATCACAAGAAGAAGCCGTAAATAAAGAAATCAACAAACTCCTAGAACTTGGAATTTTAAGGGAAAGCAGAAGTCCCTGGTGTAGCAGAATACTGATGGTACCGAAGCCTGACAAAACATGGAGAATGTGCGTAGACTATAGAGGTCTGAATAGCATAACAGTAAAGGACGCATACATGACACCTAGAATCGACGAGATTTTTGACAGTCTATCAACTGCAACTATTTTTACAATACTGGACGCGACTAGTGGATTCCATCAAATTCCTTTACAAGAAGAAGACAAGGAAAAGACAGCATTTTCGTATAGGGGGAAATTATACGAATTTAATCGTATGCCGTTCGGACTATGTAACGCCCCAGCAACATTTCAAAGGGCAATGGACAATATATTCAGGAAAGAAAACCATAATTTTGTGATCCCATACTTAGACGATATTATAATATATTCAAGGAACAAGGAAGAACATAAGAAACATGTGAGAATAGTATTGGGAAAAATAAGAGCGGCAAATCTATCGCTTAATAAGAAAAAGTGTAAATTCTTTAGATCGGAAATAAAGATCTTGGGGAACGTCATTGGAAACGGAATCATAAAGGTAGACGAAACGCGCATTAAGGATATACAAGCGTACCCAATTCCTACCACCATAAAGGAATTAAGGAGTTTTCTAGGAATGGCCAACTATTGCAGGGATTTTGTGACAAAGATGGCAGAAATTACGGGACCCTTGTATGATGTACTTAAGGGCGAAAAACAGACATCTGGTAAAAAAATTAAACTTACTGACAAACAGCTGGATACGTTTAAAACCGTTAAAAAAGTACTAAGCCAAAATACAATACGTACACAGCCAAATTTTAAAGCTCCATTCATTCTGGTTACTGACGCATCTGAAACGGGAATAGGAGCAGTGCTGCTGCAAAAGAACAAAACTGGAGCTGAAAAAATGATAGCCGCCTTTAGCAAAAGACTAGATAATTGTCAGAAGAATTATTCAGTTACCGATAAAGAACTTCTTGGCTTGGTTAAAGGAATAGAACATTTTAGACATTACCTTTTGGGAAGCAAATTTACGCTCAGAACAGACCACAAAGCCTTAATCTATCTATGGACAGTGAAGGATCCAACTAGTAGGATTCTCAGATGGGCACTCAAATTGGCGGAATACGACTTCGAATTGGAGTATATAAAAGGAGAGCATAACATTGCTGATGGCTTTAGTAGATTCCACCAAGAGTGTGAAACATGTAACATTGATTTACATCAGTTTTCGAATAATAACATCAACTACATACTAGAAAAGTATCATACAATATCAGGGCATGGGACATCAAATACTATGAAATTTATGATTCCACAGGCACATAAGTGGAAAACAATGCACCAAGACATTTCGAAATTCGTAAGCAATTGCAAAACATGTCTTCGTTCGGGATATCAACGCGTGAAGACAAAGAACAAAGTAATACTTTCAGAAAGACCCAATCTGCTGTGGGAATTTGATCTGCTTAGAAAACTTTCGGACAACAGCGGAAGCGGATACATATTTGTAGCGATCGATCACTACTCTAAATGGATAGAAACCAAGATCTTACGAAGCAAAAAGAGCTGTGAAATATATAAGGCGTATGAAGAATTAATCATTAGTAAGCATGGGATACCCGAAAGAATCTTGACAGACAACGGCTTAGAGTTTGACAACAGCGTGGTACAAGCATTAGGTTCAAAGTATAATATATCATGGGAATTTTGTTCGCCATACCATCACCAGACTACAGGCGCGGTTAAGAGGGTCATACAAACATTGACGAACAAAATTAGAAAATTAGCAAACTATGGCGAAATTGGCTGGAGGAAAGTTGTCAAAGAAGCTACATTGGCAGTAAATCTATCGTTTAACCGATCAATAGGAACATCGCCGTACATTCTAAAATACGGTCAGCAAATAACAACAGCCATAGATGAGAGAATAGGAGTTACCCTAAGACCTATACGAAGCAAGAACTTTTACGGAAGAGGGACTTAAACTTTAAAAAATACAGCAAATACATCGTTAAAGGGGAAAAAGATATAAAGCAAAAGTTTAAAATAGGAGAAGATGTTTTAGTTTACAGAGATTACCCAGGAAGTGGAAAGTTAGAAGCTAAATGGTCACCTGGTTATATTATTGTCAAAATTTTAAGTGAAGACGCATTTCTGGTAAAAAGAAAAAATTCAGCAGGCGAATTGAGAGTTAACATAAGTCATATTAAGAAGGACACGTCGAAGACTGATTGAGGGGGTGTCGTAGCCGATCAAATGCTGACCAATCATATTCTTACAAATGGACAGATTTGATTGGCTACAAAAAGTATTTAAAAACATTTCCGAAAGAGGGGATGGAAAATCCAAATAAAACATTTGACAATATTCATAATATTTATAATATTTTTTTTTTTTTTTTTTATCCCCCATTTTATGAATATTGATTTTCTTTACAGTAATATTGACCAGATCTCCCCTTCAAATCTCGCTCTTTTAAATATTCCCAATGAACTCCTTCTCCTTAAAAATTCTTCTCTTGACTTAAACAGAGTCAAATTCATTTTCTCAGTAGAAATCTTATTAAAAATTATAAAAAAGCCTAATGATTACAGATTATTAATAGATATTTTATTATTTGTACTTGATAAATACAAAGACACTTCTTTTATAATTTTCAGACTTCGTATTATCAAAAATATATCTTCTTTTTTTTATTTTGTACCAATGAGTTTTTATTTAGTAGATTTATTAAATCAGACTATTAATACCAATGAGTCTGATGAGTCGCAGACTTATGACTCATTGAGTATTAATAAAGTTGATACAACTTTCGTACTTGGAGAAATTAAGTCTTTGATTTTTGAGAATATGAATAAGTTTAGTGATAAATATGGATTTATAGAAGTAGTGGGTGTTATGATAGAAGGGATAAAGAAGATAAGTAGAGGGATTTATAAAGAGTATTGTGAGAATATAATTAGTGGATTGAATAAGCATAAGGAATATGTAAAGAAATGTAGAACTGAGAACATTAAACCCTTAAAACTAATAAAATAAACTTAATATATAATATATATAATATATATAATGTATAATATTTATAATATTATATCTATTATATATTATAATAGATATATTTAAATAATTGATATTTTTTTATTGGTTCCTTGTCTTTTTTATAATCCCTTAATTAATTTCCATGGAACCAAACAAGAAGTTTTTAGAAGCCAAGAAAAAGATAGAGAAAGTTCTGACTAGAGATCATTTCCAGAATACTCCCCATGAGCACTTAAATTATTGGAGACAATATGACAAATATAAAAAAGAAGACAAAACATAAATTAGAAAACTTAACTAGAAAAAAAACTAAATTAAAAATAATAAATATAACTAGAATTAGAAATATTTAATATAAATCTTTTTTAATTTTTTCATATTTTTTTTTGTTCCCCCTCATTTTATGCTTAGAATTATTGTAAACATTGTCACTACAAGTCTTGTCTTCTTTAACACTTACAACCAATTTAAAGTAGAAAAAGATAATAAAAATCTAAAAAAGATTTACAATATTTATTTCAAAGTTATGTGTATCTTCTTAATCTTAGATAATCTCTTATCTTTCATCTTGAGATTTATTCCTTTCTACCAGTTCTTTAAGCTTATTCTTATCATTTGGATGAGTGTCCCAAAATGCAGTGGGTCAATTTTCATCTACAGATTCTACGTCACTGGGTTTATGCGGAGATACGAGGAGGAACTAGACGAGAAGATCCAGGAGATCAAGAGACTAGTAGTGGAGAATATAAAGAAATATAAGGAATATGCATATGGGAAACTTAAAGAGAAGAAGAAAGAAGAAGAAGATAGTGAATTAAGAGATGTAGTCAAAGGAACAATAGAAGAGAAATAAAAAGATTTATCTTCTATATTTTAATTATAAAGTATTATATTTAATATACAATATTGTATTTAATATTGTATAATACTATTTGTAATATAACAATATATTTATAATATAATATGCAATATTACATTTTTTAAGCCCGGTTAGCTCAGTTGGTAGAGCATTAGGCTCTTAACCTAAGGGTCGCGGGTTCGAGTCCCGTACCGGGTGAAAAAGTTTTTTATATTTTGCCCCCTTATGATCCATCAGATAAATCTAGAGAATATTAAGTCTGTTACTTACGCCATTAAGAAATCTTCTACTAATATCAAGCCTCTTCTGGTCCAAGAGGAAGACACAAGGAAAGGCCTCTTGAAGACACTGAAGGCAGACATGGGAATAGAGAATGAACTAGTGCACTTACTCAATGTCCTAGATAATAACATGGAGACACTTGACCAAGAACTGGAAGATTTTAAGAGTGAGATATGTATGATAGGATTAAAGAACAAGAACAGTCAAATAGAATGTCTACTTGATAAATAAATATTTATCTAAATATTTGTACTAGATTTATTCTAGATTTGTTTATGTTGCATAATTTTATGTAATCTTACATAAACTAAATCTTGCATAAAAATATTATATACAAATCTTACATTATAATAATACAAATCTTACATAAACTAAATCTTGCATAAATATTTTATTTTATAGTTGTTTATTGAGTTAATATTATAAATATACTCTCTTGTTCTATTCCTATCTCTTCTACTCTAAATCCTGTCTCCTCACACTCTTTTCTTAAATCTTCAATATTATATAAATAATAATATCTCTCAAATATTCCATTAAACTTCACTAGATAATCTTTATCTTTCACTTGTCTAAACTTCTTCTTACTCTTCGTGTCTTCATTCCAGACATAAAGAAGAATCTTCCCTGTGTCTTTAAGAACACGCTTGAGCTCCTTTAAGGCAGCAGATCGGCGGGCACTGGTACTGAAATGATGTAAGACGGCGATACTGAGAACTAAATCGAAAGATTTATCAAGAAAAGGAAGATTTAAACAATCACCTCTTACTAAATTAGAAGATTTATTTATACATTTTAAGAGTTCTAAAGAATAATCTAAACCAAACCAAGTTCCACATTTAATATTATTATCACATAATTTAATATTATGACATTCGCATAATTTAATATTATCACATAATTTAATATTATCATCTATTTTTGTAGATTTATCTTGTTTCTTATTTGGTAAATTCCTACCATTTCCACATCCCGCATCTAAATTTATAAAATCTTCTTGATCATTTTTCTCTAAAAATTCTCTTATTTTAGGCCACATCTTCTTTCTCGTTATATTAAAATCTCCTGCATATTCTTTATAAAACTTGTGTACATATTCATTTTCATATTCCATTTCTTAAGGATAAAATTCCCCCTTTATGGATTTACTTATAAACAAAATGTCGTTTTTAATATATAAAAAATATAATAAAAAATCAACTAAAAGTTATTACAATATTAACAATATTGATATTGATATAAATGTAGATTATCTTGTTACTAATATAAGAAATAAATCTTATAAAGCTTTTCTGATTTTTATGAATTTGGAAATAACTCCAAATACTTTAAAATTAATATTTGTATTGGTAAATATAAAAAATAAAAAAGAAATACCGACAAGGAAAATAGCACTGGGGATGAGTTGTATAAAGAAAGAAGATCTTCCTGTGGAGATTTGTAATTTATTGGAGATTGTGGCGTACAATTCACGGGTTTATGAAAAAAGTGAGTATAAAAATGAATATAAAAAAAGAGTTATAGAATTAGAAGATGATGTATTGGGATTTTATATAGGAATGTATGATTTATATATAAAGATGAGCACAAAAAAGATATCTAATAATAATGTAGAAAATGTAAAAAACTTAGATACTACAAGTCATAATAATAGTACTACAAATAATATTACTATAAGTCATAGTAATATTTTAAGTCATAATGTTTTTAATTCATATCACTTGAAAAATTTAAAAGATATCTTTTTATTACATCGTAGTGACTTCTTAGAAAACCTCTTTTATAATTTTAAACAACTAAAAAAATTATCAAAAATTTCTTACACTTACATTCTCCACGAAACTATAAAATCAACCTTCAATAAAAATATCCCAGAGTTAGAAATACTTCTAACTGACTCTAGTTTCATGTTATATTACAATATATCACCACTAGATCAAGTCTCAAAAGAATTAATTTTAAAATTGAGTAAAATTTTTAAATTTTTTTTTAGACTAAAAAAAATTGAATATTTAGCTAGGAAATTACGAAATATTATTTATATTAGATTTGTAAATAGAGTGTATTATTATACATGTATAGAAGTAATAAAGAAATACGAAGTGAGTGATGTGGATAAAATAATGAAGGAAATGTATTTGGAAGATAATGGGTTTTATAAGTTGATAAGTCAGATTGAAGAGAAATTGATGAAGAAACTTGTAGGGGGACATTATGAGGATGATGAGAGAGAAATTAAAAAGATGATGAAAGAAATGTATGAGAAAAATGAGAATGAGATATTTAATATGTAAAAAAAAATATTAAAAATGTTTAGATTTATTTTGTGTATTTTTAGATTTTTATTTTGTAGTGTGTTGATAAAATCTAAGATATCTTTTTTTTATAGTGTGTTAACAAAATCTAAAATTTTTATTTTGTAGTGTGTTGACAAAATAAAAATTTTTAGATTTTATATTGTGCTAACTACTTAGAACCAATAATAATTATAAATATAATAAAAAAACAAATCAATTATTTTTAAAATTAACAAATTTTTTTTATTTTTTTTTATAACTCCTTATCTTCTTGTATAAACTCTACCTTCTCCAATATGATATCTTTCTTCGGTTTATCATTCTTATCAGTCTCAATATCATTCAATTCCTTCAATACCTCCGTATTCGTCACTTGTCCAAACACTACATGTTTACCATTAAGAAATTCCAAATCTTTAAAACATATAAAAAACTGTGATCCATTACTATTTGGTCCACTATTCGCCATACTCAAAGAACCAAACTTGTGTTCATACTTAAAATTCTCATCAGGAAAAGGCTTATTATTATAAATTGACATACTTCCTGTACCATTCCCATATTGAATGTCCCCGCCTTGAATGACGAAATCTTTAATAAGACGATGGAAAATAGACTTTTTGTAAGATAATTCGCCTGTAGATAAACCGACAAAATTTTCTACTGTTTTTGGACAATCTTTGTAAAAAAGATCTATGAGTAGTGGAGTGGAGAGAACATTGATGAAGAGTTTGGCTTTGATGATGTCTTGATTGAAAGAAGCACAATGTAAGACAGTGAGGAATGACAGCACAAACATGGGGATAAATATAAAGAATATTTTATGAATTTGATCTTTATTTCACTACAAATTAGTGCAATTAAAATGCGATATAAATATATCATGACTGTATTGGAAGATTAATACTTATAGAAGATCAAAATATAGAAGATGAAGTATAGAAAATCAAAATATAACATATTTCAGAAGATCAAAGCATAAAAGATGAAATATAGCATATTTTATGTAAATGAAGTTTTTTATTGATCACTCAAATTCTTAACTAACTCATACAACAAAGGAAACCCTCTCCCTGTCATTCCTTTCCCATACAAAACTTTATTCCTATGGTCAAAATCAACACCCGCAATATCAAAATGACACCACTTGACATTTTCTTTAACAAATTTAGACAAGAAAATCGCCGCACTACACGAGCCTCCTTTTCTATTCCCTGCATTTTTAAGATCTGCCACATTAGATTTCATACAAGACAAAAAAAGATTAGACAGGGGCATCCTCCAGGCCAAGTCTCCTGACTCGTCACTCGACTTATTAATTATTTCATTAAGATCTTCGTTATTACAAAAATATCCCAAATAATCTTCACCTAGTGCCACTGTCATGGCGCCTGTAAGTGTAGCAATATCAAATAAATATTCTGGACTACTTTCTTGTGCAAATGTAAGTGCATCTCCAAGTATTAATCGGCCTTCCGCGTCTGTATTGTCTACTTCTACACTCAAGCCAGACATGCTCACATGCACATCTCCGGGTTTAGTAGCGCGGCCTCCTGGCATATTTTCAGAAAGAGGCAAAATTGCCTCAATATTAATTTTTAATTTCTTATCATGAGCCAATTTTATAGTAGCGAGAACTGTGGCAGCACCAAGCATGTCACCTTTCATGGCCGACATATTAGCAGGGGATTTTAAAGAAATACCACCAGTATCAAAAGTAATACCTTTTCCTACTAATGAGACATCAATATTGTCTTTATTAGATCCTTTATAAGATATTTTTATAAGTTTCGGGTCTTCATTTGATCCTCTAGAAACACCTAGTAAAAGATTCATATTTTTTTCAGACATGAAATCCTTGTCATAGACTGTGAAATCCATTCCTTGACAATATTTCTCTACATATTTAGTGAAAATACTTGGAGTCATCAAATTTGCGGGTGTGTCGCCTAGAAAACGCACGAAATTCTGGGCATTAGAAATTTCTACAAATTCGTCATACTCGCTAATAATAGAAATAGCTTGTCGATCAGAAGATTTTTTAAATAAAAAGTTGTATTTATAATAAGCCAGTACTATTCCTGATATAAAATCTCTTATATTGTCAATATTCTTGATATTAATGTTTAGTGGATTATCAAAATGAGACAGTAAATTGTAACAAGACGCGCCGCTTGTCGCGACACTCGCCCTCCATTCGTCGGCCTCCTCGTCGTTTCTAGAAAGGCAAACGAAACACTCAATGGATTTGTCAGGCATGATACGATAAGTAGAATTGGAGGCTGGGTTTAGATTTTTAAGATAATCGAGATTAGAGGAATCAGAAGTGGAGTATTCTTTATTCTTGTAAGAATATGGAATTATATTAACTTTAATAGCTGATTCTATTGGGACTGTTTTGACGAAAAGTTGTTCGTAATTCAAAAGAGACATTTGGGGATTAAAAAAAACAAATTATAAATTGATTATACAAATTTATATTTTGAATTACACAAATTTATATTGTGATGTATACAACTTTATAATGTAATTATAGATTTTAAAAGTGAATTGTACAATTTCCATAATTTACATTATAAATTTACATTATTAATTTTTAAATATAGTAAAAAACATGTATAATTTTATTTCTCATTATTCAAGAAACTCCCTTATAATTTTCTTGATTTCATTCTTAGTTTGATTTAAAAACTTCTCATTCTGTTTTCGCATCTCATCTGTAAAATACTCTATCAAATACGAAAAATCAAAATTTTTAAATTTTAATTTACTCCTCAAATCCTTAAAAATATCATCAAGTGTCACAGAATAAAATCTTCTATTTATCAATCTCTTTTCAAAATACTTAAAACAAGTTAATATGTGATCTTCTATTAATAATAAAATTTTTATATTAATTTTTTTATAAATTTTTTTTTCTTCATCAAAAAATTTATAAAAATATTCAAAAACTTCATCAATTAATTGTAAAAGTGGTTTACATTTTGAAATTCTTAGTAAATTTTCATTAAATTTGTATTTTAGAAAAAAAATCAAAAAATCTTGATTTTTTTTTGAAAAATTTTCCAAAATTTTTATATCAATAAAAAAATTTATATTCTTTTGTATAGTAAAATTTCGACTACTTAATTTATCATATCTTTCTGTTTCTAAATAATATTCTTCTAAATCTTCATCTTTATTTATAATTTTATTATCTTCTGTTACAGAATTTTCATAATTATAACTTAATTCTTTAAATTTATCCAAAATTCCTATTAATTTAACTTTTTCCCCTTTAAAAGATAACTCTGTCTCGCCCATTTTAATTTTAAGTTCATTTTTAATATACATTTCTATTATCGAATAATTAAATGTATTAATTAATGAATATTCTCTACCATTTTTCTTACCAATAATAAGTATGTCATTTGTCATTAGTAAAATGAAATCATCTAAAAACTCGAAATGTTCCAAAATTCGTGTACCAGTATCAAAACTTGATAAATCAGTAGTAAAATTTTTCAAAATCGCTTTAAAACTTTCAAGTTTTTTTTTATTTACATTTAAAATTTTTTCATTTTGGAAATTTGTATGGAAAGTTAAATCTTTTAATTCGTTTAGTTTTAAGTAAACAGATTCGTAAGAGTAAAGGATATCGAGTAAGGAATCAGAATTTTGGATAAATATTTTGAAGATTTCGGTTTCCATGTTTGATTTTATAGAAGATATTTTGTCTTTTTCGATTTGTAAAACTGACTTTTCGTAGAGAGGGAATTTGTCATTGAGATAAGATGCGAGTTTTATAGATTTGTATTTCATGAGATTTGAATTTATTTCAACCATGTCTAAGGGCCAAATTTCAATATGACCAAATATACTATTATAATAATTGTATCTATACTATAAACAAAGAAATTTAAACATGTATTATAATAAAATAAATAATTTTAATTAGATTTCTTATCATCAAACTTTAATATAATTATATAACTTATTGTAATGAAAATTTTAAATCTAAAATATGATACCACTGGAGTCTTTAGATGCAAAGTTTATAATTGATTGGATATATATTCGGCTTATTAATTACTTTTCACAGGATACGCTTACAGTCTCATCTGGCAGAGACGCAAAGTTTAAGATTTTTAAAAGAGGTTACATTTAAAATCTCATTATTAAACCACGTATAAAAAACTTAAAAACTTAATTTTTTAATTTAATTTCTTCCCATGAAATATTCTCATTAACCAGTTCTGTTATCAATTCCACCACTTCGCTTATCTTCACTCTTATCTGTTCCATACTGTCTCGCTCTCTAATAGTCACTTTATTATCAATAAGTGATTCAGGATCAAATGTAATGAAAAATGGTACGCCGATCTCATCACATGACGAATATTTCTTACCAATACTACAAGACCTATCATTAATTTCTACTACAATATTCTTATTATACAATTTATCATTTATCTCTTCAATATATTTAGTAAATTCAGTATTAAAAACCACATAAGAAATTACCACTTTAGTATGCGACATGATGGGTTTTAGGCGTAAAACAGGCCTGTTTTCGCGCATATAAAAGGCGTGCTCAAGTAAAATGTATAAAATCCTGCCTACACCAAATGAAGGCTCAATAACATCAGGAATGGTTTTTATCTCATGAATCGTTATATCAACTAAAGAACATTCTAATTTATAATCTTTATCTTGGAATTTGTAATTTAAAAAATTTTTATCATTTTCTTTAAACATATTATTTTTGATAAATTCTTCATCTAAACTACTAATTTCATTATTAAAAACTTCATAATCCTTTTTAAAAATTTTTATCCAATCTTTTTTTACTAAATTAACTTTCCATTCTTTTTTATTTATAGGTGGTACAATTTTTTCACTAAAAGATAAATCTATACCTGTCGCCTTACTATGACAAGTCAAATCATAAGCAGACCTGTCAGCTATACCGACACATTCAATCCACCCATAAGACGAAAATATTTCACAATCCCAACAATCTTTAGCGTAATGAGCCATTTCATCTTTTTTATGTTGTCTAAATCTTATCAATTTTGTATCTATACCTATTTTTTCTAAAAATAAATATGTTCTACCTATAAAATATCCTAAAATTTCATTATCAATAATATTTGATTTTACTGCGTCTTCTAAAGACATTAATTTTTCTTTATCATCAAAACATAATTTTAATTTTAAATTTTTTACTTTTAAAAATTTTTCAAAATTTTTTTTTGTAGGTGAAACAAAAAATTCAATTTCTGCTTGTTCAAATTCTCTAGTTCTTATTAATCCTGATCTTGGACTTATTTCATTTCTAAAAGCTTTACCAATACTAGCAGATCCAAATGGCATTTTTTTATTATTAAATTCGTATAATTTTTTAAAATTTAAAAATTGGCCTTGTGCCGTCTCAGGTCTCAAAAAAACAGATTGGTTTTCTTTATAACCAAGATTTGTTTCAAACATTAAATTGAATTTCATAGCAGATGATAATTCATTATTATCTGGTGATAAAATTTTATATTTTTTTATTAATTCATCAATTTCAAGACAATTTGCTACATCAACTCTTTTTATATCATTTTTTATAGTATCATTTAGATTTAGTTTTGATAAATAATCTATAATTAAATGATCAGCACGATAAGAATTTTTATTTTTTTTATCAATTATTAAAATATCACAGAATTTGTCAACATGACCACTTGATTTTAAGACGGAGTATGGAAGAAGAATAGATGTATCAATTTCGAATAATTTATCGTATTGGATGAAATGTTTTCTGAATAAAGAAAAAAAATTTTGTTTTATACCAAAGAGAATAGGACCCATGTCAAATAGACCGGCCATGCCTCCATAGATTTGAGCAGTTTGGTTTATGAAAAATCTTGATTTTAGAATTTGCTCTAGTTTTTGAGTATCAAATTTTCTCATATTATTTTGAGGGGTCAAACTTAAGAAAAAATCTAAGTGAAATTTATGTCTTTTTTAAAAATAAAATTTAAGTCAAATTTATGTCTTTTTTAAAAATAAAATTTAAGTAAAATTCATTTTTATCAAGAAGGAATCTGTCTCTGTGATGCACATTACTACATCACAGAGACAGATGTCACACAAAATTAGGACATGTCAACCATATCATGTCGCCTGCCAAGACGAGTCACACAAACAAAAAGATGTTTTATGTTTAATACTTTATTTTAAATATTCCAATGTTTTTATTTAATGCTGAGACATTTTTTAAAATGCAAATAAGTTCTAGAAGAAGTTACTTCTAGAAGGAATGAAGATGAGTCCTATAAGAATTAACCACAACAAACAAGAAAAAAAAGTAGTGTCATTTAAGCTATTTAGAATATCTTAAAATATTCAAGAAATTTATATTAAGTACTAAAATATCTTAGTACTACAAATTAAAAAATAAGAGGTCTAATAAATCATCAAAAAATGATCAAATATTCCAAAATAAGGCCAAAGTTAAAAAATAATGTTTTAGATCTGTAAAGGTCTTAAAGACTTCCTTTGATACTAGCAAGTCTTCAAAAGAAGCAAACAATAAAAAGAAGATATGAGACAGAATGTCGTAATGAATATTTTCATATTCTATATAACCCTTTATTTGATAGTAAAATTTCTCTTTTATTTTATTTTACCTGTGTTTGTCTTTGTTTGCTCATTTTTCATCTTTTTTTGTTCACCCTTAGGATGACGAAAAAAGAGACCGAAGAAAAAACTTCTTCGTCGCGTAAGAACACTAAGACTAAAAGACAATTAAATGATAGTATGTCTGAATTTGATCTCAATGTAGGAAGCAATCACTTTGTAGCAAACTGGTTCCAGCAGATTAGTGGTGATCTCAGGGCAATAAGAAAATTATTAATGGAACAAAATAACCAAAACAGGAGCAAGACAAAAAAGATACTAAAAGAAGAACCAAAAGATGTGTATGAATTGAGCAGGATATCAGAAGAGATAATTGAGACTATAAATCCAAGAAAGAAAGTAAAGAAAAATAAAGACAATATGACAGACAAGATAAAAGAAAATGAAAAGAGCAAAGTCAAAGAAAATGAAAAGAGTAAAGTCAAAGAAAATGAAAAGAGTAAAGTCAAAGAAAGCAAAGTAAAAGAAAATGTGTCTGACAAGATAAAAACATCATCGCAAGAAAAGATCAAAATTAAAGACAGTTTAAAAGAAAGCAATGTAAAAGACAGTTCAAAAGAAAAAAGCAATGTAAAAGACAGTTTAAAAGAAAGCAATGTAAAAGCTAGCGAAGAAAATAAGATAAAAACAGCTTTACAAGAAAAGAGCAAAATTAAAGACAGTGAGAAGAGCAAAATTAAAGACAGTCTAAAAGAAGTCAAAACAAAGATCGACGAAGAAAATAAAATGAAAAAAAGTATAACTCAAAATATTAAACTTAATAGCAGCTTAGAAGAAAAACTTAAAGCAGGAGATTTTAAATATAAAAATAAGATCAACAAGGAGAATCTAGAAGAAAGTGACAAATCTCAAAATACAATTGAGGATTCATCTCAAGATATACGTTATTTGACATATCCAAATGAGGAATATAATGACGACTTCTGGATTGGCAAATTAAAAGATAAAGTCGGCATTGGAAACCCCTTTACTGTATCAGATATCCGAAGAATTTATCTCTGTAAACCTTTGAAAAAATTTCATGTAAAAATGTGGAGCAACTTACTAAATAATCTAGTTTTGAGGAATAAGATCAAAATAGTGGATACTTCTGGAGGAAAGACACATTATCAACTAATATAGTAATAAAAAGAAATTATTTAAAAAAATATTTATAATATAAAAAGACAAAATACAAAACACATATATAAATTTTGATTTTTATTCTATTTTATGAAAATTAGTTACAGTGGTATCTCGACAACAATTACTAATGAAATTTCTTATATAACAACCAGGTATTTATTTAGATGTTATAGATTAATTTATATTATCATACTAAGCCAAAGTACACTTCTTAAGTAAGTTTATTAATTATATTATTTAGTTCTTAAAGATATTTCATAAGATTCTTTATTTAAAGAATATTTTTAAATCAGATAGAAAAGTTTTACATTATAAAATTAATTATGTAGTGGAAAGAACCCCTTCAAAATTAGGTCACTAAGAATCCTAAGATGTGGTTTAGTAAAAATGATTAAAATTATATGTGTAAAAGTATAGATGTTTATTTATTATTTTTGTTGTACGCAAATCTGTTATTAGAAAACATGGGTTTATTTATTTACTGAATTTATAGTCCAAATGTCAAATATCTTGGGCGAATGTCATTTAGAAAATAAATGGAAGACATTTTACATCTTATACTTTCAACACTCTTTCGTCTTTAAAAAAATATACTTCCTTAAGTTTCTTAAACTTTAGGTTATAATTTTTCCATTTGCTAACTTTATTTCGGCTGATCCAAGTTTCTAAAATAATAGTTGCGCAGAAAATATAATACGCTTCCAATTGATGGTCTTTCTCTTTGAATTATGATAGAGTATTTTATCTTTTAATTTCCTTTTAGGTCTGACTTCATCCAGTTTACAATAACTTGTTTTATAACGTGATATATAACGCCTTTGCTGTTTCGACATTCTTTTATTCAACCACATTTCCTGTCGAGCATTTTAACATGCGGTGGAACAAATTAAAATACTCTTTAGGCCTTACCTATTCCCTTGCGTAGTCTTTTTTGTTAAAATTCGATACTTTTTTCGGCTTCTCTGCGTACGTCCGATTAAATCTCTCTACCAATCCAGTAGTCGTCGGCGAGTAAGGAGCTCCTAGTCTCCATTAGATTTTGTACTTCCTAGATAGTTCTTTTATGCTGTTATCTACGAATTCCCTTCCATTTTTCGAAATAATAATCGTTGGGACTCCGTACTTTAAAGTGGTTCCTTCGATTCCTCTTCGCGTTTCGCCTGTATCTTTTGATCGTAACGGTATTACGTTCGCAACCTTTAAAAGTGATCAATTATCGTAATATATGTTTTATTCCTGTTGGCATTGGGATAGTGCGCTTGCTCTGACGATCTCTCATAGTTCGTTGGGGTTAGATAAACTAACTAGAAAAGACTTTTCTTGTATAATATGATCCCAGTTGCTGACATTGGAGACATCTTCGTAGTACGAGTTAACTTCTCTATCTTGATGTTTTACTTTCGTTCCTCGTAAAGCTTATATTATTGCACTTTTTGGTCCAGGGATAATTAGTCGTGCATTTCTTGCACCAACTCTGTCACATTCCTTTGTTCCTTGATGATGTTAATTGTTTCGCCCATCATTTTACTCTGACAGTCACTAGAGTTACTCTCCCCTTTGATATGCTCTATATCCATATCGTATTCTTGTAAATACGATTCCCGCCTTGCCAACTTTGTTTTCATCTTTGTATTCTTAAAAAGATACTTTATGGCACTATGGTATGTTTAAAGCAAAAAAATTCTCTATAAGACAATGTCTATAGTGCTCGATTGCTTTAATCACCGCCAGTAACTCTTTCTCGTTTGATGAATAGTTTCTTTCGGGCTTTGAATGAGCTTTCGAATAATGACTTATGATTCTTTCTTTTCCGTCCTGTATCTGTGATAATATTGCGCCTGATCCAAGGTCCGAAGCATCTGTAGTTAGTATGTAATTAATTAAAAATTTGGTATTGCTAGTATTTGTATTAAACTATGCTTTATTTTAAAAGTTTGAAAGCTTTTATGTATTTATTTTCAATTACCATGTTCTTCCAGTCAACGTCTACGTTCTTTTTTATAAACCCATATAAATATGACATCTCTTTTCGATAAATTTTTACGAATTTACTGCAAATGCTGATTGTACCTAAACAAGAATCTAACTGTTTTTTAAGATTCAAAGTTCTTGAATAGCCTTAATTATTTCTGGATCAATCCTTGTTCCTCTGTAAACTACTACATGGCCTAATATCTGTATTTCTCTCTTTTCATATTCGCATTTTCCCGATAAGCTTTAATCTTGTCCCGCTAATCAGTCTTAACATCTTCCTGGCATGTAACTTGTGTTCTTATGGCGATTTGCTGTATATAATAACATTGTCATATAAGCCATAGCAAATTTTCTTAAATATAAATATACTTCGTTAATTGTTATTTGTAGGCTGCCATGCCGTTCACAAGACTGAACGGTATGTACAATAATTCGTAAACTTCGCCGCCGCATGCGAATGCAGTCTTTTTAATATCATTTCATTCATTTTAATTTGGTAGTATCCAGGGTGTTCATCTAGTTTAGTAAAAAAGCTAGCTCCATGTAAAGATTCCAATATTTCATATACTCTTGGCATCGGATATAAGTCTTTGATGATAATTTCTTTGAGTTTTCCGTAATCAACACATAGTCTATAAAAGTCGTTCCTTTGCCAGTACTACGGGCTTCGCCACGGGTTATTTGTTTCCCTTATACTACCCTCTTTTAAATACTGTTAAACAATATTATTTGCTTCATTACTGCAACAAACCCTAGTCTGTAACAGCCACTTGTTATTGGAAAGTAATCTTGTGTGGTGATTTTATGTTCTCCGAGTTTATTCTCTTCTGTCCATTCAAAAATGACAATCTGTACTAAAATAAACTATAACGTTATGTTTTCTTTGAAGTCAATTCCCATGATCATATCAGAAGTTATGTCATTCGTCGCCACAAGGTTTTCTTCGAAAAGTTTCTTCAAATTAAAAACTTTTGTTTTATCACACCGCAGGTCTTGAATTCTGTACCATTAGCGGAGATGAGGTTTTTGCCGATTCTAATGCCCTGTTCCATAATATTTTTTATTTGATTAACAATACTTATGCTCCAGAGTCGACTAGTGCTTGTATTTTAATACCTACAATTTTCTTTAAAATTGTAAGGTCTTTGTTACCGTATTCCCGAGAGATCAAGACAATAGTAAATATTGGAAGTTTTATGGTTGTCAATTTCAATATTATTTAACGAGCTAATTCCGATTTCGCCTATTTTCTTGCTGTTTGGTTCCCTTTTTCGGTTTCTAAGGTCTTACTTAAAATGTCTATTTCGACGGCAGTACCAACATTCCATACTATTTTGCACTTTGAAATTCTAACGAATCCTCTAAAGCTTTTGGATACGCTCTTTATGTTCTTGGCCTACTGCTGCAATACAATCCCTGAAATGCATTATAAATATAGTTCGAATCACTCCTGCAAAGTATTCATGAAAGTATACCTCCAATATCGTCACGTAGTTCATTAAACGAATGCAATCAATACATTATCTGAAAGTCCAGCTTTCGTACAAAACTTTTCATTTGATCAAGATATAGTAAAAGTAAACCTTCCGTAAAAGACATCTTGCCAGATTTTTTATGTGTCTGACGCTTCACATTCGCTTCAAATACGCAGCTCCATTGCACTGATTTTGGTTAAATTGGTGCTTAACTTGCTTAATGATCTCCAAAGAAAAATACCTTTCCTTCTTCTCCGCAATTTGCTATCGTTGCCCATCCCCTTAAGTATCCCAAGAAAGCATCGAAGTATCGTCTTGCTATTTCTAAAAATTTTCGTGTTTGCTGTTGTCGCAAAACTGTTGTACTCTAAACTGTTACTAGAAAACATGGTTTTATTTATTTAATCATTTTATAGTAAATATCTAATGATATTTAATCATTATTAATTGACATTTATACTTTCAACACAAATACGTTTATAATTAAGGCTAAAGAGAACTTACAGCCCCCGCATTTGAGGCGCTACGATTTTTTTTTTCGAACCCCAAAAATGAAGTGTAAAAAAAGGAGGAGCAAAAAAGAGACAAAAATTACTAAGCACTTATGATATTAAAAATACTAAATAAATATATATTTATGTACACAATTATATTTTAATACAAGTTTTTACAATAATATAAACCAGTAAGCATTTTTTGCCCTTCTGTTTGTTTGAATTGGGGACAAAAACACTCCCCTCTGAGATTGTTCACTTTATTATTTTGAACCCCAAAAACGAAGTGCAAAATAAAGGAGAAGCAATCATTAGTACTCAAATTACTTGCATCTTCAAACAGTAAAAATACCAAATAAATATATATTCTTATACGAAATTTAATTTAAAAAAAGAATATAACCATAAAACTATAAAAATTCTAAATAACTTAACATATTTAAATTAAATTTTTTGATTTAACAATCTGTATAGATCGTTGAACATTTATTTAAATTTTCTTATATAACTAATATTTATAATTTTAATTGTTGATTTATTATAAAAGTAGATTTTCTTCAAAAATCTACTTTCATAATAAACCAACAATTAAAAAAAATTGAAAAAATAAGAAGGGCGGAAAAAGATACAATACTCTAAATGATTATTATAACTAAATCTAAAATTAATTTTTGTATAAAATCATATATTTATTTGCTATTTTTAATGTAATAAGTGCTTAGTAATTTTTGTCTCTTTTTTGCTCCTCCTTTTTTTACACTTCATTTTTGGGGTTCGAAAAAAAAAATCGTAGCGCCTCAAATGCGGGGGCTGTAAGTATCCCAGCTCCTATAATTAATAATAAAAACAAAAATTTTTATGAATAAATCCTTATTTTGAGAAATTTTAAGTACTTTCTAAATGATAAATTATAAAATTATTTTTAAACTTTGATCAATTTTTACATAAAAACAAAAAAAATAGTACCTCATTATGAATATTTCGAATTTACTCAATGGTATTATGTTTATACAAGCAAGTGAAACTTTACTTGATAATGTTATTAGTACAATTATTAGGAAAAATTGAACTAATGATTGTGTAGCAATACCCATCAATACAAAAATCCCCATTGTATCTTTACAGTTTTTATGTGAAGGTTTTATAAGTTTTACGCACGAAAATCTAGAAAATAAAGAACTTGCGGTTGGGTTTCCACCTAATATAAAATTAAAAATCTCTAAAAACACCATTCATTTTATTCTTGAGGAATTAGAATGGAATCTAAAGATTTTATTGGGCAAACACGATTTAGAAACATGTGTTTTGATTTACAATGAACAGGAATTTGAAGAGTATATTGATCATGATAGAGGTATTACCATGCGAAAATTTATAGAAGTACTTAAAAAAGAAAATTCATATGTAAAAGAGATGAAAGGCAAAAGAAAATTTTATTTTAAAAGTATTTGTGACAAAAAATCTTTTATAGCGGAAGCATATCAAGAAATGGCAAGAATTCAGTTCACGACACAATATAAATTATGTATCCCCGAATCATACATCAGAGAAGATGGTCATAGTATTAGATTTAGAATAAATATCCCCGAATATGTAGGCAATATGTATTATTTTTTTGAAATAAATATTTGTGAATTTGAAGACTCGATGGACATGCTAACAATTGATGATAAAAAATGGTCCAATGATCTTTCCAAGATGTGTGATTCTATATGCAAAGGCAGTGATAATATTATGCATTCAATACAGTCATATAACATGTCAGAAAACTTAACAAACGAGGGCCATGGAAGAGAAAGTGCTGGTAAAGCCAAAAGAGATTTAGAAAGAGAAGAAAAAATGTCACAACTTAAATCTGAATTTTTTTTAAGAAAATTAACAGAAATTATAAATGAAAATAAAAAGTGCACTAATATGGGCGACAATGCTTATAATGAAATAACTGATTTGTTACTCAGTACATATGCTATTGTCAGAACGAATAATTACGATAAAATTGAATTTTTTGGTGTTTTACTTAAAAAAAATAAAAATTTGGAAAATATTTTCATGCGAATAATAAGTGATAAAAATTCAAGACTTGAAAAATTGCTAACACTTCTCTTATCCAAAAATTTAACAGTGGACAAAAAAAGACTTAATTATATAATTAGAGGTAGTAAAAGTATTATAAGTAGTGAAGAGCATGAAACAAGTAATAATAAATATAATAGTAGCATAGTTGAGACTTTAATGCCCCAAAACATCGAATTTAGTCAATTATCAAAAAATTTTTTGTTGATTGAAGTAGAAAGATATATTAATGAAAATTACAATATTTCTGATGGATTTTTAGAAACTTTAAAAGATATTGGATATAAAATTGGATCTGATTTGACTTCTAATTATTATCTTAGTAGGGAAAAGGAATATATAAATTTGCTTGGAATAATAAATTTTTTGATTAATAAATCGAATGAATCACCAAAAAATGTCAGCATACGCAAAGTATGTGCAATGATTTCATTACTTACGGGATCAAAAATAAACTATATGAAGAACAACAATAATGGCGAATATGAAATGTTTGAAAAAGATAAGATTATCGAATACATTGGACTAGATAAGTCTAAAGTAGAAAAGGCCAATGAACTCATTAGAATATCTTTTTGCAAACAACTCAAAAAATTAATTTGAAAAAAGAATTAAATAAACAAGTTTTTAGAGTTTTTGGATAGCAGTTATCTAATTTAAATTTTTTTTATCGTAGTTTAATTTTTTAAAATTAATATTACAGGTACATGAGGTTTTTTTTTCCGCATTGAAGATTTGAAAGGACATTTCTATAAAAAATGACAAAATTGGTATAACAACATACGTAAAAAGAGAGTTTTTGAATATGGAAACAAATTAAGGTTTATTTTAAAAAATTGCATAATGCAGAACCAGCGTGTGCCTTACTTGTCCTGATGTTAATAGAAAAGCGGCTATTATTCTTGAGGTGATACAAGATAATGTATTACCAGTTCTATTGTTATCATTATCAATGGTAGCATATGATTCCTAATTAGACAAATCACTAGGATGGAAATACAAGACTGTGATTAACATCATCAATTTCGTAAACTTTACGATCTTGAGCACATGCCCAATAAATTTAAAGATTTTGGTCTTTTTCAAAGGGTGATATTCGCTATAGGCTCGGAATGAACCAGGGCGAACTTTATGAGCTTCTTTTCATGTTTCTCCGTGTTATAAAATGCAATAAATTCGGCGGCTAAATGTCTTATTTCATTATTCAAATAAATCGATAAGTTTTTTTTTTAATTTTCCCTTTTTTTAATTTTTAAAGCGAGTTCCAAACGGTTCTCTACCAAATTGATAGCTTGATAATATGAGTAAGAAAATACCTAGCAATATAAACAACACAGAATCTTATTAAATTCGATGTTCAAAAAAAAAATTTTGCGCTTTTTTCAAACTACATTTTCTTTTGCACTTTTTATGGTACATTTGTACCCTTTTTCGCCAATAAAGGAAGAAACTCTGCAAAAAACATGTTTTCGTGGGGATGATCTTAAGATTTATGAACTGGTAGGCTTTATTGAATCTAATTCTACCAAAAGTGTAATTGCGAGAACATTATCTCAAAACTGTGGTGTTTCCAAGGAACAAGTTCTCCTATCTTTTCCAATATTCTTCTTTGCATGGGGCAAGAAAGGTGTGGAAAAAAGGGAAAAGGAATCATAGCTTGGGAAATCCCTTCCAGAAAAAAAATATCCAAGAAAGTAGAAAATCGAGAGATTTTGATTTGCAAGAAGTGATTTTTTTGATACATTTGAAGAGTGACCGGAAGTTAAGTCCCGGTCATGGGGGTTAAAAAATAAAACATATTATTTCAATAATTGCAAAGACAAAATCTGCACCAAACCCTTCATCCACAGTTTTTTCAAAAATCCTGCAAGCCGAATTTCCTTCTCAATGTATTTTTTTACGCTTAAAATCATGATTTAAAACGGTTTGTTGTATTATCTTTTTTCCTACTATATCTTCTTCATCATTTAACTTGCTTACTAATAAAAAAAACTATGGCGACTTGTACTGAATGTGTTTTTAAAGATATTTTGATAACCTTCATTGGAAGAATTCGTTCTTGGAAAAACTATATCCATATTATTTCGCGTGTGCCACAAATTCGATGGAGAAGACAACATAAATCAATATAATTTATAAAAAATAGCAATATAACTAAGTCAAACATTCCGGAAAATTTCTGTCTTGTTTTAATTCCAAAAAAGTATACAATTTTTCGTCATATTTTACATATGCAAGTGCCGTAAGAGACAAAACAAATTTTTTAATTTAGGTTCACATTTGTAAACAGAAGAAAGTCCTGAATTTTTAACACGTATATCAATAATTTGGGCTATATAAAAAAGACAACCTGAAATTTGACAATCCGGGAAAACTATAGAAAATGCTTTTATCGGTCATACTCAAAACCTGTTTTTATCAACCTTGGGTTGGGCTCTGGAAACATTCACTTTACCATTTAAAACAAATCAATTTGTTTCAAAACTTTTATCTTTCAAAATTGCAACTATTAGGGGAACACATGTGCATCACGGATAAAATAAATTGTAAAAGTTGATAACACATAATTGGGATCTTCGTAAAGGTCCTATCCATCGCGCAAATGTCATACTGTGCAATTTTTACATAGCCGAATCTGTAAAACAAATTATTATACTATCATTGGGTTCATCATTCTCGAAATTTCCAGGCCCATATCTATACCATTGTTCGCCTGTAAGAGTAATTAATAAATTAGCGCATAAACCCATAGTTTGTTTGGAGTATGGTTATGGATTTAAGAAATTCTTCCTAGGATTCCTTAATATTCTTGTTATAGGCTCAATAGAGCCTACTGCGGCGATGTTACTTCCCCTGCTTTTCTTAAGGCAGAAAAAAAGGTTTCTGGGAATTCTTTTCCCGAAATATTTCCTGTTTAATTTTATTTTTTTTTATTCTTCTTTCAGACCAGTTCAGCATTTGGTACCTGACCATGTACCTAAGAAAAAAAAATAATTCGAGATTGTTGACTAAACAATACTACTAATGGCCGTGGCATTACAACTTCTTAAATGCATCTCCAATTTATAGTAGTATTGTTTCTTTACCTTAAATATATATTATCATCTATTATTTGGTCCTTATTCCTATTCCTTTTAATGATATTTTTCGTCCTGGTTCTAGGGGTTAAAAAAATAAGAAAATTCGTTTTTCTTAACTCCTATGACTGAAACGAAAAAACCCCCGGGTACCTAATTTAACACAAGGAAGGGGCAATTTGGGGCTTATTATGTTTCTATGGCCAATTTTTTCTTAGCCCCCTTCTAGCAATATAGAATTAAACTTTTATTTTTAACCCTGTTTTTCAAAGTCGAAGTGTATATAGCGAAAAGGAACAAAAATCTTCGCAGTCTTGAAAATACTTTCAAGATATATTTTGATATTTATCTAAAAAACATTATTTTAAATCTATAGCATATGTATTTCTATGAAGGTTGTTCTTAATAGAAGTCTAAATTTGTAACATTTCTTTTTTTTTCTTTTGTCATTGCAATTGAATTTTGTTGTTGTTAAACGTGTACTAAATATAGTTTTGTTGTTCTAAACAGATTCTAGGTTTGATTATTTTCAGTATATATATAATGATTTTAACTTTTTACTACTTCATTGTTTTTTAATAGTCTAACTATGTCGTAATATGTGATATTTGCGCTTATTTAAGTATTCTTGAATCATAGATAAAATCAATTTGATAAGATATTATATATTTTCCTCCCAAAATAAATTTTTATATGATTATATAATTGTTTATTTGTTAAAAAAAGATCGTCTCAACGATGTAATTACTTTATATAATGTTGTTTATACAGAAAAATCTTGATCAATAGGTGGAAGAAGCGAATATTTAAGAAATTGGGAAAAAACGCAAATTTTTTTTGGCAATTATGTTATTTAAATATACAAAAAATGTTTTGATTCTTGCTTTCCCGTTTTTGTCTCAATCTTCGAACAACAGAGCTAAAAAATAAAAATTCTGTATTTATACTGATAAGGAAGTTAAAGTCAAAATACTTTAATGTTTGATGTTAAATAATCATATTTTTATCATCTTGATATTTTGTATACTAAAAAAAAATTAGTAAAATTAAGTACAACAAAGATATAATATCGCAACAATAATTATATTTCATATCCATCACATAAAACAAATACTTCAATAATTGAATTATAAAATAAAAGTTATCATAAAAACGTATTTTTGAAAATTTTAAAAATTTCTATGAGTGATTAATTAAAATGATCCAAAAATTTTAATCAATTTTTGTAATTAACGAAAACAAATTAGACCCTATTATGAAGATCTTGAACTTTTTCTATGGTATTATGTTTATACAAGCAAGTGGAAGTCTTCTCGACAATGTTGTGGATGTAATTATTGAAAGTAAAAAAAATGAAGAATGTTCATTGCGTGATATTAATGGCGAATATCAAAGCGTAACTTTAGATCTTTTGCGTGATGAAAAAATAATTATTAAGTACCACGTTATATGCAACAATGGATTTAAACAATCCGTGCAAAAAAGAGAACGAGTGTTTTGTAAAAACAAAACCATTGAAAATATCATATTGGAAATTGAAGGATCAATTTTGAGAATGCCAATTATTGACAACTCAAAACCTTTTATTTTAACATACAATAAAGATCACTTAGAAAAGGAGGTTAATCATTCTAAAGGTATTACCTGGAACAATATTATAAAAGAAATTGAAAAAATGAATTCCAAAAGAAAAAAAGAAAAAGGGCAATTATTTTTTCAAAATATTTGTGATAGAAAATCTTATATAAGGGATGCATGTAGTCAAATGACGACCATCCAATATGCTACCAAACATAATCTTTGCATTCCAGAGTCATACATTAGAGTACATGATCATTGCATTAGATTCAGAATAAACATTAAAAATAAAATATGTTTTTTTGAATTAAATATACGTAAATTAGCAGACTCGACAAATGTAGTATTAATTGATGAGAAAAAATGATCCCATGATCTTTCCTCGATTTGTGATTCTTTACCTAAAGGTAGTAATGTATTTTTGCCATTTATACGATCATATGGCGTGCCAAAAGATATGTTAGAAGAAAGCTATCAAAGAGGACTGTATGATGCAAAAAAAATAAGGCATAATGAAGACAAAAATCAATCAGAACTAGATGCTTGGAAATATTATCACACATTAAGACGTAATTTGGCTTACGACAAAATATACACTAATTCAAGCGATCAATGTCGCAAGGAAATTGATAACATATTATCTAGGACATCTGCCATACTCAATAAGAGTAATTACGAAAACATTGAATTGTTTAGTTATTTGCTCAAAGAAACAGATTCGATGAATTTTATTATTCAACGAATCTATAATGATAAGGATTCGGGGTTTAAAAAATTGCTAACACATCTTTTATATAAAAAAAATATAATAAACCAAAAATATTATAATTTACTTATTGAAGATAAAAATAGTTATGAACACATAGTAAAATTTGTCATAGACACGATTTATGACAAGTTAACGCGTCGAAAATCTGCTCTTTGTTTATTAGTCAAAATACTTCTTTTGATTACAGCAGAAAAATTTATTAATGAAACTAATGAAATTGAAAATAGTTTTTTCCAAACACTAAAAAAACTGGATAAACAAATCAGATCTGATGATCATATGTCTGAAAACTCCGCAAGTAATCAAAAAGGGAATATTAATTTGCTGGAATTGATGAACTTTATGATTTTAAAATATAATGAGAAACCCGGAAAATCTCTTTTACATAATTTATGTGCACTAGTATCATTATTTACGGGATCAAAAATAAACCTCATGCTTAACTTATTTACTGGCAAATATGAAATGTATGAAAAAGATAAAATCATCGAATGCATGAATTTAGACCCCTTAAAGGTAGAAGAAGCTAATGAAAAAATTAGAAACAAGCTAGTTGAATGGTCACACGAAGAGAGTTCCGATTGAAATAAAATAAAAGAATTCTTTTATAATATGTTAATACTTATAATATTTAGATATTTTCTATTTATAGTAATTTTTTAAGAAAATATAGTAGTACTTTCACAAAGAACTATTCTAAACATAATAATCCGCTAAATAGCGATTGCTATTATAAGAGTGAGCACTATTGTTCTTGTTATTTTATTATGAGGTTGTGTTTTTAAAAAAACATAACCTTATAATCGAATAAAAATTGTAGTATAAATTTTCAATGATTAAAATTATTATCTCTTACTATGTACAGGCTATTTAGATTTAATCCTGGGCATATTACAACTGTTAATGCGTCTTGTAAATATTTTAAATAGCTCTTGAACATTTTTAAACTCATGTTGTTTGACCTTAGAATTACTTTACATTTTATTTTGATAAAAAGATATCTTAGTGCAACTAGAAAATGCCCCCTTCATCTCCAAAGCGTATCAAAAAATTCTATAACTTCTTTTACATCAATAAAACACTTGTTTTTTTGATTTTTTACATATTTTTTTAGCGGGGCAATTTTCCAAGCTATATTTCCCTGCTTTCCAATTTTCTTAAACTTCTTGCTAACAAGAATTTAAAAAAAAAATTAAAAAACTCGAAACTTAAATCCTATATTTGTATATTGTAGCTTCTAAAATATACTTTTGGTAGATTAATGTCAATAATTCCCACATTTTATGTGTTTTTACTTAATGCGTAGTAGACATGTCTGTGATAGATTTTTTTCCTTCATTAATTTAAAAGAGTACAGATGTACCGTAAAAAATAAAATAAAAATTCATTGAAAAAAAACATAGAATATTTTTTAATGATTATAAAAAAAAATTTGGAAGGATACATGTCGTTGGTTCTTTTGTAACTTATACTATAAGCTATTAATTTTTGCAAAATATCCGAATCAACATATATTGAATTTAAAATATTACAATGGATATTATAAGCTAAACTCCTTTGGACATAGAAACGATAGTGAGAAAATATAAGGGTTAAATCGATGAAAAGGCTATATTCGATGGCTTAAATATTGATAATCCTTCGTGTTTACACGACTATACTTTTAATATATAATGGATTCTTGAAGAATATAAAAAAATGATGCTACGAATTTTTTTTTGTTAGATAAATTCCTTGCTGGAAACATGAACCTTTATTATTCGAGTAAAAAAACTCATACTTCTTAAAACTATTATTGTTGCTGATGGACTTTTTTTTGGCCCCAAAGCCGTGGCTAATTATGGAAATAAGCATAAAATTGTAAACTAAAGAAAGGATTTGTAAAAAGTGAGAGGTTACATACAAGTCAGAAAGAAATTTTCTGGACTTGCTTAAAACAATGTTATAGAAAAAAAAGTGCATTTAATCATAATTGTATCGCTAAGTTTTCAAAGAATTTTCTTTGGTAAAAGACATTGTTAATATAGAATGAAATTTTTCATTCCTCATGTATTTGCTTTACTTTATCAAAAGATTTGATAAATTTTGATTAAAAATGTGCTTGAATTTAAAATAGGGATGTGTCTTTATTGTTCAAATTATTGCGATAAAAATTAATGGCAAAAACATAAACTATGAGTTTTTTTGGTATACTAAATTGGAGTTTTATTTTTTTTAGTTCGTATATGTTCAACGAAACCTAGCTTTTTTATCCGTTATTTAAAATGAACCAAAGTAATTTTTGAATAATAAATAAGCTATGCGTAATAAGCAAGACTATTTTTTTTCACATTTGAGTTAACGCTTAAGTCTTTGTTAATTCGATAATTGCGGAGATCAATGGAAATTTTTATAATCTTATAATTTATAAAAGACAATGTCCATGGTCTTCAGAGAACACTGACCTGTTATTGTTGAAATAAAAGGTCAAAACATATCAAGAATGGCCATATCTAAAAATCCATGCATCTAGTGGCTCCCGTGTCTTCTCCGTGTGTTGACACTGAAAAATTAATCTATAAAATGTTTCATAATTTTTTCATTCATTCAAACCGATTAAATGTCGAGTAAATAACATCAGGATGCATATGGAATTAACATCAAAAATAGAATCACTAGAACTATACATAATATTAGCAATTTTTTTAATATCATGGGGATTTTTTATATTTCAATTTTTTGACTTTAAGGTACGAATTTTGCGCTTTGATAGTCCGCATTTTGCATTTTAACAGTTCAACTTTTGTAATTCTATATTTATTTTTTTTATTACAATAACCTTTTTTGCTTAAAAAAACTTAATGCCAAGAAAAACCAGAGCAACAGTCATGGTGGATGTTCTAAAATTAATTAAAAGACATCTAAAATATAAGAAGTGCTCATAATAGATATTGCTGCAACATTATAATTCGGCTATTAAACGGCATTATGAACTCACAGGAAAACGTTATAGTGAAAATGAGATTTGCTCTAAAATGCCAAATGTTCTAGATTTTTATCTTTTCAGCTATTAAAACCATTGTATCTTGTAATAAAAAACATTATTGAATGTAAAAACTACATGATTTTAGGAAAATAAAAGGTAAGTTAATATAAGAGCGAATGTTCTAATATCGTTGGCGACTATAATTAGAAAGTTGAGATATCTAAATTCACATGAAAAAGACTATCACTAATTCTAGCAAAGGATAAGTATAGTGATGAAATTGATAAAAGAGCCGAAAATGCCATAGGAATTCTGTTTTTTTAATAGAAATTTTTGTTTTTTTTAACCTGAATTTAATCTCCCTACTACAAGGCATTATGGATTTATATATAAAAAACATTCAAAACAGTCCACTGGTTCTAACCAATTTTACAGTTGTCTTTTGCTGATTTTCATTTCGAGTCTTATTGCATACAATAAGAACGGGAATATACAATTATGTTCAATTCGTCGAGTTATATATGAAAATGTCTGTAGATTTTTGGTCTTTTGAATTCTACGAAAATTCAATCAGGAATAATGCTAAGTTTTCTCATTCAAATTAGTTTTAGTTAAGCTAAGAAATTGGGCATTCCTTTTATTTTGTCCTCTGCATTCGTCGCACCTTAATCCTATTAAAGGATTTTTTATATAGTAAATTCGGGTTTCGGGCATACGAAGTTGCGATAATGCGTCAAAACTGATTTTTTACGAGTTCTGAAATACTATTACGGCTTTATGTGCAGTAATTCTGACTACTGAGATAAGATGTCTCTAAATTGCAAAGCGGAGACGTTGTCACATAATATAAAAGGAGCTGTGTTATGATTTACGTATATTTTTGTTTATGTTTCATTATACATATAATATTTACGAGCATTTTTAATTTTATCCAAAAAATGAACAGTAAGAATGCAAAAGTTCGACTATAAAAAATGCAAACGTTTGATTATAATTATTCAAAGGTTGGACTATGAAGGTGCAAACAACTGTAATAGCAAATATTAATCGAAACTAACACATAAGACTCTAAAATCTGGTTTTGCACTTATAAGACAAAATTGCATACGAATAATAGACATAGTAAATCATTTACAGTTCTCATATACAATCAGTTAATCACAGTTTTTTTACGAAAAAATGGTCGCAATTTATTGAACTGCGGAGATCATAGAATTAAAAAGAATATTATAAATTGCAAAATGTATATGTGTACATGGACTATTTTTTCTCCTTATACATAAAACTGCCAATAAGACAAGCCTACATAGACTAGACATTTTATTAAATGCAAAACTTTAAATTTAATTTTTTGCTCATGATTAGAATTTTTTTATTTAAAATTAACATATACATATGTTAAAAATTTTTCATATCAACAGATTATTTTATACATTAAGTTTTTAAAAAGGTTTTTTTATATATTATGTATTTCATATTTGGCCGTAATTTTTATTTTTCATTGATGCTTTTTAAGAGATCTTTAAACTTCTTATTTCTACTTTTCGTGTGTTTTATTTGTAAATAATCCTTTTGAAGATACCTTTGGGTAAATGTTAAAAACTTGTTATTGTCGTTGATATGCTTCCAATATACTGTTATTCACTATTTTTTCTATCTTTCGGAAATCGCATAACCTAGTGGTCTAATTCATTGTGATTATAAATGAAAAATGATTGTCTAGGTTTCATTTAGTTATATTTCTAAATGAAAATTGTGTTTTGTCTTGTCATAAATAGGTTTAAGTTTAGTCTAATCTCTCACGTTGTGGCCAGAAATATTTTCATTGGCCTTCTATTGTGTATGTATAATACTTCATAAGTTGGTGCACTCGAAGAAACCATTCGATTTTACAAAAACCAGACTAATTACAACGGATAGTTTTCATATGAATAAAAACTTTATTTCTAATTTAATATTATGTCAATACTTATATGAGTTGAGTGTGGCACGAAATAAAAATTTGACAGCTTTGTATATAAACGCAAAATCTTGTTTGTCTATGGAAAAGTGTTGTCACTTGTGAAAACTTTAAAACACGTTTTTACAGTCATAATTTTTAATAGAGCTGACACAGCAATTGTTAAAAAATTTTATTAAATAAAATTTTATTGGTTGACTTTATGACGTTTATTTTTTTAAAAATATTTGCTTAAAATGTTTTGATTAACAGTCACAAACTGTAAATCTAGATTTGTAAATTGTCGTATAGTTGCAATATCATATACTTACATGGCTCGGCATATTACCGCAGCTGTGGAGGACTTTTTAGGTTTCATTTGATGACCTTATGTAATTAAATACCTTTAAAACACATTTTGCATATTTCGACAATAATTTTAATGAAAACATTGTGATGGTTCGTTTAGACATTTGTAATTAAATACTTTTAAAACACACTTCTATAAGCCAAACTTTAGTTTTGAATTAGTCTTTTAGTTCTATTATAAGGACTTTGAAATTAAATTACAATTGAGCACACGTCACAAATTCTACTACAAGTTATAGCATAAAACATAGTTCGTGGGCTTTTTAAAGAACTTATGAAATTACATCTTAATACACATATTCTAACTACAAATTTTGGCAAAGAAAAATCTGTATTTTCATCTGGGACCTTATGTATAAAAATTACATCTCAATACGCACTTCGCATATCTTGACTATATTTTTAAGTAAATGTATTTATGTTTCCATTGAGACTATATGTTATTAAATTACATCTAAAGAAGGGATGTATCATTTCACTTAGAACATCGAAGGTTACATATCATTAATTTAATATATTTGACTTCAAGTCGAAGTTAACACGTGTTCTGGTATTATACTACTTTTGTCGTCATTGTATATTTTTTTTACTAAATTTGATCGAAACAATATCATAAGGCCTACATGATATGCTAGTCAAAATTTAGTAAAAAAAGATTTATTTTTATTGTTTTATGTGAGAGTATGTATGGTATATACCTATAACTTATTCTGGGTGTTATGCTTTTTTTTATATTTTGAAAACTTTTTAGTTAGTTAGATTACTTTTTACAATAAAGGGACAGTAAGAAGCTTTACATAAAGTTTTGTGTGTATGTTCCTTTCGGTACTGTAAAATTCTTACTCACTAAAACTTCGTCCATATGCCTTTCAGGCGGAGCGTGCTCCGCCGTATCCATTGGACTTTGTCTCCAGATGAATATTTTCCATCTTCACCAACAATTGGGTCCAGTATGACTTTGGGACGGATATGAAAAATAACTTCTGGAGAGACATTGTCGTCTACTTTAATATTCCCTTACCATCTTGTCCCACACACGCCTTTACATCGCCACATCACCAGCCCGGCATTTTTATTGGACTGCATTGACCACTAGTTTCGGCCGCCGTGTTACAATATTTTGTATAATAGCAGTTCTATTGCCTTACTTCTTCTTTTGTTTGATGTGATTCCATTGCCCATTTCATCTAGTTACTAAATTGGGGTCTTCATTTTAGAGTGCACTAGCCATGGGCTCCGACTAGGTCGTACCCATCACTTACTTTTATGTATTTATAGAATATTGGTATTATTAAGTTTCTACACTCGATGTTTACAAGTTCCATCGAATCAACTTAGTGATTATCATAGAAAAGTTTAATGCATTGTAATTATTCATTCTCAGTGGAAGTTCTGCCTTAAGACTGGTTAAGTCCCGATCGTAGTTTTTTAATGTGATTTCTTTTATTGTATTATAATATTTTTTTACATTTATTATATTGTATTATAATATTTTATGCTTGACTTTAATATTTTATGCTCAATTATAATATTTTATGCTTGACTTTAATATTTTCTATTAATTTTATGCTTTATTTTATGCTTGACTTTATACTTTTTTTCTTATGCTTTTTCCCTCTTTTTTTTATTTTTCTCGTTTTTCTTTTTTACCCCCAAAATGGTCAACTCGCATAACCAAGAAGTTCAAAATATTATTAATGTCCACCAGAGACTCGGCACAGACATCCCAATCACTTCTGATCAGATGGACACAGCCAGACTTAATACTCGTACTTATGATTACCTATGCCGTTTAGAAGAAGCCAAGACATGGATTTCTTCTTTCACTCCTGTTCCCGATTCTTTTAGCCTTTTTGAAGAAGAAATGCGTAAAGGTTTTTTCCTCGTAGAAGTTTTGAGACATTTTAGTCCTGAAAGTGTTGGTCATATTTTTGTAGATGATATTTTACAGTATAGACATACTGATAATATTAATTATTTCCTTGATGGATTAAAGAAGATAGGTTTACCCAGATGGTTTTATTTTGAGGTTATAGATTTGTATGAGAAGAAGAATTTCCCTAAAGTTGTGTATTGTGTCCATGCTCTTGCACATTTCCTTAAAAGACGAGGAATTAGTTTAGGGATTATTAAAAGAGAAGGACAAGTATTTGAAGAAGAAGATTATGTAAGAATGGATAGTGAATTAGAGAATATAAAGATACCACAATTTGAGAATATACCTGAAAAGATGGAATTAAATAATACTAATAATACTAATACTAATAATACTAGTATAGATAATACTGATACTAGTATTGATTTAGATTTAGAAGAAGATCTTGAAGATATTAAAGCTAAGATTAGAGATGAATTATTAAATAATCAAGATGAATTATTAATTGATAATAATATACGAAATGATGAAGAGCTCGACGATTCTTTAAAGATTAAATTAAAAGTTAAGGCCTTCTTATTTAAGAAGTCCTTTAATGATATTTTCTACTTAGAAGATCCTTCAGTTTTCTCAATTAGACATTTCCTTTTCTTGTTCTTTAAGAATTCTTCTGAAATTTACAAGGAGTCTTTTATTGACGAATTACACAAGAAGATCTCAGACAAATTAAGAGATTTATATAATAAGGAGATATATCTTGAAGATATAGAGAATAGAATCAGACTTATGATTCATAATAAGTTAGATCTTTATAATATCCCGACTCAGAGTGATTATTATAATATTAAGCCTATACAAGATATATTACAGATTATTCAGACTAGTCCCGAAATATTAAGGGAATTATTAAACAGAGTAGAAGATAAAGAGAATTTTATATGTACAGTGATATTACCTTTATACAGTAATGTATCAGGAATTAAAGAGGAGTATCTCTTCTTACAATTACTAATGTCTAATAATAAAACTAATAAAGTATGTTGTATAAATCAAGAAGACAAAAACCGATCTCATTCTCTTAGTTCCCATATGACTAGTTCTCATATGACTAGTTCACATATGACTAGTTCACATTTGACTAGTTCTCATATGACTAGTTCACATTTGACTAGTCCTCATTCTCTTAGTTCTTTACTGTTAGTTAATTACTTTAGAGTCTCTCAGGAAAGTGTCCTCTTTAGAGATGGCCTCTTTAAAATTATCAGGAATTTGGAGTCCCTGGAAATAGAGTGTAATCCCACGGAGATACACAGACACTTGTACGGAGTAGTGAAGACACTTGATGAGTCACTAGAGAATAAGAGAGTATCAGAGATCTATGAGACGAGACTGAAGACTATGAGGGGAATCCTGACTAGTATATTTGATTTTATTCATCAGAATATAAATTCAGTCCCTTATATAATAAGACATTATTATCAGGAAAATGATACTCATAATTTCATGATTGATTTATTATTTCCTTATTTATATGCCCCAGATCTCTTTAATGATCAGAATAAAATATCTGAGTCAACAAGACAGAAGATTTATAAAATAATAAACTTAATAACTCATTTCATCATCAAAGATGAACAAGAAATGATGCCTGATATGACAGTGTATCTTCCTATAAAAGATTACTTAGTAGATCTAAGTGAGAAATATAAAGAGATAATTAGAGATTTAATACAAGTCCAGAGTACAGAGCAGTACTTCCAACTTGAGACACTTAATGAATTAGCCCGAGTCCAGAAATCAGTGATATATTTACCACTTAGAGTAGTGAATGGATTAATAATATTAATAAAAGAGAACAAAGATATTCTATTATCACATAGTTATATATATAATAATGATACTAATAGGGATGAAACATATAATATTAATGATGATACTAATAATGATAATATATATAATAATAATATATCTAATAATAATATATATAATAATAATATATATAATAATAATATTGATTTAATTGACTCATTGGAATTATTACCTGATAATAATTGTAATAAAATTATTTGCTTCTCATTTATAAACTCAGATTGGGTTCATAAAGAAGACAGAGATGACGAATTAGAGAACTTTATAAAGATCACTAAGAGGAAACTTATTTATCTTATAAAAATATCTAAAGGTAGAAATATCTTAGATTTAATTTACTCTGATCCCACAGAGGAAGAGAAGATCCTCTTTAATAAAGAGGATCTTCTTGAAGAAAATATTCAAGATCTAAAAGACTCAGTCCACTCAGATCTGAAATATCTAGAAACTAGAGGAATAGTCTCAAGTGGAAATTTATACTCAGAAATCCTGAATTTATTAGCCCAGGATATTGTGGGACTAAAACTTAAATCTACAGAAAGATCTAAAGAAATAAAAATAAATCAGAATACTTATAATAACTTATTAATAAAAGAAGAATATTTAGATAAGAAAGTAAAAGAATATGATGAATATATTGAAGCATATTGTAGTAGATTAGCATGTCAGAATAAGAATAATAATAATAAAGAAATAATAAGACTTAATAAACAAAGTAAATATGGATCATATAAATATGAAGCGAATGAAATGATAAAAATGAATGTATTATTAACATTCCATAATACTACAAGTACTACTACTAGTAGTGATAATGCTTTAAAAGATATTTACTTTATTTTTATGAGTAATAAACCTTTAGTATTTAAATTGGAGATTTATATTAATGATCTAATGATTTGTAATCCTTATGAATTCAGATTTGAAGATGTACTGGGAATGAAGAAAGATAAAATTAAGAGTTTTAATGTATTAGATATATGTAGTCTAAATACTGAAGGATTAATAAAACTACTGAATGAGAAATATATCAAGCAATAAATGAATTTAATAGTAAAAATAAACATTATTTGTAATCTTGTAACATAAACTTATGTATATAATTTGTAACATAACTTATATATATAATTTAATATTACAATTTTTTTATGCTGTTTATGCAGTAAAATAATTTCATCGGTCGATTTTTACACTAAATAAAAAGTAAACTACATGTAACTTATACTTAGTGCAAATTATACTAACTAATACTTAGTGTAATTATTTATTATTGTTCAAATACTCAATACTCTCGACTATGTTCCCTTGACAAGCTATTAATGCACTCAAATTCCTTTTACTGTTCTCATACCCCATGGCCCTTAATAAGGCCAATTCTTCTCTATACTTAATCAACAAATTCTCTCTACTAGTCCCAGGAATGGGGTCATAAATGGGCCTCTGTATAATATCTCCTTCTTTATAATTCTTACTAGTACTAAGTAAATCTAACATGGGATCTTGTACATCTTTCATCATACTATTTATTATATTAAATCCTCCTGGCATATTCTCAAGCTTAGAGACAGTGAGATCAAAATTCTTCATTTGTTGTTTTAAGTAATTTGGATCTTGAGACATAGACAACATTTCTTCTTGGAATGAAGGATTATTCATAATATTCTTAAGTTTACCATCATCTAAACCATCAATCATTTCATCGTATTTATTAGATCTACTACTACTAATATTCGTAGATCTAATATTCATATTGAATTTATTAAGTTTAAGTATAATGGTTGATTTGTCTTTTATTTTATAACTCTCTATAGTTTGTAAATCATCTCTTAATACTTCTTCTTTATACTCTAATACTTGTCTATTTGGTTCTATATTTAATATTTTAGATATCATCTCTTTTAATTTAAAAAGGGAATCTTCTGTATTTATCTCTAGAGAAAGAGATTCAGAATTGTGTCTGAGGAATATTTTTATCTTCATGTGGGAGATTATAAGGCAGGGGGGATAATAATAAATATATCAGAAAAAAATAAAGGGGAGAAAAGGGGAAGAGCTACAATAATATATATATATATTGTATTAGTATCAAAGATATAGTAAATATAATACTATGGTATTTTAAAATAGATTATTTATTTTTAAAAAAATCGCGGGTGAAATATTGTTGACTTCTAAGTTTATTGGACTCATCTAATAATTTCTCAAGCACAAACCAATAAACTGAAAATAAAAACAAATATTGCAAGTTAAAAAACATGTCAAAATAGATTTATCATTTCCAATGTTTATATAAAACTAATTTAAAACTAATTACATTGTATATACATTGTATATACAATGTATATATATTGTTTATATATATGATTATTTTTTCTCTACCCCATATGATTAAACATTTCAAAGTCGAATCTGTTAACTTAGATCAAGAAAATATCATCTACATAGGCACTATACAATCTAAACCCGCCATTTGTATCTTCCCTAAAAAATCAATACTACAAGATGAATTTTTAAACATTATAAACGAAGAAACAGAACTAAAACTTCATAATGACATTTACTACGCTTACACTGTAAAATCAAGAGTAGATCTAAAATTCAGATTAATCTGGCCAGCTACACAAAAATATAACACTAAATATTCATCAAAAAAGATATTTACTAAAGAATCATACGACCAATATCTAAAATTACCACATGAACCAGTAGTCTGGATTGATAATATTATAAAAGGTAAAGAAGAAAAATTTAAATATTATGAAGATGATAAATTTATATTAATGCCTAATTATAAATGGAATGAATTGTCAACTGACGATTTACAAATATTATTAGTATTTAAAGATAGTAATTTGAGATCTATACGGGATATAAAAGATGAAAAGTTATTGGAAGAAGGAAGAGATATAGTGATAGAAAACTTGAAACAGTTTAAACTTGGATATGAAGATGTGGTAATGTTCTTTCATTATAAACCGACTTATGAACATTTACATTTACATGTGGCTAATATTAATTTAGAAGGGTCGGCATCATTATCAGTGACAAGAGCGAGACTTTTGGAAGATGTTATTTATAACATAAAAATAGATAAAGATTATTATAAGAGAGATATATGGTACTCCAAGAAGACCGAATAAATAAAAATTAATAATTTAATATACTAGATTTTTAATATTTAAAAAGCATTATATATGGAATATAGTATCCTTTTAGAATGTCAAGAAGAAGCATATTGGTAGAACGAAATAAATATGAAATAACATCTTGAGCATAAAAAAATTCATACAGTTTAGTAGATATTGAAAAATAAGCTTTACATAATTTGATTATTAAAGATTAAATATCTGCAAAAAGGAATGAATAGGAGACCAATTTTATATAATTGTATTTAATAAGCATTAACTTACACTTATCTGACAATAAAAAATTATATATTGTGCCATGTGATTATTTATATGACTTTTTAGCATTAAAAGTCACATAAACAAAAAATGGCTGGATGTTGAAAATAAAACAAAAAATATAAATTCACCCGATATGAAATATGCATTAATCTTTCTTGAGTGATTTTCCTTGTAAAGAAAAATAAAAAAGAAAGTCATTAAAAATCAACACCACGGGAATATAGAAGGCGAAAGACTAATTTGTGGCAAGAAACCAATAACCGATCTCATATAGTAAAAGAGCAATGTGAAAGGAAGGTACCATAGTATGAAATTGGGACCTGGATTTAAAACCAAATTTCGAATTATATCTTTGTCCGAGTACAGACAAAAAACTTGAAGAAATGACAGATACAATACTCATCTGGGCCATATGTATATGGCCTAGATGAGTATTAATTTTGCGAAATTTTCTGTTTATATATAAAAATTAGATTATTTTAGAGTTAATTAAATTTAATTTATGATATTTTATAATAATATACAATTGAGTACTTTCTACTTATTAATTGTTAAATATCTTAAACAGACTCTATAAATATTTAAATTTACAAATTTGCAGAAGATTGAAATTTTAGTGTTAACTTTATTTTTTTATAAATAAAACATGCATTATTAGATAATTTCAAATTTGGAATTTTTTATTTAAATATATGTTAAATTTATAAAGATTCGTCCTGCCTGATTCTGAATCCAAATTGTATATATTTATAAGAAATCCACTTCTTTTTATATATTCGTATATATCGAGGTTATAATTAATCATAGTTTTAAGCATTATTTGCTTAATCTATAAATTAAACACTTATCGTTTTATTTTATAAGCTATTAGATATTTTTATTTATGTCAAAATTTCTGAAAGAATTGTAAATTACTTTCACGATCATTGGTATTTGATGGTCAATCTGATATTTATTTAATTTTATAACTTGTATTTCTGCTTATAAAGTTTATATTTGAACAATAACAGATATTTCTTTCTGTTTACTGTATCAGGCTGTATATATGGAATATAAGTATTCTAATATTTTTATCTTATTTCATAATAGTTCGTATTTACTGAATTTTTCTGATTAATTCTGTGGCGGCAAATAGAAAACACACACTCATTCATTTATTCATACTTTGCAATTAAACAATGTCAAATATATTTTTATATAAATATCTCTTTATAATTCTATCTTTTCGGTTATCTGTTTATTTGAATAATAATTTAATGTTCCGTGGATATAATTATGTCTCGAAATATTCAAGCGCTTTGTAACCTCGTGATCGAATTTTCCTTTGTTATTATAGATTAGTATACATTTTTCTACAAATAAATATTTTATATCTTTTAGAAAAACATAATATATCTTCTTTTTAAATTCAATATTTATTTAAATGCAACGTTAGTAATTCTCATGGCAAGTATATGTTTATCCTATTGTCAATTGTATGCAAAAAAAACTATTTAATATGCTATGTGCTTTTTACTATTACCTCTATATTTACTAAAATATAGTAACATTCTTATGGACTATTTGAGTTAACTAATTCTAGAATCTGTGTATTACTTAAATTAGTTCAAATTTAATTTTGCTCACATCTGTAAATTGAGTTTCAATCATATTTTTTTTTGGACAATATCTGTTGGAATCAATTTCTTTTAAGAGACGTCAAACTGCCTTGTAGTCGCTTGTTAATGTATGTCGTGATGAATTTTTTTTTATAACATTCTATCTATGTTTTGGTGGTGAAGTGACATATGTTGTTGGCATTAGATATTTCTAATTTCTAATTCTTGTGTATCACAATGTTGCCTTAGTCTTTTCTAAAGTGGTTTTTGGAAATTTGTCTTTATTGTAAATAGTATCTTTAACAGTAATTTATGTAAATACGTTTGTGTTCGTAATTTCGGGTTAATATTTTTGCAAACATTCCTAGTATTTTTTATGTAATTTGTTTAATTATTTCATCTATAGAATAAATTTCATTGCCTTCAAAAATGTAAATTAAATAAAAAAAAATCATTTTATCTCTTTTAGTTGCAATTTTACAGCATTAACATTCAAAAAAATATAAGATTTTTGTTATTACAAAATGTTAATTGATATTAATTAGGTAACATAGTTTTTTACTAACCTCTTTTTCTAATTTTTATAATTTAAGTTAATAATAGGCTTGCATATTGCTTTATATCCTCAATTTTTTATCCATTTATCTAAAGACTAAAATTTTAGCGCGGCTGCTTGAAACTTTTCAGCCTATAAAATCTGCCGGCTGTTCTTAACTGTTATCACTCAATATATTTATGTGATTTAAATAAAATTTTATATAAGGATTTATAACATACTATTGCTATTATATCTTTATCAATATTATCATAATTATTCGTGTTGTTTAAAACTTTCCAACTTTTTAAATTTAATTTATGTCCTACATTCAAAAAAATATATTGCGTTTTTTAATAACTGTCAATTTTTAAAAGTTACTATTTGTCTTACATGATGATGTATTTTGACAAAATTTTGATAGATTGAGCTCAATAGGTTAGTTTTTCGTTCAAATACTTAAATAATATTTCACCTATTTGCCAAGCGACGCTGATATGTTCCATGTGGTCAAAGATATTTTATTTAGAAATCTAGTAAAATTAAATAATATGGTTACTGCAAAAAGACATTTTGATTTTATGCATTTTACAGTTTTTAAGATCATCTTATGTTTTTGCATCTTTGTAATTTCTTTAGTACCGGGGGTTCCAGGTTATAAGATCCAGCCATAGAAAAGACCATGGATCTTTTCTATTGATATAAAATATCTGAAATTTTTCTTAAAAAATTTTGAAACTTTACCCCATGAAAAAAAATCTTGCACGCTAAAGAAAAATTAGAAGGATTACAAAAATTGCTTGAAAACAATGGCAACATAAGTTTGACTACTTTCGAGTTGCAGATTACTAGGAAACTTAAAAGGTCATTATATTAAAGGGTTTCTTTTTAACATAAATTTTTTACCATTTGGCTATAGGGTGGATTTTATCTATGGATGGATCTCTTCTACTAGTATAAACATTCTCATTTTAAAAGTCGTAAAGTTCGACTTTTATGGTGAATCTTATAACCCGGTAATAAGAAAATTTTAAAGGCTAAAAATAGAACAGAAAGTCATAGCTAAAAGAGAACGGAGTGGTAGGTCTATATTTACCATAAAAGACCATTTTGTAATATATTTGGAATGTACTATTCTATGAGTAATTAAAAATGAAGTTTTTACAAGACATTATAACAAATAGTGCTTATTATAAATAGGATAAAGACTTTGGCATAGATATTAAATATACATTTTTTAAGTTGTTACAATGCACATTTAATTGTAGGAAATACCTTGTTGTACTAATTTTAAAGTTAAAAATTCCTATACTAATTTATAGTTAAAAAAACTTATTAAATGTTACAAATACATCAATTTTTGTTTTTTGAATACTCAGGATAAGTTATTTATATTAAAGACAAGTTTTTTGTATATGTGATATCAATATTATTTGAAACAATTTCAAAATATTTTCATATTTTGAAACATATAATATAAAAAACAAACAAACAAAATAAACATTTATGACCAGTTACATGGACTTATTAATAGAAAAAATAAATGAACTTCAAGATATATGCAATGAGACTAATATACAAAATAATATTGAACTTCCTCAAATAGTAGTAATTGGTAGTCAAAGTTCGGGTAAATCAAGTGTATTGGAGAACATTATAGGTAGAGATATTCTACCTAGAGGTACAGGGATTGTGACAAAAAGACCATTAGTATTACAACTTATATATACAAGATCAGAGGATTATTGTGTATTTAACCATATTCCTAAAAAACAATTTTTTAACTTTGAAGATGTAAAACAGGAAATTATTAATGAAACACAACGAGTTTTGAAATCAAAAAATGATGTTTCTAATGTACCAATAACACTCAAATTTTATTCTAGCAAAGTGCTTACGTTAACCTTAGTAGACTTGCCTGGACTAATAAGAGTACCAACAAATAATCAACCTAAAGACATTTGTTCAAAAATATATGAAATGTGTAAAAAATATGTCTCTAATAAAAATGCTTTAATTCTTGCAGTAAGTGCAGCGAACACGGATATATCAAATTCGGATGCCTTACAACTGGCCCGAGAAGTAGATTCTAATTATGAAAGAACCATAGGCGTACTTACGAAGATAGATTTAATGGATTTTGGAACGGATGTAATTGATGTGTTAGCAGGAAGATTAGTCAAATTGAACTTAGGATTTGTGCCCGTAGTAAATAGAGGTCAAGTAGATATTGAAAACAAAAAAGATATATCATCTGCACTGGTAGATGAAGAAGTTTTCTTTAAAAACCATCCTGCATATAAAAAAAATAAGAATTATTGCGGCACGAAATTTTTAGTCTCAAAACTTCATACAATACTTCATGAACATATAAGATATTGCCTCCCCGAACTACAAGAAAATATTAATAATACAGTGTTGAATCTTCAAAAAGAGCTAGACAATCTAGGATGCGTCAATTTGTCACCAAAAGAACAATTAATGAAAATTATTAATGACATATCAAAAACATTTAACAATTCTCTACGAGGTAACTTTGATTCTAAAAATAATGAATTAGTAGGCGGAGCTAGGATAAATTATACTTTTAATAGTCACTTTGCAAGTTTTATAAAACTTATAGATCCACTTAATAATATAAATGATGAAGAAATAAGAACTCTACTGTACAATTCTAATGGTGCATCATCAAATATTTTATTTTCACATACTGCATTTGAACAATTAGCCAAGTCATCTATAAAACTGCTTAAACCGCACTCTATTAAATTAGTGACAATAATTTTTAATGAATTAGTTAGGATAACGAATACAATTTTAAGCTCTAATTTATTATCAAGATTTCCCACCCTAAATGATATGATTTCTTCATCTTTAATTAGAATGTTCAAAGAAAACGCAGATAATACTACAAAATTAATTGATTCATTTATTGAATGGAATGTTTCGTACATTAGCACAAGACATCCCGACTTTGTAAAATGGTCAGACATAATGACCAAAGATTTTGATGGTCATACTTTCGATACAGTAAAAAATGAAAGGATCGATTTTTATAAAGAAATGGACAAAAAAATTACGCTTGATTCGATTCCTTCAATATTAAGATTAAATGGAAAAACTACTCAACAGGAATCAGTTGAAATTGGAATTATCAAATCAATGGTGGTTTCATATTTTGACATAGTCAAGAAAATAGTGATAGACCAAGTACCTAAAGCTATAATGCACGAACTTGTAACAAAATCAGAAAGTCAAATTCAGGAAAAATTATTTATTGATATTTATGAGAAGTCTGATTTAGAGGGTGTTATGTCTGAATCCACAGAAGTAACTGATAAAAGATTAAAGCTTAAAACTACTATAAAATCTCTTAAACAAGCTTATGATTTAATTTGTTCACTGTAATAAATTTTTATTAGGAGTTATATTTTATTTATTGCAACCGTTCAATGAACGAAAAAATAAATTGTTTTCATAAATTTTTTATGACTTTTAACATATTAACGTTATATGTGACAAAAAAAAATTAATTTTAAAAACCCCATATAAATTTTATATAGTTTATTTATAATTGTGGTGTTGCCTCCAAGGAGGCGGCCTGTTTGTAAATAGCACTCGATGGTGCTCCTTCCTGCAAAATAATGTTGATTGTTATTATAATTATTTTTATTGTTTACTCTGAGAGACTCCTTGTTTTCATTCTAAAAGTGGGCGTCAAATAATAAGAAAATATTTATAGTAAAATATTTTCTAGAAAATTCATTTAAAAGGAAAATGAAATAAAAACAAAATAATGTGGTAATACATACTACATACTACCTTCTCCTGCAGATTTGACGTTTTTAATATGTGTTCATCCATAATCACCAGAAAGTCTTTTTTAGAATCCTTTACTCCCCACTTCCAATATCCTTCGAGGTTCTAATTCAAATTAAGGGTCCAACTTATTGGCATTGAAATTAACCTTATATGCTAGGTCATCTTAAGTAAATTTTTTATCGAACGCTTTGTGTTTCAATTTTAATTCAATAACCTTTTTAAAATATCTTTCTTAAAAAGTTGTTCCTAAGATCACGTTCATTGGTGATGTACCTATTGTTCGGTTATAATTAATATTTAGGACATAATTCGCTCTTTTAACTACCTTGGATATGTGTTTTCCTTCATTTAAAGCCATGGTAATGGCTATTGTTCTATTAAATCGTTTGGAGACTCCATTACTACTTGGAGTATACCCCGGAACAAGTATTTGTCTTTTATTATTTTCTTGGCAGTATTCAGTAACAAGCATGTTATCAAATTGTTTTCATTGTCGGAAATTATATACTTTGGTGGTCTATATTCTTTTGCCCAATTCTGTATTGCTTGAATCACATCACATGATATAAAACTTTCTAAGTATAACCTAGTAAATCCTGAATTTATGTCTGTTATTGACAATCTATTCCCTATCTCTTTCACATAGTCGTTTTGAAACTCCAAGACTTTAAATGTACCAAAAATGTTAATTGAAATTCTTTCAAACTTACTTTCTGATATGATTTTATTCTTGACGTTATGCTTATACCTGCTAATTTTTAGTCTGTAGCACATCGCAAGTACTGGTTATTTTAGTTATGAATTTGAATAAGTTCCTTATCTTGAGATGGCTTTTAATGTTGTTATACAAGATAGTTATTCATTTATGTCCAGATATTTTATGGATTTGTTCTATCACATATCTGTATTCAATTTTTTTATAATTGTTTTGTTTTGTTTATCGAATTTAAACCTTCCGTTATGAGCTCTAATTGCACATTTATCTATCAATTCATTGTATCTGGACTTAATTATCTGAATTTTAGGCATATAAGCATCGCGATAGTATATCGGCAATATGTTCTCTTCTCCCTTAATATGAATAATCTGGCGCTTCTTTGGCATTCGATCGGAGATTTTTTTAAAAAAATTCCGACACCTAAAAATGAAAAATTCAGATTTTGAAATTTCTGATCGAATACCGAAGAAAAGCACGAAAATGAAAATCAAGCCAATACAGAGCCTTTTCTACGGTACTGACGATTGTTTGAACTCATTAATTAAGTTAGAAGTGATTTCTGAACAAAAAATATTTATATAAATGCAGTGAGGTTGCAAAATTACTGATATTTAATGAAAGAGGAATTAAAAGAGTGGTATACAGGTGCACAGACTATAAGTGCAAAGGTATCATTAAATAAAGTAAGCAAGTTGAATTTGAATAACTACTGCGAATTAATATTTTTAATTCTATGTAGAAGTAGCTATTTTACTTTAGAAGCAAAATTGGGAGTTTCGTCATTAACAGTAGCCAATGCAAAAAACGACTTAGACAAATTTTTAAAAATAGAATGTCTAAAAGTCTAATTATTGGTGGACCAGGTAAAATTGTCCAAGTTGATGAGTCTGTCATCTGTAGAAGATGTAAAATAAGATATCCAACACTCTGACGATTCAATACCTGACACTGTTTGGATATTAGGGATAGTAGAGGCCGATAATCCCACAAACTTTTACATTACAAGGGTTGAGAAAGAACCGTCGAGTGTTTAACAGAGGCTTTAAAAAGTAAATTAGGTATCGGTTCAATTTTACATAGTGATGGTCATTCAAGTTATCCAAGTGTGGCTCGAAATCTTTGTCTCGAGCATAAAGTTGTAAATCATTTTTTAGGTTTTAGATCTCCCGATGAAACTCATAGCAACAATATTGAGAACATTTGGTCGCAGGTAAAATCTGAAATGACCAAGGAACATAGAGTTAAGCGTACAGATTTGATACTTGGCTTATTGAATTTATGTTTAGAAAATTTTATTGTAAAAGTGACGGTTTAAATGAGGTTTATGGTTGTTATCTTTATTATCTAATTTTCTGAATAAAATATATTTCTAGTATTTTTTCCTATTTTTTCAATATTTTTTTCATTTTTTTCCATTACAAGGGGGGGGGTCTTTGGGTCCGATCGAATACCAAAGAAGCATCCTTATTTCTCTATATTTTTTTAAAATAATTCCTAGTTGATTTACCCTTTTTGCACTTATGAGATTTTTGGTGCATTTTGTATCTAAGATGGCGATTACCATCTGGTCATTGATGAAAATTGGAGTTTTACTGTTTAATACTCCGATTGTTTTTTTGTATAACTTTGCAATGCGGCAACTTAACATCTTTATTCGATTTAATTTCTTCTGCCTTGGCACTGCGGGGCAATGTAATAGCTCCTTTTGTTCATACTAAAATAATCCCTGGTGTTATGCGTTCTAGACTTATGCACACTACACCATCGGTTCATTTCTCTGTATGAGCTCTCTGAATTCGTTTTGGTTACATCTGGCAAGATCTAAATCATTCTTTATTCCAACTACTAGTTCCTTCTCGAGACTTATTAGTAAGTTAATTATGTTGTTGATATTTTTAACTCCGGATCTATAACGTAATCTTTAATGGACTCTGAGGGTGCATTTAAGCATACTTCGTTAAATCTGCTTTCATACTCATTCTTGGTGTACTTTTCTATATATGAAGCCACTTCTAGTTTAGCGTGAATGTCCGCGAACATTTCTTCTATCATGTCGTACCTATATTGTTTAATTTCCAGTAATCTAATAATTAGATTTGAGAATAGATGATAGGGTACGCTTTATTCAGTATCTCGTCTCTAAGTTCTGCGTAAGTCTTGTCGCCGCTTCTTCCTTCGCACTCCTTGACTTGAATTACATTCTGCAATACTAAAAGGCTCTCTTCTTCGTTCCATTCTAGTTTAATGCTAAGGTCTTCAAATTAGCTAAACCACTCTAACATGTTAGTTTGTTCTTGCTTTTTACTATTTCTAACTGCCTAATAATTGGCTCTTTTAGCCCTTTGAATTTATTTTCAAAGCTGATCATTTCTTTGTCCTTTTCAGTCTTTATCCCTTTTTTAAGCTTAGAATACATCTTCGTTAAATTTAACTTGTGGTATCCACCACTGTAAAACATGTCTAAAATATTACTGCTTAATTATATTGGTTACTTGTTGTTTCTCTCGTCCTCATTATCGTAACCTTTTAAGGATTAAATATTTAAATACTTCTAGGAAGGAAAACCGAAGAAATTTGGAGGGAAATATTTTAAAAATATAATTTTTTGTTATTTGGGATATCATTTTAGACTTTTCATAATTAATTTTAACGGTCTTTTCGAGTAGTTTATCTAAACGGAGTTTAAGATTTTAATATGACCTTTCTTGGTTTGGGTATATACGACTATGTCGTCGATGTAGACGAAGCAGTTAGGTACATCGTAAAAAATATTTGAATGTATCTTTGAAACATCTTAAGAACCTGGTTTTATGCCGAATAGATTCTTCTGTATCGGTATTGACGTTCAATACATAAATGAGGTAAATTTTTTACTTTCCTCGCTTATTTGTATCTGATAACCCCCATTTTTTAGGTCCTAATTGACTAAAATACATGTTTTCTCCCATTATTTGCAAGCAATCCTTTATCTTGGGTAATATAAGGGTAATCTTTGATGTATTCGTTTATTTTTTTTAATCTAAGACCAATCTAAGGTCATTATTTTTTCTTTAAAAAGAATGAAGGCTTGTAAAATTGTGAGCTACTTATCACAATTTGTCCTCTTTCTGTTGTCTTGAGACCTCTGCTTCCCCTTGTTCATAAAATTTATGTGGAACACCATATCAATACGATTGAAAAACTTTAATAGTGTTTTTAATACTAAACGTTGCGGGTTCCGCTTTCATATTTTAAAACTAATATTCATAACCATGTAATCCTTAATTTTTATTAACTTTTCCTTCGCTTTCATGACAAGGCAGATCTTATCATCAAGACATCGTCTAGTAATCCGTCAGTAGTTTTTTCGCAGCCCATCAACATTACCAACTTATCGTTTATGGTTCGGGGTTTCCGCGAGAAAACGATTTTGCACTTATTATTTTCAAAAAGATGTAGACCCAGTATAAAGTTGACGGGTAACCGCTTAAGAACACAAAATTCAATGGGATAATCATTTTCTCCGATTCTTACTATTTCTCTTCGACTTTTATAGAAACTTCCTCGTCACTGTTTCCAAAAGAGACCCTAATCGGTGTCGTTTCTTCTTGTTTCAATCCTAACTTCTTGGCTAGATCTTCTAACACAAAGTTTATATCGGGCCATTATCCGACATAAAAATTTCCTTATTACCTCCTATTTCTCCTGCTATTTGTTGACTTCTTGAAGCGGTTCGTCTTGAATTATATATACCAAAAGGATTTTCTTTCCTTCTTTTCTTGTTCTACCTTTTTTAACCCTTCTTTGCATGGTGATGGAAATTTCCATCATAATATTTAGTCAAAAAAAAGGTACTCAACCCCCTTGTACTGTAAATTTGTTGTTTCTGGCAACATTTTAGGCGACTATTGCGTACAACAAAACGCATTTGTCAAAAAAAAAACAAACGTCACTGATATTACCAGGCCTAGAACTTGTCATTCCGCTGTTTGTTGTGACTGGAAAAAAGGAGCGAGATTTTAGTTTGTTTTATGGAAATAAACGGATATATAAAATACAGTAAAAGTGGAAATAAGGTTTGTTTTCATGTTTTGTTGTTTTATGTACAATTTATATCAAAACACTGTGAATAAATTTTCCAAAACTATGTGATGGAAATTTACATCTCTATGCAATAATTTCACTTGTAATGTATGGCAAAGATTTTTTTGTAAATGTTTATTTTATGTTGTTTTTTTTAGGGAAACTTGAATGAAAGAGATATTGAAGATTATCTTAATAAGTTACAAGGCGGTTGGCTCTCAAAAAATGACCTCGATGACCAAGATTCCGATGAAGAAAACCGCGATACTGTTGAAGTTATAAGAGTGTTGCAGAAGAACGACGATGATGATGATGATGTGGATGAAACTTGTGACATTGATCCTCCTCTTGTAGAAACAGAAGATCAAGAACCCGTTCACCCATCAACTTCATCCAATTTGCAGTCTTCATCCAGTTTTCTATTTGACAAAAGAAGCTTGATTTGGAAAAAAAGGAATCTGGTGTATGACGAAGATAAAATTACTTTCTTGGGGAGTTCTACTGCTTCAGGTGGTCTATCACACCTAGAAACTCCATATCAATGTTTTAACTATTTTATCACTGAAGATTTTATAAAAACATTAGTAGCGGAAACAAATTTATACATAATACAGAGTAATCCCAGTTCATCTATAACAGTTACAGAATGTGATTTGTATAAGTTCTTAGGTATATTATTGTACATGTCAGTAATCAAATTTCCAAGCACAAGTTAATACTGGTCGCCAAAGTTTTGTTATGAGCCGATTTATTCAACAATGCCACTGAACAAGTTTGAAAAAATAAAGTTATCGTTACATTTTTATAACAATGATCTTCACAAACCTATAGGTCATCCAGAACATGACAGGCTTTATAAAATCCGCCCTGTTATCAAGCATCTCAATGAGAGGTTTGCCACAGTGCCAATGGATCAAAGACTTTCTGCGGATGAACAGATGTGTTCTACGAAAATAGGGCATTTTTTAAAACAATATCTGCCTAATAAGCCACATAAATGGGGCTTCAAATAATATGTTCTCTGTGATTTGAAGGGATATGCCCACAAGTTTGAGGTATATTCTGGACAAGAGAATACAGAAAAGCTCACAGATGAACCAGATCTTGGTGCAACAGTAAACGCTGTAGTTCTTTTACTTCGAGGAGTGCCAAGAAAGCAAAACCATATCATATACTTTGATAATTTTTATACATCTTTGCCATTGGTAGTTTTTTAGCTAAATCAGGCATTTACACAGTGTGAACTGTGCAACAAAACAGGATCCCAAATAATAAACTTCCCGAGAAGAAAAACTTCATGAAAAAATCTGTGCCCAGAGGTGGTTTTGAGGAAAGAGTGTCTGTGCATGATGGTATAGCTTTGAGTTGTGTGGCTTGGAAAGATAATAAAATAGTAACCCTGCTATCTTCTTATGCTGGGGAATTGCCTGTAACTAAAGTCAATAGATATGACAGGTCAATAAAAGGAAAAATTAGTATTACTTGCCCGTTTATTGTCCAAGAGTACAATAAACATATGGGAGGAGTAGATCTTGTGGATAGCTTTTTGGGCAGAAATCATATAACAATAAGGTCTAAAAAGTGGTACTTACGTATATTTTATCATTTATTTGATCTAGCTATTATAAACTCTTAAATTTTATGGAAAAAAAATGCTCAAGAAAGAGGTGAACCCAAAAAGAGTCTACTTACAATGGGCCAATTCAGAAATGAATTGGCTTTTGTGCTATGCAACAGAGGACCCACCAAAGACGCTAAAAGATGTCTTCCCAGTACCAGTTTACTAGAAGAGAAATTACTAACAAAAAAAAGAAAGGGTTCTCCAGCACCACCACCTCCAAAAGAATAAGAAAAGATGGTGCTGAACATTGGCCAACAGTAGGTGGGTTACTCCGGTGCAAATTTGCCAACTGTAAAGGCTATTCCACAATTTCGTGTAGCAAATGTGGCGTCAATTTGTGCCTAAATAAAAATAATAATTGTTTTTTAAATTATCATAAAGAATAAAGAAGATTGATGGCGTGCTGCACAGGGATGCGGCTTGTTCTAAAGTAATATTCTAAAGAACTAAATGTTTGCCCGTCTGTCCCTGGCAGGCTTTTATATTGTTTATTGTAATTATTTTTATTTAGTTGTTTCTCCTTGGATTCCATTTCCTTTTTTTGTGGGGTTTAAAATAAAATATTTTAAAAATAAGAAGGAGGGAAAATAATTAAAATTGTAAAATTCATCCTATAAGAAATAGAGATGTTATGTGGTCATAATACCACAATTGAGTAAACAATATTTTTTTATTTATTTAGTACTGAGCTAAATATGTGACAATGCATGATGATGTAAATTTTATCAAATTGTTTTTTACAAATTACATATTTTTATTTACATAAGGATTTTTTTTAATATTTTTCCTTTAATCTAGATCATTAATTACATAGCCCTGATTTATTTTAAAAAAATAGCAAAAATCATGCAAAGAAGGGTTAAGTAACAATCTCTCGTATCGTGGGATCTGGCCAGGTACACAGACATTATTTATTCGTTTTCAAATATCTGCCCGTTTCTTGGGGAATTTTTTGTTTTATTGTACGTCTCTCACTGGGGGGTTAAACGTGTTTGTGCGAGAGTTCCCTGCAACTAATACTTTCTCTAATTATTGTAGGTACTTTACCAGATCAACTTTAAAGTAGTTGTCAAGACCTTTCCTCAATAGCTCTATTGTCGTGCAATGGCCCAATCCTCTGTTAAATGCCTCATATAGTCTGACATTAAACTCTTTCTTGCTTAGTTCCATAATCATTCCATAGATTTCAATAATTCTTATAATCTCTTCATAATACTCTATAATCCTCTCAAAATCAATCTGTTCAATTGTTTCTGATTTTGTCATCAATAATGTGACATCGTTCCTTGAATGTATGATTTTAAAAGTTTAACCCTTAAGGTGTTATAACTAGTGCTCAATAATTATGTTCGAGCCTTCCATCTTCATTAACAGAATGGTAAATGATTCCCGTCTGTTCGTCGCTCCACTCATTGGCCTGTGCTAACGCTTCAAATTCCTGAGATGCTTTAATTTGCAATCTCTCTTAATATTTCTAATTTTCTTTTTTTTCTTTGATTACAACTGTAGTTCCTTTGATCTTTATATCGAACAGCACAAATTCTCCGCTATCGATCGTACGGCTCTCATAATTCTGTTTTTCTTCATTTGCTCTAAGCTTTTCATTCACAAATTTTGAGCTCATTGTGGTGTTACCACCAGGGAGGCGGCCTATTTGTAAATAGCACTCGGCAGTGCACCTACCTGCAATATAATGTTTTATGATTGTATTTAGTTTTATTGTTTACTCTGAGAGACTCCTTGTTTTCTCTTTTTGTTTTCATTTTAAAGGTAGGGGTCAAATAAAAAGAAAATATTTATAGTAAAATATTTTCTAGAAAATTCATTTGGAGGGAAAATTAAATTAAATAATGTGGTATATGTGATTGTTACAGGATGATAATCTAGTTACTGAGATTATCCTGTAATTACTTTATTGTAGATACTTACCCAAAGTATCTACTGTAAAATATTTACTATAAATAATAAATGTCGCGCGCGCGGGGCGCACGTGCGCCCAGCCCGCACACGGCCCAATTCCCGCTTTTTGAGCCATTTTTCATTTTTTTAAGGGTGCTTATGAAAAATGGCTCGCGCGGGATCGAACCCTTCCTCTTAAAATTTGACCAGTTCGTTTCGGAATTTCTGACCGCTGAGCTAAACTCAGTTATAAAAAAACCTTAAAAATATAAATAAGTTAAAAACAACACCATTTTAAAAAATATTTCATAACATCCCTCAAATGGTCTTACCTGTGAAAAACTCGGAAGAATATAAAAATATTCTAGATATTATTGTAGAAAACAAAGTCGTAAAAGATATTTCGAGGTTTTCTTTGGCGAGATTAAGGAAAAAGGCTGAACACTTTACAATTGTAGATAATCATCTTTACTTAAGAGGTATCGACAATCTACATTTAAAGGTTTTTGCACAAACGGATATTTGTGCGATGAAGTTAGAAATGCAAAAACTTCACGTAGATGGGCATTTAGGTCAGAATGCCCTATACCTAAAAAGTAAATGTTTATATTTTTCAATCCCAAGGGAATTGATACGTGATGTTGTACGTGAATGTAAAATTTGCGCTCAATGTCAGCCTTTGAAGACAAAGGAAAAAATGAAACATATTACAGCAGAATTTCCATGGGAACGCCTAATGATAGATCTTATTGATATGAGATCATACAAGGAGTTTAACGATGGGTATTGCTGGATATTATCTATTTTGGATGTATATTTAAAATTTGCCAGAACATATCCATTAAAAGGTAAGACAGCTGAGTGTGTTATAGAGTGTTTGGAGGATTTATTTGAACATTATGGTGTACCTGGGATCATTCAAAGTGATAATGGTAAGGAGTTTAGGAACAAATTGATGTATGATCTTGCATCAAAATATAAAATCCTTCTAATAAACGGGAGACCTAGACATCCACAGACACAGGGTCAGGTGGAACGGTTTAACCAAACAATCACAAGGTTATTATCAAAAAAATTAATGGACGAAGAAACATCAGAACGAAGTGAAAGGTGGATTGATTGTCTAAAAAAGGTTACTAGTGTTTATAATCAAGCAGTTCATTCTGCGACTTCTTTTACTCCATTTGAGAAAATGTTTAACAGAGCTGGTTACAACACAGTAGTTCGTAAAAATTTAGAACCTGAGAATAAAGTGTCTTTAGAGTTAGATAGAGAAATATGTTATGTGTCTGTTGATAATGAAATCGATTGTGTTAAAAAGGAAGAAAAATCTAAAGAAGACTGTGTATTTTCGAGTTACCAAAAAAAATACTTTGCACGAATGGATAGACGCGCGGTACACAATTCTATTTATGATTTTGAAGTAGGTGATACTGTTTTATTGAAAAAAGATTTTGATAATAATAAAAAAACTAAGAAAAAAAAACTTGAATCTTTCTATCATAAAGAGTCTATAGTAATAGAAATTTTATCTAACAATCGAGTAAAGTTAAATTTAGAAGGAAATGAAGTTATAGTAGATTTAAATTTGATTAAAAAAATAAAAAATTAGTTTATATATTTTGTCAGTACTTTTACTTATAAGGATTCCCGAACCCAACATATTATCTTGAGTTTAAAAAGATTCCAATATCAAAAATATTCCCATGCAAAAAAAAACTTCTGTAAATCTAAACAATTTAATTATCTTTTTAAAGTAAAACAAATCTATTATTTTTTATTCCTTAATTTTCCTTCGGAAAAAAAAATTGTTCTCACTGCGCTCGAACCCGGCAAAAACTTCGTTTTTGTGCGGGCTGGGCGCACGTGCGCCCTGGGCGCTTGACAATAAATAAATATTTTACCCATCTAAAAATATTATGAAAAGGAAGGAGAAACTTTATTTAACAAATGGCGACAACGAAGATGATATGGAACCAGTCGAGAAGCAAACGACTAGAAATACAGTAGAGATGCTAGAAAAACAATTAGCTGCAATGAAAATCAACATCAGGGGTACATACAACTTCAGAAAATTTGATGGTAAAAGGACGGAAGCAGAAGAGTTCTTACTACAATTTAAACAATTTAGAGAATCTTGGACCGAAGAAGAATATTTTGGTTTTGTAGAAACTAATCTCACTGGAAAAGCTCGACTCTGGTTTGAAGGCTCAAGATATAATGTGTTTGAATATGTAGTTGAATTTGAACAACAGTTCTTAGAATACTTCAGCCCCGAAGAAGTTTCTGGCAACAGTAAATTGTTGAATATACTACTACATAAGAAGTTGAGAGAATGTAACAACGAGATATTATGGTTAGAAATTTACTCAATACACAAAAACATTACTATACCACTAAAAGATGTTATTAATACGGTAGTTATGAATATACCAGTTGGGAATGCAAATCGATACAGGGATTGTAAGAGTTGGATGGCAGTTTTGAAATTGGCAGTTAAGATAGATTCTGAGAATGAAAATAAAGAACAATCTAAGATGCAAATTAGCAAGAATAAATCGGAAGATGTGAGAAGTGGTTTTCAAAAGAAATTTATTAGCTGTTACAATTGCAAAGGTCAACATTATAGAAGTAATTGTCCAGAACTATCAAAGAATAAATCGAATAGCATAATACAAACCAATACGGGTGACAGAAATGATTATAAGAAGTGTTCAGATAAGAAACTGATGACATTAACATGTAGTAGCAAAACAGCCAATGTCCCTAGATTTTTGGTGAAAATTGGCGGAGGAAAAGTACCAGCACTACTAGACTATGGAGCCGACATTAATTACATTAGTTACGACCTGATGAAGATGTTAAATATCCCAATAGATATAGAAAATAGAATTTCGGTCAATTTAGCAACTAGAAAGGATAGCTCGGTAGGCATGTTAAAAGCGGTATTGCGTGATAAAAATAACATGCACGCTTACGAAACAGAATTTGCGGTAATGGAAGATCTTAATGAAAATATACTCATCGGTAGTATAACAAGTAGACATTTAGGTATTAAAGTTTATTGGGAAGAAAATGAAATTGAAATCTTTAATGATGGAACAAGGCATAAATTGGAAACAGAAGAGTACAGTTTAAAATCAGTAATAAGCGAGGAAATGCCCATGGAAATAGAGGCATTAGAATGCAAGTTTGGTGAACATGAAGAAGTCAAAAAAATATTAAGTGCTTACTGTACAAATATATGAAAGAATCCGGTAATAAGGAGAAAATTTTACCTTTTAGACATGATATTAAACTTAAAGATCAAAGTAAAACTATATGTTGTAAACCATATAGAAGAAATCCGCAACAGAATCTCATAATTAAAAATAAAATAGATGAGATGTTACAGAATGAATTAATACGAGAGAGCACGAGTAATTATGTTTCCCCCGTAGTGCTTGCACCTAAAAAAGACGGAGGTATGAGAATGTGTATTGACTATAGAAAGTTGAATGAAAACACAATCAGTACGCCATACCCGATCCCTCACATGGACGAAGCAATAGATGCTATCCAGGGGACAGATATGTACTCCACTTTAGATTTGGAGATGGGTTACCATCAGATCGAAATGAACCCAAGAAATATTCATAAAACTGCATTTATTGTAAAGCAAGGTGTATATGAATGGACTAAGATGCCATTTGGCTTAGTCAATGCCCCTTTTACGTTTCAGAAGATTATGAATTGGATATTTAAAGATATACTTTGGAGGAAAGTAGTTGTTTACCTTGATGATATTTTAATATTCTCAAGAGGGAAAGACAAACATGTCGACGATGTGAGAGAAGTCCTGGAAATTTTGTCAAAATTTGGACTCAGACTTAACATGAAAAAATGTGCATTCGCAGTGAGTAAAATTGATTTTTTAGGACACACTGTAGAGAATGGAGAACTTAAAATTAAATCGGACCAATTGGATAAGGTTAACACCCTAGAAAATCCAAAGAACGTCAGCGACTTAAGAAAACTTTTAGGATTTATAGTATATTTTAAACGATTTATCCCATCATATACCATGAAGGCTATGCCGTTATTAAAAAGGTTAAAGAAAGGTAATTTTATATTTGGAGACGAAGAAGAAAAAGCTTTAGAGCGCCTGAAACAAGAAATATTAAATGCCAAACCTTTACTTTTACCAGATATGAATAAGACATTTTATTTATATACTGATGCCTCGGACATTGGAATTGCGGGAGTACTCACACAATTTACAGATACGGGAAAAGAAATGCCTATAACGTGGATAAGTAGAGCGCTAAATAGCGCTGAAATTAATTACACTACAACTGAGAAAGAGTGTTAAGCTATTGTATGGTCCATTGAAAAACTTAAAGTATATTTATCTAACGATTTTATCATCAGGACAGATTATAGTTCATTGATATGGTTAATGAAACAGAAAACACCCATAGGGAGATTGGCAAGATGGATAATGAAACTGCAAAATTATAAATATGAAATCGAACATATCGAAGGTTCAGATAATGTCTTGGCTGATGTACTTTCACGTGGTGTATTAGAAAATTGCCAATTAAGAAAGTGTCAAACGGTGGTTAAAAATGAAGATAGAATAAATATTGAAGAAGACAATGAAACAATAGCAAAACTTATACAGAGAGCACACTTAGAGCTTGGCCATGGAGGTATAGATTCTACTATAATGTACATCAGAAATATTGCGAGTGTACCAAATATAAGAAACAGAGTAGTTGAATATATTCGTAACTGTGAGACTTGTAGAAGATTTAGAGACAAGACGTTGCAAAACAATATTAGACGTGTGGAAATAAAAAGTCCGTTCTATATGATTGGGTTGGACATAGTTGGTCCTTTGCCTACAACAGACGGTGGAAATAAATTTATTCTGGTAGGAACAGACTATCTAACTAAATGGGCAGAAGTGAGAGCTTTAAAAAGAAAAGATGCGGAATCTGTAGCGAAATTTATTTATGAAGAATTTTTATTGAGACATGGACCTCCGGAAGTAATATTGACTGATCAAGGACTTGAGTTTAACAATAAAATCATAAAGAAACTGTGTTTAATGATAAATACTAGGAAGTCGTTTACAAGCGCCTACCATTAAGGTGTAATGGACAAACGGAGAGACTAAACCGTACCCCTATTGCAAGGCTGGCTAAGATATGCAATGGAAGATGGTCAGAGTGGGATATGTTCCTACCATTTGCGCTATACGCATATAGGATAACACCACTAATAAAATTCAAGAGTAGTCCTTTTAGATTGTTATATAAGAGAGAGCCTAAGGATATAACTACGGAGAAAGAAGATGGTGGAGCAGCATTTATAGAAGAAAACGATACACTTAAGAAGATTGAGTTGTTACGGAAAAAGTTACACGAAAAGGTGATAAAAGATAGAAATAAAGACATACAACGCGCGAATGATAGAGTCAAAGGCAAAAATATTCAAGTAGGAGATGCGGTTATGAAGAAAAAGGATCCATTTGAAAAACTGAATAAGCTTGATGATAAATGGACAGGACCTTATCTGGTAAGAAGAAATTTTGATTCTGGTGGTTTTGAGATCGAGTACATGTATGGAAAACTATTTCGGTATAATGAAAAAGACTTACAACTAATTGAGAATTCAGATCCCACGGATTGGGAGAGTTTAAAGAAAGGGAGTATGTTACAGGATGATAATCTAGTTACTGAGATTATCCTGTAATTACTTTATTGTAGATACTTACCCAAAGTATCTACTGTAAAATATTTACTATAAATAATAAATAAATATTTTACCCATCTAAAAATATTATGAAAAGGAAGGAGAAACTTTATTTAACAGTGATGTTATGCCTAACATCCCAATTTGGCATTACGTGTCTACCCGACAAACATCAATGACCTATCGTGAGGTCATACAAACAAACAAACAAAACGAAATTAAATATTTCGTTGTACAATTGTAAGTACTTTAACGTTTGTTGAAATGTTGAAATCGTAAAAACGTCATTTTAAAATATAAAAACAACTTCACGAAGAAGGGTACGCAATGTTCAGAGAAGAGGAAAGAAACATGAAGGGTGAGTTTAGAAATGGGAAGAGCCCATACGCCCATAGCAACGAGAGTAATATTAACCATAATAAAAGTATATTAAATAATTATTTTAAATTTAGAAAACTTCCTGTGATACAGGACAGTATTTAATGCTGTGATCAGACACGAGGTCTGATCTGAAATAGAAGATGGAGTATGAATAAAAGAATTATTTGGATTGTGTCCTGAACTCATGATGAAGGGTAAGGGCTGGAAAATAAATGGGAAATTTTTGGAATAGACCATTTCGACGTTCTATTCCGAAATGAGTAAATTGCTAAAATAAAAGTAGCTTTCAAAATGCTCACATTTTTAATTAAATAATCACCTGTCGCTTATATCATCCTTTATATGTATATTAAATAAGAATCACTCACATTTGGGGATTCTTATTGTCAGCGTAGGTTCGTCGCCCGACACTCTTCCCTCTCAGAAGAGATCCATTCTAATGGATCTGAATGCTCTACCTTCACGATATCTTTTCTATTAACTGAAAATGTTTTCCTTGTAAATCTTCTATCTCATAATTGCCTTTTAGGCCTTTCCTTATAACCTTATAAATACCTTCGAAATTGGAGTCGAGCTTGTTCTTTTCTTCTGCATGTAACTTTTTCCTCCTGACATATTCGTTCAAGTCGAGATCCTCTACGTCTCTACCTTTTTTATTACTATAACTCTTTTTCTCCGATCTACTTTTCTTCCGCAATCAACAACTTTCTGAATTCGTTGACCCTCTCGGCAATCAATCCGTTATCTTCTAAGATTTCTGCCTCCACCTGGTTATAACTGTTTGGTTTACTACCGTAGATTATTTCGAACGGTAAATTTCGTGTGCTCTTTCTTGGGGATATTCGGCATGCATAGACTGCATATGGAAGGAATTCATCCCACATCTTCCATCTACCAATTTAGCCAACTTCCCCGACTAATGTTTGGTCTGTCCTCAAGGCCAGCCCGTTGCATTTAGGGTTGGTGCTTGATGTGAAAGATTTTCTACTTTTCATCATTTCACAGATTTTCTTCACTAACCTGTTAGTGAATTCCTTTCCTTGGTCTGACAAAATCTCTCTTGGCGACCCATGGGTTAAAAATATTTTCTTTACTAAGAATCTAGCTATCATGTTAGACGATTCGGTTTTTATTGCATCCGCTTCGCACCATCCAGTGACGTAATCTGTCGGTATCAAAATGTATTTGTTACCATCGTAGCTTTTTGGCAGTGGTCCTACTGAGTCTATTCCTATTTTATCAAGTGTATTTGTCGGCGGCAATCTGTATTTCCGCAGGTGTGTTGGCCTCTGCTGTGCCTATTACATATACTACATCCTTTAAGTATGCTTATAATGTTTTTTACATCCCCTTTTCAACTGGTTTCACGTAATGTCAGAACGTAAGTGGCCTCGGCTCCTCCATGGCCGTCTTCAAGGTGGTTTCTCAACATTACCTCGGTTTTTTCTTCGGATGTCAGTTCCCCGGCCTTCTCCATACCTTTCGTTATCATTACACTTCGGCTTAGAGCATCCGCCATCACATTCTTAGTTCCTGGGATGTGTTCGATTTTGTAGTTATATTTTGGGGCGCTACTAAATTATCTCGACCAAGGGGTGAAAATAGGGGTAAAAAATAAATAATTCGTTCAAATTTAAAGAATAACTTTTTCTTGGCCGAGATAATTGAGTAAAGGTGAAAAAAGGGTAATAATTTGTTATAAACACGAAAAGACCCATTGACGAGCTAACAAGCTTAGACTTCTCACACGAAATATTCCAAAACAATTAAAGAGCATTGGAATTTTTCACAAGACATGAAGGTTTTCAAAGTTCTCTTATTTGTGATAAGTGTGGTAGTGCTAATCGCTTGCAAACCGAGAGAAAAGCACTAGACAAGAAAGTTTTTCGATGTGTCAACACATCATGTAGGAGAAGGATGTTAATAAGGAAGGGTTCAAAGTTAGAAAAAATAAAAATTGATGCTAACAAAGTTTTAAAAGGAATACATTGCTTGATTTTTAACGCCAGCAGCAATCACGCAGTAAATTTATGCCGAATATCTGAGCCAACCTACATAAAACTAAAAAACATAATTGATGAACTGGCGCTACTAGGAAAAGCGACCCCTCTACTTAAAACAGTATAATAAAATTATCATTTCTTTAAAATCTAAAAATCTTTCGATTTTTTTACTCTATTGTCTATTTTTTTTTCTAGGGGGTCGATTTTCCAAGCTATGGTATTTTTTTCCATTTTCTTACCCATTACGCTAACAGAAGGAATTTTAGAAAAGGTAGAAGAAGTTGATCCTTGGAATCCTATATTCCAAGATAATGACATGGCAATTACACTTTTGTTAGAAATAGGTGTAATAAAACCTGTTATGCCATGTGTATCTAAATTTTGTGTAAGAAACATAAAAATGATTACAACACCTTCCTTCATTGATGGGAAAGGGTACAAATGCCCAAGTAAAAAATGTAAAAGAAAGTGCTCCCTAAAAAAGCACCAAATTTTTTAAATCAAATATAGAATTTCAAAAGATTCTAAGGAGCTTGTATTGTTGGGTCTTTTCATACACGAATTATCAAGCTATTAATTTTTGTCAGATAGCCGAGAACACATACATTGAATTTAAAAATGTATTAATGGATATTATAAGTGAGACTCCTTCTAGAATCGAAAAAATAGGTGGATAAAATACACGTATTCAAATTGATGAAACGGCCATATGCAATGGTCTGGTGATTGATAATCCATCGTCTATACAAGACGATACTCAAAGTATACAATGGATACTTAGAGGAGTTATAGAAGGTGATGGAACGAATTTTTTTGTTTCATTAGTTCCTAATAGAAAACATGAAACTCTATTAGAAGAGTTTAAAAAATATATTTTCCAGGAACTATTATTGTTACTGATGGATATCCATCATATCCAAAAGCTGTGGCTAATTTTGGATCAGTACATGAAATAGTAAATCATAGTAAGGGATTTGTTAATGGAGAGGATGGTCATACAAACCAGATTGAAAATTTCTGGTCTTACTTAAAACTCATTATAGAAAAAGAAGTGGGTTAAACCATAATCGTATCTCTAAATTTTTAGAAGAATTTTCTTGGCGTAAAAGACATTGCCAATATAAAAAAAATATTCAATTCCTCATGCTTTTGCTTTACTTCTAGAAAAATGTTTGGTTACTCAATAAATATTTATTTTTTGGGGGGTCGATTTTCCTAGTAGGACCGATAAACTGATTGGGGAAAGAGAACAAGAGGAGATACAGATTGGCGGTGAAGGCTTCGAAGTACAATTCGACGAAACTGCTATTTGTAATGGGTTAATAATCGAGAACCCATCAAGTGTAGATGATGATATTCCTGGGATACAATGAATTTTAGGCGGCGATGAGAAGGAAATTTCAGAAATTTTGTTTTAAAAATAATTCCAAACAGAAAAAAAGCAACAATATTTGAGTTTTTTAAACAATATGTTAGGCCGAGTTCTATAATAGTAACATATGGATATCCTTCGTATCCATGGGCAGTGCGTAAATTTGGGTCAGTTCACTACGTTGTAAATCACAGTGAAGGGTTTAGCACACAGGGAGGAACAAACTCCAATCAGATTGAAAACCTGTGGTCTCATTTGAAGCAGCAATATCGAGCACGAGGTGGTGTAAATAAAAAGAGAATCCACAAATTTTTAAATGAATTTGTATGGAAAAAAAAAGAAATATAAATAATTATGACCCAAAATCCCTCCTTTAACCTTCTTTAAGATAATATTACTTTTTTCTACATCTCTTAATTAAAATTTTAATAAATATTTTAAATTAAATTCAGTTTTTTTTCTAATTTTTTTTTAAAAATTTTCTATCTCCCAACTTTTTATTTTTTTAACCCCTCTTTTGAAAAGTGGTCGAGATAATTTAATAGCGCCCACCAGTTATATTATCAACAAAATTTTGGCTGTAATTCACAGTCAAATGTAGATACTCATATTCTGCAAGATTGTTTGAATATCACTATAGCCACGCCAACAATCTGTCACAATTGTGGTCCCGGAGCAACTTTTCTTGTGATTAATTTAACAAGAGTAGCTCTTGTTCTATTTTCTACGATTTCAAAGAAAAAAGAATTCGCATCCCCTCTCACAACGCCTCCAATTGCCCATACTTGATATTAAAGAACCCTTCCCGCATGGTTTTTACTTTTTACAAGTAAAGTTTCATCAATTTCAATAATACAACCGACGCAGCCAATCGTTTGATTGTTTATATATGTTGAATAGGAGACTTACACGGCGTTATTAAAACGCGTAAACCATCTTGATACCGTACATTTACCTATATCAAGTTCTAGCGTGGCGGCCAAATTACTTGAACCCTTTACCCATTCGCAAAGCAATATTAAAAGATCCTCAATAGGCAATTTTGAGTTCTTAAAAACGCTTTGTTTCATTATGGTTCCTTTGTTAGAACATTTTGTACCATCACGTCTTAAATAACAACGGAAGTTTTCAGTGTTGGACCGATTTTGAGTCATTGGTATATTGCATTTATTGCACATAGGGGTTCTCAAAATGTTTTTTGCAATTAAAAATTGCATTGTTGATTTTTTTTTATAGATGAGTTTTCTGAATTCTTTAATTCTCATTATGGGTCAAATAATTTTTTTTTAATTTTTTTGGGGGGTGGGGGTGGGGGTTGTCGAGAACTTAACTAAATACTGTAAAGAAAGAGCTTAAAGTAAATCGATTAAAATAGATATATTAATAGGAATTAAACATCCAAGTAAGCGTTTATGAGTATTTGTCCCCTAAATAGTAATTTGTCAATAAACAGATGCATTTTTAGGAAAATGATCTTTATAATTCAACAGAAAAAACAATCATTAAAAAATTATTCTAATTGATTGTATGCTAATTACTATTTAGTCAAATTCTCACAATAAATATCATATTTATAAAAATATTGTGAATGATCTGTAAGTAATGTACATAGAAATTTATTTGCAGAAATGAAGAATTTTAAATTATAAACTTTTATCATTAAAAATTTATACATTGTTAACTAAGTCCTTGATTCACTTAAATTTATATGGCAAATGAAAAAAATCATACAAAAAAGTTGTATTGAAAATAAAAAAGGTTAAAATGAAACTATATATAAATTATCCTATAATTTTTTGTTTTTAATTATAACTCATGAAATTATTGGCTAGCTACAAATATTGCCCAATTCATCTGGGAAAATGTCCCCTTTTACCTTTATTGGCGCTTTTTTGTTTTGCTGCCCCCCCCCAAAAAAAAAAAAAAAAAACACTGGGGCAAGTGAACAGAGAAAAGCAAAAGTTATAATTTTTATTTTTTTATAAAATGCCCCAAATGACAACCGGAATTTTTTTTTAATTTTAGACATCCTTTGTTTTCCAGTCTTGTCTCGTGTTAAGACTACATGATAGAGACTGGAATCATTGATTTGACTATACGATGTAGTTCTTGTGATTATGTCGTAGCAAAGCTCGTAATATTATTAGAAAAAGGAAAGGAAAGATTAGTTTATAGGTGTTCGAGACGAGAATACAGGGCAAAGAACAGCTTTTAACCTGGCCTTAAGTTTTTATTTGAAGTTATATTTTCATTGTGTTATTAGTCCTTTGTAACAGCAATTATAGATTGATTATAAAGGTAACAGGTGTGTCAAATGACACTATTTTAAAAGTAAAGCTTAAATTGAGAGAATATATTAGAAGAAATTGGAAACCGTTTAAAAATCGGTGGATCGGGAGTTCAAATTAAAGTTGATGAAACTGTACTGTGTGGAAGAGGAACTATTAGAGTTCCATCTAAAGCTGATGATGGAACAAAAGATACTGTATGGATTTTGGGGTGGATGGAAGCTGTAAATAAAAAAAAATTGTATAGTGAAGTTCCAAATCGAAAGATAAATACTTTTACAAGGATAATAGAGAATAAAGTCTTACCAGAATCAGTTCTTATTTCTGATGGCCATCCTAGTTATCCCGGTGCAGCAGCAATTCTTACTTGACAAATTATGGTAAATTATTCTATAGGAATTACCAATGAAGAAGGATTTTCTACTAATAATATTAAAAATTCTTGATCTGGTATGAAATCAGAGATGACTAAACAGCACGGAGTAAAACGTGTGAATATCGAATCTTGGCTCGAAGAATTTCCTTTTAAAAAAATTTAAATAATGTATGGAAGAATAAGGAAGTAAACATTTTAATTAATTTTATTAAGCTTATTCTTAATTTTATTAAGCTTATTCCTAATTTTATTAAGCATATTTTATTTTTTATTTTTATTTTTGTTGCCCTATTTTTGGGTGGCAGCAAAACAAAGAAGCACCCCATTATTAACATCAATACAAAAATTGATGAGGATATATGTTAGGTAAAAAATATCTCAATATAAAAAGTTCAGAAAATCCAATTTGAAAAAGAGGATCATAAGAATCTGAACCTTCTGATTTCACTAGTGACATAAAACATCAGAAATCTGAAAATTCCAGCTTTTTATATAAAACAAGCAGCCATGGAAGCAGAAAGGGGCAAATAAGAGACTTTGCAAAGAAAAAAGTTACATTCCAGAAAACTTGGATCGTGAACGGTTGAAAACAAGTAAGGAAGTTAATAAGAATAAGGATAAAAATGAAAAGGAAGGGATAAAATCGTATCGGGACGTGCTATCCTTCCAATTCAAAGAAAATCTAGACAAATCGAAAAGGAAGCAAGAAAAATAGATCTCGTCCCACCGAAGAATGAAACTATAAATAGTTTCTCTGACTTTGATAACAGTTTATTTAAGAAAAAAACAATAATGGCGCCGTAATGTTTCGTTGTGCCAATGGCCGTAACAAAGAATTGCCGTCTATTAGCTAAAACAAGCGCCATTACATATCCCTACTGATATAAAACCTTTTGTTTGCCTCTCAAAATCTTGTTCTAAAAAGTTTTCTAGAAAACACAATATGCTTCAACATTTAAAGCGCATTGTAAAAAGACAAAAAAAGGATGATTAACACTGTGGTCTGTTGGTTTCCCAACAGACCAAGAAGAATGTTTTAACTACAATTTCTATTATTCTTCATACCCTTCTGGGCATGAGTTTCTTTGGTACATGACCGTTTGGAACCCACTTTGGGAAAATGAACCCGCATTGAAAAATTCAAAAAAAAGGAAAAATAAAAAAAATTGTTAAAAAGGGACTTAACGATTTATTTTAAATAATGACAAACAATTTATCCGGTGATTTTTGGGAATTTGGAAAGCCCAGTGAAACTGTAAAAGGTACTCATAGTGTTCTTCTTTGTTTATGTTAAGATCGAATATCTCTTATAGAAACTAGCCAAAACCAACTAAATTATATAGTGTTGTGACTCAGAATCGAAAGAGGTTACAGCATTTATGGAGTGTTTCTTAGTACTGTGCTCCATCCCTTTGCTTGGCTAATGTGGCATCATATGCTACCAATTGATTAGAGATCATAATAGAAACAGGTTATACATTTTCTTGTATTGCCTCAAGGAAAAAGCAGTATTTATACTAGTTACAGAAACGAGCAAGGCGCGCGCCGATTCAGCATCAAATATTTCCAAAATAAACTTTTCTTTATATTCCATGTATAAATACATTTCATCACTAAAACCCTCATCTGCTTCAACAAACATTGTTTTTACTAATTTTGCCATTTTTTTAAAGGGGTCCTTAAAAATTTCAATGCGGGTTCATTTTCCCCAAGCGGGTTCCAAACGGTCATGTACCGTTTCTTTTATGTTTGTCGGAGGGAAAATATTGGGCTAAAGTCAGCTTTGGCAGAAAATTTTCGATATAGGGGGTTTCGCCCCTTTTTAAAAAAAATGGAGGAGAGAATTAAGTAAGAGAAGAACTTGAAAATTGGCGTGTTTACCGGGCAGCTTGCCTGTAGCAAGTAAGCATATAATGATGTTACGGTTTGGATTGCCGTGAAAACCGGAGTTTAAAGAGTTAGAGGGAAAGGATTGTTTATTGTTATGAAAAGAGTTTGGCTTATCTGAATTGTAGAAGGAAGAGTGTTTGTTATTGTTCGGATGTCGTACCATATTGTTCATGGAATTTTTTTTTATATTATATAGTAACCAATAGAAAGAAATAAGATTTGGCTGACCAATGATAGTCAACCATAACTGATCGTTCCGAAGAAGCACCAGCGTTTTTGTATTTATTGGTTTTTAGAAATCATGTGGTATGTTCCATTTTACCACACAGATACTTAATATGTGGATTCTTGGATATTCTTGTAAGTCTATCTGTCAAATCTTAGGTTGTTCTAAGCTCAATATCTAATATACTAAAAAAGTTAAAAGAAATTGATATTTATGAGACATATCTGGCTAGTATCGGAATTATAGGTGGTAATAATACTATTGTAGAAATTGATGAATCTAAGATTGGTAAAAATAAATATAATAGAGGCCAACCCGTAAAAGGTTTCTGGTGTTTTGGTATGGTCAGACGTACCATACAACGCCGAATTTAATTTATGCATAACGAGAAAAGAGACAAAATAACGCTAACTAATCTTTTGTTAAAATATGTAGACAGAAATAGCATAATTTATAGCGATATATAAAGAGCCTACCATAATTTGGGCTTAATATTTAACCAACATCTGATGGTAAATCATTCTCTACACTTCAGAGGCCCAATAACTGGAGTTCATACCAATACCATAGAAGGAAATAGGCGCTCTTTAAAAAATTCTATTCCAAATAGAAACAGATCTATTCGTAGTGCGTAACTTTATTTATTCAGGTATATGCTACATAGGAACTCATCTACCTCGGATGTTCGCGCCTTATTAAATTATTTATTTTATTAGTTATTTCTGTTTCTTCCTAGTCATAATCTCTCCTCTATTTTTTTAAAAAAAGGGGACCCAAATCAAAAAAAACCTATATCGAAATTTTTCTGCTAAAGCCGACTTTAGCCAAATATTGTCTATTTTTCCTACAAAAACATTAAGGGCAGAAGGAGAAGAATACTTATAGAATAGTATTCTTCAGTCTGCAGGGCCATCTTAGAACCACTGGAGATCTGTCCCTTGAAAAGCACTATTATTTGTGTAAAAATTATTTGAACAATTAGATTTATAGAACATAATAAATAGTAGACTTTGTTGAAAGTTCTATTTTTTTAATAATTAAAAATAATGGTTTTTTAAAGAAGTCATATACATGCGACTTGTTGTAAAAATTATCCAAGACATAATTTATTAAGTAATCTTTCAACATTATCAAGAATAAAAAACACATTACATGCAAGTTTTAATTTTTAAAAAATATTGACTCGTGTAATTTTTTATAAAAAATATGAGTTAAAATTGATATATTTTAAATTTAAAAGAGACGTAACTGGTGAAAAAATCATATTTTGGCAAAATTACTAGTCTTAATTGCAAAAATTTATGATTAATTTGTTTTAGATGACGAAGTTTAAATAATAATTGAAATGTATTTTTTTTTGATTTAAAAGTAACAAATAAATGTAATATATTATGATATAGAATACACTTTAAATAACGTCGTTTTTTAGTTTCCCCTGTACAGGTAACACAAAAGCTAAAGCTCTTTTAATTTGATTTAGTATTCAACTATAAATCAAAGATGGTAATAGAAATATCATGCGACAATTTTTTTTGATTTTTTTCGGGGAAACATTGATATATGATAAAAAATCAATGAGTAGCATGCTTTTAATTTGAGTAAAGAATTTTTATTATTAGATTTATTTGATATTATTGATGGTGTCTTAATTCCCAGATGATTTCATTACAAAATAGAAATGATCCAGTTAACATTATAGAAGTAATTATTTGTTTTTTAGTTTTTTTTTAAATGAGCTAAACCCCAATTTGCAAATATTTCTTAATTGTCCGTCAAATAATAACAATAACCCCGAGTATGCGATTTAAAATCGATGTGGTCTAAAATGTTTTTGACATTTTTAAATATGAAAATGTAACAAAAAGATCAATACTTAAAACAAGCTATTATTAACCATGAAATTAAATGTACCGAATTGTTGGAAGACAATTTTAAAGAAGTTAAAGTTCAAGACATATTACTGTATGATCTTTAAGAAATTATTTAAAAATATAGTGCAACCACTAATTTGCAGTTGAAATTCGGGTAAAATTTTGCATATTACTAATTTATAGGTACGTAGAATAAAAAAAACTGAAACCTCTTGCGTTATTAGGCTGACATTTTACATTCAAAATCGATAAAATGTATAAGCTATTGATTTTAATATTTTAACTATAGTCTGTACATAAAAGGCTTTTTTAAGATGTCCCATGGGGACATGGCCATTTTTTAAATATACTTCTATAAGGCTTTTGTTATATTTTATATTTTATATTATTAATATCATTAAATTTATTCTTTTGGTTATGGTTATTTTTAAAATCATCGGCCCTCCTTTCTTAGAAATTTATTTATAATTTTTTTTAAACTTAAAGGGAAAATAAATAAAATTATGTTATTGTGGTATTATGACCACATAACATCTCTATTTCTTAAAGGATGTATTTATTTTCCATAATGGGGTTCAAAAATATAAGAATATATAACATCCCCCCAAGACGGTTAGTCTCCTACGTCATCATCAACCCTAAGCAGATCTTTTAAGTCATAGTGCCTCTTCTTAACTAATCGTCCATTCATTAATTTTACTACATAAGAATCCCCGGACACACAATCCTAATCGTCCCAATATCCAAAAACCTACCTTTTTCATACTTATTAGACTTCTTTAAAATTTCACTCTTCGCAACTCGCACTCTCTGTCCTTCGACGAACTTGTCTCTATATCTCTTTTTAAATCGACTACTATAATCTCCTTCTGGTCCATTTCTTAGTATTACATTTCCCGTATTATCTTTAACTGCCTCAAATGATGTGCATCTTAGACCTTCATGGTAACTATTATTATATATCTCAAGCGCCTTCATAACTCTTTCTTCAATGCTATTTTCGGGATTCATTTTAAAACCGATTCTCTCAACGTACCAATAACTATTTCAACTCTCCCATTGCTTTTATGTGATTTAATACTGGTCTTTTTGTGAGTTATATCCAACTTTCTGCATAACTCTTGAAATTCCTCATTTGCAAATTCTCTTCCATTGTCCGATATGATTTCTTCTGGTCTTTTACCATTTCTACACAAATTTCCTATATATCCAATTATCGAGCTAGCACGCTTATCTTTCAACACGCAACTTTATGCGACTCTCGGATAGTAACCAATAACCACTGTAACGAATTTTCCCAAATCTCTTAAATCGATTAAATCTTTGCCACCTTTTCTAGGTATCTACTTGTCGCAATAAAATCGCATTCTCCTGATTTTTTCCTATTGTATTTTTGGCATTTTTCACATTTTTTATCATCATCTTTATACCTTCTTTAATTCCTGGCCAATAAAAGTCAAACTTTATAGCAGAATAAACACTTCCTAGTCCTCTGTGGGCCTTTTCTTCGTGGTACCTCTTCATTAACTCTAACCTATCACCTACTGCAGGTATTTCCGCTTTACGACCAGAATCAAAATTCCAGTACTCCTTGTCCCCGACTTTCTCAACATGCTTTAACCATTTTCCCGCTATCTTTTTCTCTGTTCTTTGTCTAATCATTTCTCTCTTCGGTTCATTAACCTAATGAATTCTGCTCAATGCACCAGCAACAACCATCTGATCGGGTTGCCTGTACTCGATTTCAAAATCAAACTCTTGGATCATCTCTATCCACCTGTTAATCCTATTATAATTAAAACATGGCTTTCTTCTTATTTCTGCTAAAGCCTTATGATCAGTTTCAACCTTAAACTTTCTTCCTCTCAATTCATACTCAAACTTCTTTATGCCCCAATATACGGCATACATCTCTTTCTCGCTAATTCCGTATCTAGTTTCAGTCGAAAATTTCTTTGATGCCCATTGTACCGGCACCCATTCCTCTTTTTCATTTTTCTCCATAAGTACATCTCCCATACCAATATTACTCGCATCCGTTCTTAATAAAAATTCTTTCTCGTAATTAACAATCCTCAATTTCCCTAAATTCTTAAGCACTTTTTTCATATTCTCAAATTTAATATCCAACTCCTCAGTCCAATTCCAACTTTTGTTTTTCCCTCTTAAGCAATCTGTCATGTGCATCGTTTTCTCTGCGTAGTTCTTTATAAATCCTCTGAACCAACCACTTAATCCTAAAAATCTTCTTACGTCGGTTACATTTTGCGGCTTCGGAAATTCTAATGCTTCATTCTTTTTTATCTCGGATGGCATCATATCCTGCCCATTCAATGTTACTCCTAATAATTTAACTTCAGATTGACGATACTGTATCTTCTTTGAGTTTAATCTCATGTTATTCTCTTCTAACAGTCTCATTGCCTCTAAAAACAATTTGTCGTGTTCTTCTCTAGTCTTGGCATGTATTACAATATCATCCATGTAAACTTTAATTCCTCTTCCCAAATACTTCTCAAAAATCTTATTCAAAATCCTTTGCATGATCTGTGGCGAATTTTTAAACCCCATGACCATGCTGTTCCACTCGTATACTTCCTTATCAAATTCAAACGCGGTCTTATGCTTATCCGCTTCTTCTATCTCAACCCCCAAAAAGGCTTCTTTAAGGTCAATAACACTCATAATCTTCGAGCCTTGCGTAAACCTAATAATATCCCTGATGTTACACAACTCATATGGATCCTTCTCTACTAAATCGTTCGGGGCCATAAGATTACTGACCAAACGTATGCCTCCATCCGGCTTAACTATAGCCTTTATCGAATTCCGCCATTCAGAGGTTAATCTTTTAATTACATTTCTTTTCTCTAAATCCTCTAAGTGCTTCATTAATTCGGTTTTATGCGCTTGAGGAATCATCTGTCCCCTCCTAACGACTTTTTTCCCTGCTTCTGTCTTGATTTTACATTTCTCTATTTTACAATACTTAATTTTTCCCTTATTTTCATCAATAACGTTTTTAAATTTTTTCTTAACATCTTCTAGAGTCAGCCCCTTGAATGTTGTCGTCTCATAACTTCTCTTCTTAATGTCTTTTACTTCTCCAGTTCGTTTCCATAGTGAACCTGGCCTAACTTCTACCTGTTTCTTTTGCCTTTTATCAGCCCACGTATTCCTGTAATATTTTACGTCGCTGCTGCTACTGTCCTCTTGATATATCTTTTCTATCTTGTTTATTTCTCTCCTCTCTGTATCTATTATAACATATATTACTTTTATGTCCTAACCTTTCACAATAAAAACATCTCATAGACCTCACATACTTTCTCCTACGCTCTATCTCCTCTGTATATATTTCTTTTGTCAACTTCTTTGTAAACTCTTCAATCATTCTAAATCTCTCTTCTCCATCTTCATAATCTTTTACAATCTCTTTTAGTCGTATTCCTATCATGTCATGGTGATCCTCTAAACCTATATTCGGTTAAATTGCGATGTTACCCCCCCCCCCACCCCTAAAAAAATAAAAAAAAGGGGGAAAAATAAAAAAAGTGAAAAAAATAAAAAAAGGGGAAAAAATAAAAAAAAGGGGAAAAATAAAAAAAAGGGGGAAACAAAATTTATTCAATCAATTCAAAATCAAATTCGGGCCCTAAATCGTAATTTAAAAATGATATATTATCAATCTCAAAAAAGCATAACATTCTTTCAAGTAGTGATTCTCTATAAATTAACTTAAAACGAGCAATAAAGTTTTCGAATGAGATTCATTAAAGAACCATGGCTTGTTCCTTCTTTGCGCAATTCCCTTTTAATTACAGACCACATTCCCTCAATTGTTTGGGTGTGGGCGCCTGTTGTTTTATTTACAAAATTTTGGCTATGATTTACAGTTAAATGTAAATAGTTATAATCCGGACATAGTTCCGAAAACCCTTCATAACCCCGCCAACAATCAGTAATAATTGTAGATCCAGGTGCAATTTTCCATTTTATTAAATCGACAAGAGTAGTTCTTGATCGATTTTCAACAATTTCGAAAAAAAAGAATTGCTGTCTCCTCGTACAACTCCACCAACGGCCCAAACTTGGTATTGAAGGATTCTACCGTTATGGTTTTTACTTTTAACAAGCAATGTCTCGTCTATTTCAACTACGCAATTTAAACCTCCTATGGTTTTGTTTTGAGGTAATTGAAATAGGATAAGAATACAGCGTTATTAAAACGCGTAAACCAGCGAGATACGGTACTACTATCTATATCCAATTCGATAGTAGCCGAAACATTGCTTACACCTTTAACCCATTCACACAGCAAAATTAAAAGATCTTCGATATCTAATCTAGAACTTTTAAAAATGCTTTCTTTGTAAATGTTACCTTTGTTTGAGCATTTTCTCCCATTTCGTCGTAAGTAACAACGATATTTGTCCAAATTATTTCTAATTTTGGTCATGGGTGTCATGCACTTATTGCACATTGGTACCTTTAATATATTTTTTTCAAGAAGAAATGTAATTAATTCCTATTTTTGGTATATTAATTTATTAAAATTTTTGATGTTCGTTTTAGGGGTATAATTTTATTCCTTTTTGTTTCCCCCTTTTTTTTATTTTTTCCCCTTTTTTATTTTTCCCCCTTTTTTTTATTTTTTTAGGGGTGGGGGGGGGGGTAAACCGCATATTAAACTCTATATTCATAACCATAAAATTTTTTAGCTCCAAACTTCGCTTTTCAAAAATAATTTTCTTCAAATCTTCATCGCTTCTACACTGTATAACTTTGATCTCATACATAATAATCTTATATTCTTGCAATAGTTTTCTGGCCTCTTGACCACAGCCAACACTTGTTAACTCACGATTTGGTATCGCCCCCATGTATTTATTTTCCATAATGGAGTTCAGAAATATAAGAATATATAACATAGGATGTTTTTTACAATTTTTAATTATCTTCCCTAATTCTTATTTTTAAAATATTTTATTTTAAACCCCACACAAAAAGGAAATGAATTAAACGAGAAAACAGTAAATAAAAGCTTTAACGGCTGAAGATGCCCAAACATCCCCCCTCGGAGGGTGTTCACTTAATTTTTTCGAACCTCAAAATTGAAGTGCAAAAAAGGAGGAGCAAAAAGGAGACAAAAATTCCTAACAACTTTAAATATTAAAAATATAAAATAAATATTTATTTGAATACATAATTTAATTTTAGATTTATATATTGAGTCAAAAGTCATTTTAATTATATTTTCGAACGTATTTTTAAAATTTTTTCTTTTAAAAACAAATAAGTTTAACCAAGGTGTAATATGTTTTTTGGTCCCATATCTAACTGGGATTCCCAATTTAACAGCTGCCCACGTTCCTTCGATGTAGTTAATGTGTACACCTGTCGTCAAATGTACAAAACTAATGGAGTGGTTTACAGTAAAATGTCTGTATATGCCAAACTTTGAAAGGTTTGCTTATTATTTCAAACAATCTGTATACATGATGCTTTCTTCTTTAATATATTTGAGAATTACACTTTCTAATGTAATTGTCTTTTTATTGTCTACTTCTATTAACACTATTTTTCTATGTGTGGTCCTTTCAACATCCAAGAACCCATACTCCATCGACTTTATGTCCTCTATAATTTTTTCTTTTGCCGTTTTTAGATTTGTCTATTTCAACTATGATGTCTGTCCCATTAATCATTTCATTGCTTTTTAGGTCTTTTGTAATGTTTTTTATTGTTCTATATACCGCCTTTTTACTTATTGATAATATTTTAAAGATCGTTTTAGCAAGAGTATTATTTTTAAATAACAACATTGCTTGGCATATTGTAACCAACTTAATTTTGTTCGAAAAAAGGTTTTTTATACATTAAAGGAATTTCAGACCTACATCTTAGAAGATTTTGGTTATCCTTTGTCTTTTTCAAAGTTCCAAGACATTTTGGACAAAATCTTCCTAATATGCATGAATCAATGCATCTAAGCATGATTTCTTCTACGTCTTTATATTTTTCTTCTGACATTTATTTAAGAGTAGAGGCAAATAAACAAATTATGGCTAAAGTTAGCTTTGGGACGCAAATTTCGATATAGGGTTTTTTTGTTTTTTTTGCCCTTTTTTTTAAAAAATGGAAGAAAGAATAATGACAAGAGCAGAATTAGAAATAGTGTATAAAAATCTAATTACTAAAAGACAAAATCAGATTTGCAGTGTGTGTGATAATAGAATGAGATTCACGAGAAAACAGAGTTGTGTTTTAATTTGTACCTGGAAAGATTGTAAGAAGCAAACATCGATATGGACGAATACTTTCTTTGAAAACTCCAAACTCGATCATATCACAATTTTGCAGCTACTAAATTTGTGGATTCTTGGCTATTCTCGTAAATTTATTTGCCAAATTCTCAGTTGTTCAAAACCTTCGATATCTTTTTTACTTAAAAAATTAAAGAAATTAAATCTCTATGATAAATATTTATCATCTTTAAACAAGATAGGAGGAGAAGATATCATTGTTGACAAAGATGAAACTTAAATCGGAAAAATAAATGTAACCGAGGAAAATTGTGAAGGAGGTTTGGTGTTCCGGCATGATAGAACGTACTATCGAACGTAAGATTGTGGTTTATATATTAAGAAAAGAGATAAGAAACTCTTACAGATCTCTTATTGAAATTCGTTGATACAAAAAGCACTATACATAGTGATATGTGGAGGGTTTATCATTCTTTGGGCACCTTATTTAAAAAACATTATATGGTAAACCACTCATTAAACTTTCGAGATCAAAATATTGGAGTACACACCGATACCATTGAAGGTAATTGGCGTTCACTCAAAAATTCCATACTTAACAGAAATAGGTCAAAAAACAGCGCCAAACTTTATTTACTTAGGTATATGCTCCAGAGAAATTCCTCTAATTCTGTTTTCGATGCATTATTAAATTTATTGTTCTAATTTTAATTTTTGTTCCTTCCTCCACATTTTCTTTCTTCCATTTTTTAAAAAAAAGGGCAAAAAAAACAAAAAAACCCTATATCGAAATTTGCGTCCTAAAGCTAACTGGCGTATTTACCTGGAATTGTGCCAGTGGCAAGAAAGCATTCAATAATGCTACGGTTATGTGTACCATGAATTCCCAAGGTAGGTGTAAATGTATTTGAATAGTGTTTATTGTTATTGCCGTCATGGGCCTGAGCTGGAGTGCGGCTGTTGTTGTTCTTAGGCATCCTCATTCTTTTTAAGTGATGAATTTCGTTATTTATATTTGTGTGTAACCAATTAGAAATTAGTGTTTCAGAACTGTCCACTAACAATTAGAGATGCTTGACGTGTATCAAAGCACATTAGCGTTTCATCGTCTATTGGTCACCATAAACATGTGGTATGAGATATTATACCACATACTGCCAACTCCAACTAAAATTTCAAGTTTCGGACATGCGTCCATGATTCGTCATCTTTTAAGCGAACCCATTTACCTTTGCTTCCCACTTCTTCAACTATTTGTCTTGTTCCATATTTCCGATCGAGTTTTCCTGCTTTTAAATTTCTTTTGTAGACAATGTCTCCCACGTTGAACTTAGAAGTATACGCTACAGCGTTTGGTTTTTTTGTTATTGTTTGCTGTTTGGTGTCTAAATCGTAGAAGTCCCTGCCATATGCTATAAGATAAGGCGAGGCTTTAATCCCTCGATTAAAGTTGATATTTAATATATTTTCTGCTTCTTTAACAGTCTCGTAGATGTCTCGGAATTTGTTTATGGAAAGCGTGAAGGCAATAGTTTGGTTTAGGCGTTCGGATATCCCATTTGATTTGGGTGTGTATGTCGGTATTAGAATGTGATTTATTCCTGTAGTAGCTAGATACTCTTTGAAACCTGCGGAGATGTATTGTCGTCCGTTATCCGATATTAAATGCTTAGGCCTGTCTCTTGTCTTAATCCATGCTTCTATAGAATCGATTAATTCTTGAGTTTTAATCGTCTTAAAGAATATTAACATCACTTCTCTAGAATATATATCTGATATCGTAAGTATATATCCTATCTTCTCCTCAGAGTTCGGGGAAGGAGTATGATACTTGAATGGTCCGAAGATATCTGATGATATGCGCTCGTATAATCTAGATGAATCCATCTTCACCGTATTTTGATGACTATTGTTAATTATCTTGAATTTTCTGCATACAGAACAACTTTTTACTACCCAAGATATCCTTTGTAGGGCGTTTTTTACGTAAATGTATTTTTTAATGTTGTTGTAGAGTGTAGAAACTCCTCGGTGACCTGATATGTCATGTATGCTTTTTAGGAAAGATTTGATTTTGTCATTCCTGATAACCAGTTGGCCTCTATCGTTCCTGAGTAATACGCCGTTGTTTGACGTGCATGAAGTTTTAACGACATTGTCGTATTGTATCTTGAGAGGCATGATCTGTAAAAGTAGACAACGCGATAATGTGTCTGCTACTGTGTTATCCTTTCCTTTGATATGGAAGATCTTATGATTAAATTTATTCATGATCAGTTTCCATCTGTTAATCCTCGTGGTTAGGCTTTTATTTTCAAACGAACAGTTGTTACTGTCAGTATGTATTTCTACATAACATCCCTGAATGATGCTTTCAAAATGAATTGCGGAGAGAAGAATGGCTAGATACTCTTTTTCGACTATAGTGTAATTAAGTTCAGAGCCTGCCAGTTTCTTGCTATAATAACCTATGATTATGTCTTCTTGTAGAAGTACGCTACCTATTCCTTTTTCTGAAGCGTCTGTTTGAAGTGTAAATTTCTTTCTATAATCTGGGAATCCTAGCTTGACTACTTTAAGCTCTTCAATAATAGCGTTAATCTCTGTTTTTGTAGCTTCTGGTAATTTATAATGTTTTTCTCCTTTTTTTAGCAATTCTGTTAATTCCGAAATACGTGTTGATATACGAGGAACAAATTTCCGATACCAGTTTAATGTTCCTATAAGCTGTTGAACGCTTCGTTTTGATTTCAGATCTATTTGTAGAATTTTAGCCGCGAGGTTATCGATGACTGGTGATATACCATTTTTGTTGATTCTGGCACCTAATATAACGAGTTCAGTGGTGCAGAATTTCGACTTATCGAAATTGATCTTGACTGTATATTGGTACAGTGTCTCAAGTACTCTATTGAGTAGGATTACGTGCTCTTCCCTGCTTTTGGAGTACAGAATTATGTCATCTATATAGACAAAGCAATTGTCTATATGGCTTAAAATTTCTGAAATGTGTCTTTGAAATATTTTTGGACCTGGCTTGATCCCAAAAGGGACTCTTTTATATCGCCATTGTCGACCGAGAAGAGTGAAAGACGTTATGTTTCTGCTATTTTTATCCAAGAGCAATTGGTTAAAACCATTGCGTAAGTCGATTTGGCTGAAAATCTTGCAACCTTGCATCAATCGGAAGCTTTCATCTATCAAGGGTATAACATATAAATCATCTTCAACGTATGTGTTAACCGTTCTATAATCTACCACAAGACGTAACTCGCCGTTCTTCTTTTTGATAAAAAATGCAGGGCTTGATATGTTGGAGGTGCACGGTTCAATAATGTCGTTTTCAACCAGTCTTTTAATTTCCTCTTTTGCTGCTGGTAAAAACTTTCCTGGGACAGAGTAGTGCCTTGTCTTCGAACTTGGAATATCTGATTTAAGTTGGAACGATATTGAGAAATTTTTGATGTGGCTAAATTGGTCATTAAATTTAAAATACTGCTTAAAGATTTTTAATAGTTTTTTATCTTCCATGAGTATGGGTAAGCAAGTGCTTTCAGCTAATATTTCATCAAGAATTTCCTCAGATGTAACTTCAGCCCCAATAAATGGGATAGTATGTCCATTTCCTAAGGTAATAATTTTCTTTCTTAAGTTTACTACTGCTTCGTTAGCATATAAAAATTCATATCCCAAGATAATATCTTCTGGTATACGCTGTAAAACATAAAATGTGATATCATAGTCTTTATCCTTAATACGTATTTTAGTTTCGACGGCTCGACTAGTGGTTTCTTTAGTACCACATCCAAATATCATAGTTAGAGGTTTAGTTTCAATTGTGTTCAGCTTTAAGGACTTTAACAGTTTTTCGTGAATATAATTGCAAGATGCACCCGTGTCAACAAATAACTGTAGGTTAGTTCCATTTAATTCTCCTTGAATTTTTATCCCTTCATGATTGTCGACTTTAAGTTCAGTGATAATCATGCTTTTGACATCTTCTGATTGTGAGGTTTTATGAAGGGAACAATCTTTAGTGTTGTGAAACTTCGAGTGATGGTATTTACACCACTTCTTATTAGTAAAGGCGTATTTAGTCTTGTTCGCACCCGTTGTCTGGGTTATTAAGCCTTGTTTGGTCTCTGCGGACTGGGATAATATGCTTTCTTCCAGTTCTATTAAAAATTGAATAATTTCTTGAAATGGAGCCGTTTTGAGTCTTTGATCGGTAATCTTGATAGTGGTATATCTTCCCAAACCTTTGAAAAATATTTCTTCTTGTTTTCTTTCCACTTCCTTTCTTGAAAGATCGTTGACATGAATGTAGCCTTCTAATCCTTTAGAAATTGTTTCCATATACTCGTTAATGGAAAAATGATCAGTTTGCCTGATATTGTCAATTTTTTGCGAGAGAATTCTGTGTTGGGTCTTTGGATACAGTATGTCTAGAAGTTCTTTTCTCAGTGCCTTGTAACTGTTCCTAGTAAGTTTATCCTTATAAGTAGAATCATAGATTAGACTATGGTAAATTTGACCGCTTTGTGTGTCATTCCACTTATTATACTCAGAAAGAGTTTCAAACTCTTTGAGACCTGCTGTAGTGAGATCTGATTTGATATTAAATATCTTGAGTATATAGTCTTGGATTGGTACGTCTGTACCTTCAACAGTTCTTTTAAATTCCGCGTAATGATGTTTATCTCCAGATGTAAATGACTTTGTACCTTTATTGCCATTTGAGCTCAAATTGGCGTATTTACCTGGAATTGTGCCAGTGGCAAGAAAGCATTCAATAATGCTACGGTTATGTGTACCATGAATTCCCAAGGTAGGTGTAAATGTATTTGAATAGTGTTTATTGTTATTGCCGTCATGGGCCTGAGCTGGAGTGCGGCTGTTGTTGTTCTTAGGCATCCTCATTCTTTTTAAGTGATGAATTTCGTTATTTATATTTGTGTGTAACCAATTAGAAATTAGTGTTTCAGAACTGTCCACTAACAATTAGAGATGCTTGACGTGTATCAAAGCACATTAGCGTTTCATCGTCTATTGGTCACCATAAACATGTGGTATGAGATATTATACCACACTAACTTTAGCCCAAATTATAAAGTAAACTGTGAAAATTTTATGGGCTTAAAAATCAAGTATTAATAAAGATAAGATATACCTTCTGGACTAAAATTAAATTATGAATTCAAATATATATATATTTTATATTTTTAATATTTAAAGTTGTTAGGAATTTTTGTCTCCTTTTTTTGAACTTCAATTTTGGGGTTCGAAAAAATAAAGTGAACACCCTCTGAGGGGGATTCGGATCCCTCCTCCGCTTTAACAATAAATATTATAAAAGCCTGCCAAGGACAGACGCACAAACGTATAGTTCCTTATAGTATTATTTTATAACAAGCCGCATCCCTGTGCAGCACGCTAGTTATAATCTGGAAGGCTTCAACAAAATTGTTTGTACTATTAGAAAATAGAACAAGTATTTTATGCATTCAAAAGTTAAAATCTAATTCAATATACTTATGACACATCTACGTTTATGTTGAATTAAAGTAACATTAGTATAGAATAATAAAATGTATTGAAAAAATTCATGTTAAAAATTTAAAAATAAAATTTGCGAATGATATTTTAATAATCAAAGCTTAACTATTTATTTAATTTTTTAACAAATTCATTAACACAATTTCTATAGAATCATTAAACTTAACTTTTAATCGATTATAAGACAAAATTGCTATTACTTCTCTTGGTTCGGAATGAAACGAACTTAGTTTTAACTTTTTTGGTTTAAAGTTAGCATCAAAATCCTTTTTAACATCACATTATCGCCTATAATAAAATCATTGATAGAATTGTAGACACATTTTTTGTCATTCTTAAGAGATATTTTTCATCTACCATAGATCTATTTTCTCGCTTAAACATAAAATCTAAGTCTTCTTCGATGATTTCTTCGTCGTTGTTGCTGCATTTACAAGTATTATATCCCTTTCTTCCATAAAAAGAATCAAATGGAGATTTTTTTTGTTGCAAAATGTGCGACGATGTTGTACGAAAAAGAACTGTGTCAATTAAATAGACCCAGTTTTTTATATTGGACCAAATTCTGCATATCGATGTTTGCAATTATCGAGAAAGAGTTTGATTAAATCTCTCAACTTGACCTTGATTCTGATGATGCCTGGGTCTGCCATGGACTAGTAAAATTTTATTCTGCTCGCAGAATTCAAATAAAAGTGATTTTTTAAATCTTTTACCATTATCACACTGGAGTTTACAAGGAAGTCCATATCGATTTAAATTATATTTTAAATGTAGTAAAACTTTTGAGGCCGTTTTATACTTTATAAAATTGGTAAATACATACTTAGACTATACATCTAAAGCTGTTAGTATCAACAATATTTCGTTTTTCGTCAGCATACCACCTAATGTCTCTAGGTCGATGATGACACCCTCAAAGGGCCTTTAGCAAATATGTGCTTGTAGGTTTTATTTTTTAAAAGGTGTGTTTGTGAACAATATTGCACTCTTTGCAAACCTCTCGCACGAGGCTTCTGGGAGTATTGAATTAAAATTGCTGGCACAACTCATATAAACGATTGTGTCCATAGTGATACATCTATGTAGAGTTCGTATTTCGAATACCATGGACTGTATTAAACTCTCACAACTACATTTTGCGCAAGTCAGAAATATCTCACAAAAAGAGTATATTATCTGCAAGAGAAGAGTTTTCGGCAATTTTTAACACTTATACCTTACTTTTTTGTCGACAATTGCACTCCAATCATCTCCTTGCAGTAAATTAACAAGAAGATTATACTTATCTTGAGTTTTGATTCCTTTCATTAGGGGAAAATGAATTATACATTGTTTTAATATTCTTGTATTTTTTATTACTAAACAGTTTAGTTTAGCTCAGTGGTTTGCTTGTGCTTTTGTCCTGCAAGCATCTGGTTCGAGCCGTATATGCGTAGAAAAAAGTGTCAAAGAAAAAGTTTCCTGTAAAATAGTTACTGATTAATACGGTATAAAATTATGAAAATATAATTCATAGAATTAAAAAAAAAAATAGTCTAAAAAAATAAGAAAAATTACGGTAACCAGCTGGGCTCGCGACATATAATATAAATAACTGAAAAACGACCGGAGGATGCATTTTGTAACGACATTTGTTTAATTAGAGAAAATAGCTTTAGACGTAATGAATTATGAGGACTTGATCAAACGCAACATATCTCATCACATTATTTGCATACTGCCCTTAACAAATACTCAAAGTTCCTGCAATGCGGCACTATACTCCGTTCTCAAAAAACTTTTTGAAACTTTTTGTTATTGTTTGTTTACAAACAAACATTTAAAACTATAAATAGCGAAAAGCTTAAAAGGATATGATGAGCAGGAATGATAATACAAAATCTAAAAACAATAAAAACTTTACTTTTGAAAGTACCTGTAATTTCATTGAGGCGTATATCCGCCTGGGATACGTCATAAATATTCAAGAAAAAGGAAGATACGTGCTATTAGGGATTGACTACTTTATGAGAAGAATATGGGCGCAAAAGGGGAAATGATGTTAATACGGAATTTTTAAAAAAATAAGTAAAGAAGATAGATGCTCAAAAAAATATATATGAAAACGGCAAGGAATTAGTAACTTGGTGTAAAGAAAACGGAATTATGCAACGGAAAGTAGGATTAGAAGATCATAGGAGCAATAAAAGAATAGAACGATAGGTGCTTCTTTGGTATGCGATCGGACACCAAGACCCCCCCCTTGTAAAGGAAAAAAAATGAAAAAAATATGAAAAAACGTTAAAAAATACTATAAATTTGATTTAATTGAGTAAATTATACAATAAATCAACATAACAGTCGTAAAACTCCTCTAAATTGTCCTCTTTACAAAAATCTTTCTTATATATAAAATCATTGCAGCCATGAATCAATTTCATTACGCTTAACTCTATGTTCTTTGGTCATTTCAGATTTTAGCTGCGACCATACATTCTCAATGTTATTGGTATGAGTACCATCTGCAGATTTAAACCCGATAGAGTGGTTTACTACCTTATGTTCAAGACAAAAATTTCGTGCTACACTTGGATAAATCGGATAACCATCACTATGTAAAATCGAACCAACCCCTGTTTTACCTTCTTGAGCAACTGTTAAACACTCGACTTTTCTATTATCCACCACTGTAATGTAAAAGTTCGTAGGATTAGATGCTTCTACTATACCTAGTATCCAAACAGTATCAGGGATTATATCATCACAACTTGTTGGATTTCTTATTTTACCTCTTCTACAAATTACAGACTCATCAACTTGGACAATTTTTCTTGGTCCATCAATAATAAGCCTCTTAGAAATTTTGTTTATAAAATTTCTCTAATTCTTTTTTTTGCATCGGAAACTGTCGATGAAGAAACTCCTAGTTTTGCCTCTAAAGTAAAATAACTACTCCTACACAAAATTAAAAATATTAATTCACAAAAATTATATAAAGGTAACTTGCTTCCTTTGTTAACTGTTATTTTAGCATTGTATAATTAGAACACCTGTATACCACTCTTTTAACCTCTCTCTCCTTATATAATACAACATTTGAAATCTCATTGCATTTAAAGCACGTCTTTTGCTCTTTCAAGACTTCTAACTCAAGTAATAAGTTTAAACAGTCGTCGATGCCTTAGAAAAGCCTTTGAATAACCTTTATTTTAATTTTTGTGCTTTTCTTTGGTATGCGATCAGAAATTTTAAAGTCACTATTTTCCATTTTTAGGGGGGTCAGAATTTTTTTTTTAAAAAAAAATTCTGATCGCATACCAAAGGAGCACCATATTTTGGATCGTACTTGGTGCATTCCTCGGTCGTGTGGTTACACCAGCGATGTAATTTGCAAAAATTTCTCTCCTCATAATTCTTCTTAATATTTTCATCTTGTTGAGAATTCGTTGGAACTATCTTCTCATTCTTTCTTTTTCCTTCGTTCATTTCTTTGCATTTCGTAGTTAATTTTTTCTCGATATCCAGTAAATATGCATAACACTCTTCATAATTTGTTATTTGTAGTTCTAAGATTTTTCCATAGGTATATTTGCTTAAGCCGTTAAAAAATACGGTCGCTATTTTTTTGTCATATTCTTTTTCATTCATATCCGAAATTATTTTATAAATGTTCATTAATTTTTTTATCTCTTTGTTATATTGAACTATCGATCTAAATTTAATTTGATAAATACTTTCCAGTTTCTTAGCATATAGTCTCTCCTCTTCCTTGGGATAAAGTATGGAAAACAGATATGTTTTAATGTACTTCCAAGAATTCTCCAATTCTTCCCTTTCGACTCTTTCATCTTTTATGAGTGTTTTTAGGACTTTAGATACTATCACTTTACTCCATTTGTTACTAGTTATCAGTTCTTCAAAATCTTTACACCACCTAATAATATCTATCTTTTCAATGTCTTCTATAATTACAATTTCCTGTTTGAGTCGTTCGTTTAGTCCTTTGATATGAATTTCGAATGTCATTGTTTTGTATATTTCGTTGTTTTTGTTTGTCATTTCTATTGCTACTTTTGTGTCTATTGAATTCAATCTGACGTAGCCATGCTGGTAAAAATGCTCCAGCATGTTGTCGTGGTCGTTTATATTAAATTTTTTTTTTACAATGTTTTGTTTCTCGTTACTCTGTTTTCTCATATTCATCGTTAGTTCGTATTTTAGGTATGGGTAAGGGCAAAATTTATATTTATAGTTTTCTTTGTTTGTTTGTAAACAATTCGTTCAAATCAAACAAACAAAGAAACAAAAAAAAATGAATTACTTGTGGGATACCACATTTAGTTTCGGATCTGAAACAAAGATGGTTTCAGATCATTATCAACTGTTTCATCTTTCAGTTTTGGTCTGATTATTGGCGTGTGCAACACAGCCGGTAACAACATGTTATATAATTTCTTTATGTTAGCAGTTCTTTTTCGGTGTATACAACCTTCTTTTGCGAGTTTCTTTCCTCCTCCGACGAGTATAAATAAAGTACGGGCTACTGTTGCGTGTCTCGAATAAACCCTCTGCAATAGTTCACAATTCTCAAAATGAGCGCAGTTGTGTAACAGTTCCTGGCAGCGGAAACAAGGAATTGCATCTAACTTTGTCGGGTCTGGCCCACCTTGTTGTGCCCGATGATTACCCCTAAAATTTTGATCTTGATTTAAAGAATTCGCACTTGGCTTTGTTTAGAGATATTCATGCCATCTAAAATATATTCATGGCCTTCTCAGCGTGCCCCTTATGTTCCTCGATGTTTCTTGAATAGATTATGATGTCATCGAGATAAGAAATGATAAATTTAAAGCTACTCTTAAAAAATATATCTTTCATCCTTTGAGACGTTGCTGGCCGTTACATAGACTGAAGGGCATTCTCGTTAATTCGTAAAGCCTTCCTCTCCAAGAAAAGGCGATTTTCCTTTGTCTCTTTTCTTCACTACCACTTGATAGTAACCTGAAGTGGTATCTAAATATAAAAATTAGTGCTTACGATAAATGGTCTACTATTTCGTCTATCCGCAGTATCGAATATCCGTCTTTCACTGTGGTTCTATTCAGTGGCTGGTAATCTATGCACATTCTTAAATGCCATCTAGTTTTTGAACCGCTACAATTCGAATACACCAGAGGCTTTATCTCTTCTTTATAATTTCAAGCCTTGGGTATTTTCTATTTTTTATCGATTTGCCGCTCAAATGCATAAATTCTGCCCCCATTCGAACATATAGGTGCGTTTAAAGTTGTTTTGATTTTGTGTTTGCCTTTTGTGCATACGTTCAATTCTAAAATCTCGGTCCAAAACAAGTCTTGGTATTTTGCAACCATCTTCTCTCGTTCCGATGTATATAGACGTGCAACCCTGAGCACCTACTGTTTTTTATCTTTCAGTTTTTTCGATGTTTTGATGGGGAGATCGGGATATATTTTAATGTCATATATCCCTAGGATTACATATGAAGGGCCGTTTGTTACTACATAGGGGCTAATTTCGAGTAGTTCCCCAGTTTTTTATGTAAAATGATATGTTTCGCTTTGTTTGATATATTCATTTGTGTCTCGCATGCTGATCTTATCTTTGGATTTCCTTTGTTGCTGTCAATAGCATAGTTGAGATTTTTCAGGCAAGATTCGTTTATGATTGACACGTCCGCGCCGGTGGTTTTCTGGCACAAAATAGGCCATAAGTTCAGTACCATGGTCTCGAAAAAAAGATTAGTCACGTTGCAAAGGTTAAATAAGGAATAAAGTTTGATTTGTGTTCATCCCGTTCTTTCGTGATTTGGAAGTGTTCGTTGTTCGTTAAGAAGTTTGATCTGTAGGTTCTAATTGTTCGGATTTTTTTTGGTTTAGTTCCCTTAGTTTTCAAATTTTTTTAGTACGATGTAATCTTACGTGTGGTGGCTAATGTCTCGGGAGTCCGCAGTATTGGTTCTTCACAAATCCCCCCCCCCCATCGGCCTTATTTTTTCCATATACATTGTAAAATTTTATCCGGGAATTATATCCACGCGATGTTTTCGGCCCTTTTCACAATTGGTCCCATGACTGGACCACCTCTGCTGCTTATAATAGCAGGGCTTTGATTTCACTCAAAAATTTGTTAGTTACCACCTGCGTCAAAAAGATTATATTCATGTAGTTCTTTTTATAGAGGATTGTAGCCTCTTTTAATAACTTTGTGAATTTAATTCTGGTGACCGGGGGTTGCTTGTAAACAATCTCCTTGGGGATATATCTGTATTTTGTTGTCCCCAAACCGTGCTTTTAATTCGTCAATCAACTCGCTCAGCTGAATTTGTTTAAAGATCCCCTATAGTTTCTGCCGCCCAACTCAGGGCTTTACCTTCGAGCTGCAGTAGATGAGTTTAATTGTTTCCGCCTCCGTCTTTTTCGTAATTCTTGCGATGAATAGCGCTTCTTGCATTTATAAGTAGATGTCTTCTTCTGGGTCGCCCCCGTATTGTTTGAATCCTTTTATTGTCGTTGTCGCCATTTTGGAAATAGAGGACAAGCCTGAATGAAATTGCATATTTATTAAAACTTTTTTTTTATATCTAAACTACCAATTTGTGATTACCTGATGTGATTGATCCACCTGTGATAGGACAGTCCAATGTCAGATTAAGAGCAATGATTTATACTTAGAATTACAAAAGTATCTACATATTTTTCATCAAAAATCTTGCTTAAAAAATAGAGATAATTATTATTAATTGATACGTCGACTATATCCTGTTTTTTTAAATGTTATACACAAAAAAATAGAGGTTCAATTCTCGAATTCGCCCTAAATATGGATAGTCTCAAGCTAGAAGCTTCTCATATCCCATTTTTGAAAATCTTTTGAGTCATAATGTCGTTTCTTAATGCATCTTCTGCTATCAGTCCTTACAACATAAGATATATTCCCATAGGTTCTTACCGGGTTTTCCGGGTTAAGAGATCCACCCATATAAGAGACCATGGATTTCTATATGGGTGGATCTCTTATAAGGATATAAAATATTTGAAATATCTTTTAAATTTTTTTTCTAAATTTACCCCATGAAAAAGAAATCTTACACTCTAAAAGAAAAATTAGCAGGATTACAAAGATTGCGGGAAAACAATGGAAATTTAAGTATGACTGCTCTAGAGTTGCAGATTACTAGGAAAATGCTTCGTGATTGGAAAAAGGCCGAAGTTAAAATGTTAGGCCAAAGCAACATTAAAAATATCAAAAGAATGCGTGCCGGTACTTCTGCCAAATGGCCTCCTCTTGAAAAAATGTTGGTGGATTGGGTGAAGGTAGAGCGAGGTGAAAAGAAGCGAATTATCTCAACTTATAATATTAGAGATAAGGCTTTTGAAATAGCAGAGAGGTTGTCCATTACAGATTTTAAGGCAAGTATGAGTTAGTTGATGGGGTTCAAAAGAAGAAATCATTTTTCATTTAGAAAAATAACATCTTTTGGACAGGAAGACAACAGAAGGCCTCAGGAGATTAAAGAAACCGTGTTGAATTATTTTGAAGCTTTTAATCATAAATTTAACTGTATGGACAGCCAAACAGTGGTGTATAATATGGATGAAACTCCTGTTTACATTGATATGATGCAATCGCGAACATTATCATTTACCGGCGAAAAAAAACACTGAGGCATATACAACTGGAAATCTTAAGACTAAAATTTCCGTCGTTATTACTATTTCTTCAGAAGGTACTGTTTTAAGGGGAATGGCCATTTTAAAAGGCCTTAAAAAACCGCCAAAATGCTTTGTGCCAAATAATCTTTTTGTAGTTACATCTGAAACAGGGAACATGAATCAAAATCTGATGTTATTATTGATTCGTGCATGTTTAAACAAATATGGGCCATTTGAAAATAGAAAAAAAAAACTTCTTATTCTTGACACCTATAAATCTCACTATACTGAAAAAGTTATGTAAAGTTTTGCTAATAATAACATTGAAACCGTTTTAATTCCCCCCAAAACTACGTCTTATTTACAATCATTGGATGTTTTGATAAATTCTTCATTTAAGGCCGAATTAAAAAGAAAATGGCAGGAATGGCTTGCAAACGGGCCAAAGGAATATACAAATAAAGGTTATAGGCGTAGACCGAGCTGGGAATATATTTTGAATTCAATAGCGGGTGCATCTTTAGTAACGTGCCGGGATTTTGTTTTTTTAAAAAATATTTTTTTACCCCTAAAATGGACAACATCGATTTAGAAAACTCCGGCACGTTACTAAAGAAAAGCACAAAAATTAAACTTGTGAATATACAAAGGCTTTTTTATAACGTTGACACTTGTTTAGAAGCTTTAATTGACTTAGAAGTGCTGAAGGAGCAAAAATCATGTTCCAAATGTGGATGTAACATGAGATTGGGTCCTGTCAAGGAAGAAATCGTTACAAGAGTAGCATATCGCTGTTCGAACTACAAATGCAGTGCGCGGTTGGCTGTGAATAAAGGCTGCAAGGTTCCTCTTCATACATTCTGTGACCTTGTATTTGGAATATTATGCAGATATTCTTACTTTCAGTTGATGGCAAGATTGGGCGTTTCAACAGCTACAATCTCTGCCGTAAAAAGCAGCCTCAGAAAGATCTATAAAGATTTGCTAAAGAATAGAATTATAATCGGAGGACCCGGGCAAGTCGTTCAAGTAGATGAGTCTGTTATATGCAGAAGGGGTAAAATAAGATCTCCTACCTCTTCGGACGACTTTATAAGGGACACCGTTTGGATTTTTGGCATAATAGATGCTCAAAATCCTTCAAACTTCTACATTACGAGGGTAGAGAATAGAACCATTGAGTGCCTTACTGCTGCTCTAGAGGGAAGAATTTGTGTAGGTTCGGTTTTACATAGCGATGGTCATCCTAGTTATCCTGGGGTGGCAGAAAATTTATGTCTAAGTCATCAAGTTGTTAATCATTCTATAGGTTTTTTATCTCCTGATGGTATTCATACAAATAATATTGAGAACGTATGGTCTCAACTTAAGTCTGAAATGACCAAAGAACATGGAGTAAAACGGTCGGAGATAGATACATGGCTCGATGAATTTATGTATAGGAAATTTATGCTTCGAGAAGATGATATGGGAGACTTCTATAAGGGTTTTGTTGATCTTTTATCTAAACTACTGAATTAAATAAGCATTTTTATATCGTTTTCTTATATTTTTTTCAAAATTTTGTTAAATTTTTGTCTGTAAGGGGGGGGGTGTTACCTTCCGGCACGTTACTAAAGATGCACCCAAAATATTATCAACATAGAAATAATCAAGAAAAGAAAGAGAAATTCAATTTAATAAGGGAAAGTAAGACCAAATTAAAAAGGATTGAGTTGAATGTGGCAATAAATAAGATAGACACAAAAATATTATTAGATACTGGTGCTGAAAGAAATTTTATTAGTCAAAGGGTGGCAGATAAGTTAAATCTAGAGATTTTAGAAGGACAACCAGTGACAAATATTTTCGCAAACGGAGAAATGGAAACTATTTGCAAGTTTACTGAAACAGAAGTATTTATTCATGGAATGAGTAGACCGGTAAAAGCTGAATTTTATTTATTAAAAGAACTTCCCGAAGACGTGATAATTGGAAGCCAATTTATGTTAGACAATGAAATGGTTTTGGATTTTAAAAACAAATCCTTGATTATCAATGGTAGAGTTCTAAGGATGAACGAGACTGATGACTTAACTAAAGATGAGATCGACAACATTCTATTTGAACGTATAGGATTAATTAAGAATAAAGAAATTCTAAAAGGAACAAACTTAGAAAGAAATATAAAAAATTATATTAAAGAAAATGAAAATTTTCAAAGAATAAAAATTGCGCCCGTGAAATTATTTTTTGATGAAAATATTAAAAACGAAACAATGAAAATACGCAATTATATGGTGCCAATCAAATATGAACAAAGGGCCAAAAAAGAACTTAAACGATTGATGGAATTGGATATGATAGAAATAACAAGAAATTGCTATGCAAGCCCATCGTTTTTAATTGAAAAGAAAAACAAAGAACTGAGACTGGTAGTAGATTATAGATGGGTTAATAAGTTCATAAGGGACGAAGTGTCTAGCATCCCGAAGATTTTTAATATGATAATGAAAATAGGGCAATCAAAGTATTTTTCAATAATAGATCTAAAAAATGGATTTAATCAGATGGTAATCGATAATGAGAGTAGAGATTTAACCACCTTTACCATGTTTGGCCAACAATTTAGATACAAGCGTATACCATTTGGATTGAAATGTGGACCGAAGTTATTTCAAATGACTATAAATAATATAATTGGTAATATAGAAAATTGTGCTGTTTATATTGACGATATTGTAATTTTTGCCGATACTTTTAAAAAACATAATGAAACCGTTAATCAAGTATTAGATAATTTAAGAAAATTTACTGTTAAAATAAACTTTGAAAAGACGACATTTCTTACCGAAGCGCTAAATTTATTAGGAAGTATCATAGAAAATGGAGAAATAAAGATTGATTTAAAAAGTGTAAACAAAATACTAGAAGTTAAGGAGCCCATAACATCGAAAAAAGATATACAGAAAATTGTAGGTATAATCACGTGGTATCGAAATTTCATACCGGACGTAAGCAGGAAAATAACTTGCATTACAAGACTTTTACAAAAAGGTTCTAAAGAGCGTTGGAACTTAGAACAGCCAAAGGCGTTAGAAAAAATTAAAGAAGATATATTAACGAGAGCACACTTAAAAATGCCAGATTTTAAGAAAACATTTTACTTGCAAACAGATGCCTCTCTTGAAGGAATGGGAGCAGTATTGTTTCAAGAACATGGAACAATAAATTATTACAGCAAAAAATTTAACGATATTGAACGGAATTATTCAATAGTGGAAAAGGAAATGTATGCTATTGTTAAAAGCCTAGAATTTTACCGTGGACTATTACAGGGATTTCATACGGTAATAGAAACGGATAGCAGAAACTGCATTTTTGCGAACAAGGAAATTTCGAAACGAATAGAAAGATGGAAATTACTTCTGAACGAATTTAACATTACAATAAAAAATATAGAAGGAAATAATAATAATATAGCGGACCGACTTTCAAGATGTTGCATAATATCGGGGACAAGAATGACCGAATTACAAAGAATTTTAAAGGAAAGTGCAATATATGAGAACAATACTTTACAAAAAGATGAAAAAGATAGAATCAAAGTCGATGATGAAAGAAGAGAACAATTTATAGAAGACATGCATGTTTTATCTGTACATGCAGGAATGAGTTCTTTATACCAAAACTTAAAAGGTATATACAAAGTCAAAAATATAAGAACAACAATTAGAAAGGTAGTAGAAAGCTGTGAAGTATGCATTAAATGTAAGGAGAATAAAAAGAAGTCGAAGATAAAATATAGAATATTTTCAGAGAGGATATTTAAGGTATTATCCAGTGACATATTTGGACCCTTCAATTTAAATAAATATCAGCATGATGAGCTTGATAGCAAGGGATATTTTTGACACTGGCCGATGTATATAGTAGATATACGTTAGTAAAATTTTATACGAAAGTAACTAATCAAGAATTGATAAATACCATAAAGGCTTGGATTTAAGAGTTCGAAGCACCTGATACAATTATTTGTGACAATGGTAAACAATATACGAGTAAGGAATTTGAAAAATTTTGCAATGTACAAAAAATCAAAATAACGAATACGCCAATGTAAAACCCATCATCGAATGGAATTAGTGAACGATTAAATCAAACGATAGCTGAAGTTTTGAGAATATACAAAGGAGAACAAATCGATAACGTAACACAAATGATAAACAGAAGATTAAACATCAACTTTCATAGAGGAATTGGAATCGCACCGATAACGGTTATAAAGTCTTACTCCTATTTTGATTTGGATAAAAAGGAGGTTAAATATGATTTAAAATCATTGAAAGAACCCAAACATTTGTCAAAATCGGAACGAACAGAAATAAATATTAATGATGTAGTCTACATAAGAAATTTTAATGCTAATAAATCAGAAGACAGATATATAGGGCCTTACACAATTGAGAAATTAGGTGATAAAAAACTATGGTGTAAAATAGAAGGAAGAAGCGAGTGGATTCATGTAAATGACATTAAGGCTTTAAGAAAGTGATATAATAAGTTTTTTTTTTCGGGGAGGGTAGACTGTGGTATCCCACAAGTAATTCATTTTTTTTTGTTTCTTTGTTTGTTTGATCTGAACGAATTGTTTACAAACAACCAAAGAAAACTATAAATATAAATTTTGCCCTTACCCATACCTAAAATACGAACTAACGATGAATATGAGAAAACAGAGGAACGAGAAACAAAACATTGTAAATAAAAAATTTAATATAAACGACCACGACAACATGCTGGAGCATTTTTACCAGCATGGCTACGTCACTAAAACTATTTAAGAATCTTAAATAGACAAGATATGCCAAATAAATATAGTTCTTCTTCTAATAAAAAGCCTTCTTCAATAACCAGCTCTCCTTCTGGTAACACATGTCTTTCTATTGTGAGCGGTAACGGCCGGACATGAAAAAAAAAATTTATACTCACGACAAACGCGCGGGATATTGCCATCGGTGCAGTCCTCTAACAAACAGATGCATACGGAAAGAAAAAAAAAGATCTCTGCATTCAGCAAAGAACTGGATAAGGCCTAGCTGAATTACTCCGTAACTGATAAAGAGGCAATTTCTACTTTACGCCCCCTACATATATAAATACAAATTTTTAAAAATATCCCCTTTTTAGAAAATCAAACTGGAAAAAAGAAGGGAAAAAATTTAAAATAATAAATTTATTAAAACATCGAAATAATTGTCTTTTGAATTTCCAGTTAACATAAATCTTAATAAGTGTGATCCGGCATGTAGCCTGATTCGAAGTAGAGGAGGGAGAGTCTAAACTAACATATTTATTTATATTGTTCTCTTGTTTTCTGCACATCGGAATTGTGTGTAAGGGGCAAATTCCGTTTAAATAGTTAATTAGATTAACTGTCAAACTCTTTGAGATGTAAACAAACAAACAAGAAATCAAAGTTCTACTAAATTAGTAGTACTTCATGTGACATGCACTTTTCTTACTTTTAGTTTGTGCATGTCAAATATGTCCAATATTTGTTTACAATACTTTGAGATGTTTGTCAGCATTAATGATCATTGTTTAATTGGAAGCCGCATCGTCAGTGCAGGTCTGCAGCCTGACAATAAGTATGGGTAAATTAATCTTCTTGTTCTACGTATAATCAGTGTTTGAAATTAACCCAATCTAATGCCCTTCTATGATGTTAGTATGCACACCAGTAACAGGATCTTTAAATCATCTACTGTGGTTATTGTATTATGGTTAGCTACTGTCTGACTCATTTTTGCATATCCTTTCCATATATCTAAATATACTTTGGATTGTTTATCAATATATGTGGAAATGAGATTTAAAAAGTATCTTTAGTTCAGTTTGGAACAGGAATATCCATATTATTTTTCTTTCTACAGTCCGTTCGGCCATCTCAAATACCCATACACCCCCTACTTCATGTCTAATATGATATTTACGTTTCCCAAATTTGCTTTCTTCATGTTCGACCATTGTCTCCTTGCCGCCCAATGTTTCTCTTGCATTTTCTAGGTATTTATGGCAAGCTTTATTTAGGTAAAACTGTTTAATGCACCTCGTTACAACACTGGGGGATAGATAGCAACTTGGCAATATAAAGAAGCGAAATCTTTGTAAGCCAGAGGTTCGGATCTTTAACTTAAGTATATGATCCAAGGGGGGGGTTGCAAATATTGTTTTTTTCAAAAAGACTTCTCTCTTTTATGCATTTTTTCCCAATGCATCTGACAGCGTACCCCTTTTGCTGCCTTTTCTTAACTTCCTTACCACATTTCACGCATTTTACTTGAAGAAGTTTTTCTTTAATTTCTTCGTATGCTTTGTTAATTTCCTCCTTGGTAAGCATAAAATAGGGAACTGAAATTAAAGTTATAATCGGTGCTACTAAAAAAAACCAAGAAATAATTTTTACATTTAAATCTTTGTAATTGTACGACCTTCAGTCTACTGTATGATTTGTATTTTATTAGTTTGTCTATTTATTTGTTTATTTATTTAATAAAGAAGGGTACAAAAAATGAATAAGAAGAATAACCAACAAAAAGAAAACAATATAAAAATAAAAAGAAATTGCACAAAAGTATGTTAGAAATTTATTAAAAAAATGTAAATCTAACTCCTTCCACCACAGTAATAAGTAAAAATAAATATATTATTTGTTTGTATTGTTTATTTATTTATTATAATAAAAAAATAAAATTTTTTCTAAATGAAATGTAGAAAAAAGTGACTTAAGGTATAATATTTGTGTTTATATGTAAAATTAACATGAATTATATATTTATATTTGTATATAAGATAATTTAAACAGTACTGTTACCGCCATCACTTGCGGCACCAATAAAGGACTGAAACAAGATTTTTTAAATGTTTCATCTCGGCCTAAAATATGATTGTTTCAGGCCGAGAATAAAACTATATAAAGAAATTACATAAATAAATAATATGGCTCTTAAAAAGAATTCTTTTTCGAATCCCAAGCCTCAGACTACCCCATCTTCGCCTTCAGGTAACAAGTACTTTTTTTAGTTTTTTCTCCTCTTTTTTTCCATTTTTGATTTCCAAAAATGATATTTTATAAAAATTGATATTTATATTTGTGAAAGGGGGGGGGAGTAAAATAGAAATACTCCACTTAGTTTAAAAAAATGAACCCGTTATTATAATAACCCTCTAATTTTCTATATAGCATTGGTGTATTTACCCCGGATTGTGCCAGTGGCAAGAAAGCGATCGACAATGTACGGTTATGAGAACTGTTAAATTCTAGAGTGGGGGTGTAAATGTACTTTTATATCTTATTTGTTGATGGTGTCATAGGTCTGAGGTGGAAAGCATCTCCCGTAATCCTTAGGCATCGTGTTTAGCGAAGAATATCGTATTTATATTCGTAATTAACCAATAGAAGTTAGTGCTACAGACTTATACACTAACTGAGAAGACAGCTGGGAGCGTATGAGATAAAATAGGCGATTCATAAATTATTGATATATATATATAACATGTAGTATGAAATAATATATTGACGTTTTCATTATGTTATAATTTTAATGCGAGGGTACCCCTAGGACCTTCAAGGTTAGTAAACACCGCGCCTAAATGTTGTGATACAATTATATAAACTTTCATCAGTATTATATTTTTTAGGTATGCTCAAATCTGATTCTCTCATTTAGTTCCTTATGTTCCTTTCTTTCTGGAATGTTTGTTTTAAAGATAATTTAATAGACATTTCAATTTACATGTCGTAGAATTTCAGTCAATAAAATTAACTCAATTATAAATGTTAACAATCTTTTATAATACTTTTACACTGTAAGGCAGTGATTGATAATAATGTCTACTTTAAATAAATAACTTTTTACCATTATAAAAAAGTATTCATCCAATTTGATATTGCTACATTTTCAAGTATATTACGCCAAACATAAATTTTAAATCAAACAATTATAATTAATCAAAAAATACTCTATCTTTATATAGACTTTTCAGTTATTTGAATGATTACATCCATCAAAGGAAGGTTATTTTTGTAAATTTTGGTGCAAGGCACTATATAATAATAAATACTTGTTACTCGTTCATATTATTTTGCTTAAAAACGCCTAATGGTTGTCATTTATATATGTTCATATAAAATTATTTACTTATTGATATTGATTTATATTAGAAAGAATTTTATACATAAAAAAATTGTTTAATTTTTACTACTCACATTTTTCTATGATTTGTACTTTTGTCTCTATATGTAATGTATTTGTTTTTGGCCTTTTTTAGTAGTATGGTTGTGAATATGAACACGTTGAAACAATTAGATGTTTCTTTAGGTTGTGTTGTGTTTACTCATATGTGTTATTGTAAATGCGTTTATACATTATTACTATAAAACACAGTTTCAAGATAAGTATTAGAATCGTTTTTGAGAATTTTTTAAACCTTTTAAAAATTGTAAAGAACGTTATAACCATCGAAAAATGGAAACGCAAAATCGTTAAGTATATATGAATTTTTAATTGATTGTTTAGAAATGTTCGTATTTTATTTTTTTTGCGATTTTAATTTTAATTGACTATCAATGTATGTTGCTTAGAAGTATTTTAAATATCATGTATTTGTAAAAACAATCTTGTGTTGAGGGGTTTATTAATGATAATGCGTGTGTGTATGCGTAGTAAAATGTGATGCCAAAAATATTCTCATGTTCTAAACTACATCTATATAAGTTATATTTTCTGTTTTTTATAATGTAGATCGATTATCTTTTCTATTTTAATATGGTGTATATAACCATTATCAATTATCTTTTTTTAGGATGATGATACTTAAAAATATAATTAATGATGATTATATACGCCATATAATAAATAGAAAAGATAATCGTTATTAAGAAATAAACACAGATATTATAATTTATAATGTATATATATATATATATATAGAAAAAAGATTATTGATATAGCTTTATACGAAAAGATTATAGTAATATATACATAAGGAATGATGAATGATATAATTATGGATACATAAGAAAAAATTAATGATTCTATTAATATATAAAAAAGATTATAGATATATAAGAATGGATAATGGAAATTTTTTTTTAAATGCATGAGATTAGATAGATGTTCAATGGGAATTTATAGATATAAAACTAGGGAAATTCTGATATATAGATATAAGGGTCTTTTTATGGTATCATTCTTCTTATTTTACACATATACGCATTATCACCAACAAACTCTTAAGCAAATGTGATATTTAAAAACACTTCTTAGTGACATATCACATCGTAGTCAAATATATTTAAAAACAAAAAAAAATTTATTTCCAAACGAAAATTAAAACTTTATGGTTTCATCAATACATTTTTGCATTTTTCGTTGGTTAAATGTTTATTCAATTTTTGTTACGGTTTAAAAATTCATAAAAACATTCTTTTACTTACTTTACAATTGTGCTTTACAAAAAATATATTTTTAAAACCATATTTACAATAATCATGATAATTAACAAAAACAAAAGAATTCATGTTAGTCATATTATGGTCATGTACATGTAATTTACCACATTATTAAAATAATCATGTAAAAATCGAGCTAGAAGCTTACAAACTATAAAATTATAGTGTATTGACCTCATAAAATAGATAGATGCCTATATGCCCAGCAAAAGTCAGATAATAATCCACTTCATTTCATTCTTCACTTCTCATCAAATCTGTGGTATCCACCACTGAGGAAAGTATTTAAAAGATTTTTATTGTTGTTGTAAATCTTCCTTTCCTCCTTCCGTGCCCCCCTCCAAGTAAAATCTTAAAATAAATGTTGGAGGGAAATTTGAACGGAAATAGAGGTAAAGATTTAAATAATATATTTTATGTCACTATTTAATATAATTAAGGTTAGAAAATATAAAAATATATAAGATCCCCCAAGACGATCAGTCTCCTACATTACCATAACCCTAAGCAGATTTTTCAAGTCATGATGTTTCTTTATAGCATATCTTATTAGATATCTTCACAACATATGGGTCGCCAGGGCATACCATTAGTATAATTCCTTCGTCTAATAACCTTCCCTTTTCATAATTATTACATTCTTTAATGTTTTCTTTCATAACTATCCTTACTCGTTGTCCTTCAAGAAATCGCTCTCTGTATCTTCTAATAAATCTTTTACTGTAGTCTCCTTTTGTCCATTAAATATTATCATTTTCCCCGTATTGTCTTCTGACGCCTTATTGGGAGTACTTCAAATACCTTCGTGGTAACTATTATCATAGATTTTAAAACTTTTCAACACTATATCTTCAAAACTCGCCGTCTCTTTACTCATTTTCAAAAGTAGCTCTTTCAGCGTTCCTATAACTCTTTCAACTCTACCATTGCTTCTATGAGACTCGACACTCACCTTATTATGGGAATATCCAATTTTCTACACAAATTCTTACATTAACATTATCAAATTCCTTCCCATTATCCGTTATTATTTCCTCCGGCATTCTGCCATTTCTACATAAGTTCTCAATATATTGAGCCACAGAGGATCTCTTCTTATCGTATAATACACATCCCCACGCTATCCTCGTATAGTAATCTATCGCAACTAATACATATTTGCCCTTATCTCTAAAATAATCAAATCTAACGCTACTTTTTCTAAATACCTGCCTGTAGCAACAAAATCGCATCCTCCAGACTTTTTATTATTGTAAATTTGACACTTCTCGCATCTTTTTATCATTTTCCCTATATCTTCTTTTGTTCCTGGCCAATAATAATCAAATCTCATGGCATAATACATGCTTTCTCGTCCCCTGTGTCTATGCTCTTCATGATACCGTCTTATAAGCTCATCTCTTTCTTCTATTCTGGAAATCAATGTTTTCCTCCGAAACAATATTCCAATATTCTTAATCATCTATTATCTCAACGCATTCAACCGTTTACCTTCAGTTTAGAGGTCACTTCTTTTTAATCATTTCTTTTCTCGTATCAACTTTTTCGTCTATCCTACTCAAAAATCCGCTACAATCATATGCTCTGGTTTCCTGTAATTCATTCTAAAGTCAAACTCTTGGATCTTTTTAATCCATAGATTAATCTTATTATTATTTTAACACGGGGGGGGGGGTTCTTATTCTCGCCAATACTTTGTGATCCGTTTCTTTTTTAAATTTTCGTTCTCTTAACTCATACTCAAATTTCTTTATTTCCAAATATATAGCTTACACTTCCTTTTCACTTAGACCATATCTAGTTTCCGCCGGGGTGAATTTCTTTGATGCCCATTGTACTGGCACCCACTCTTCTTTATCATTCTCCTGCATAGGTGGTGTGCTCATTCTTATATTGCTCGCGTCAACTCTTAATAAAATTCGTTGTTATAGTTTACAATTTTTCACTTACTCATACTTCTTAACGTTTTTATATTTTCGAACTCTTTATTCAAATCATCAGTCCAATTCCATACTTTACTTTTACCTTTAAACTTTCAGTCATATATAATGTCTTCTCCGCATAATTCTTAGTAAATCCTCATAACCATCCACTCAGTCCTAAAAATCTTCTTATGTCAGACACATTCTGCAACGTTAGAAACTCTAATGCTTCATTTTCCTTGATTTAAGACGGCATCATATCATATCCGTTTAGTGTAACTTCCAATAACTTTACTTCATTTGGAAATACTGAATTTTCTGTAATTTATCCGCGGTTTATTTCGTTCTTTAATTCCATTGCTTCTACAAATAATTTATCATGTTCTTTTTAGTCTTCGCATAAATCAATATATCGTCCATGTACACTTCTATTTTATCACCCATATGGTTTTCAAAAATCTTATTCATAATTCTCCGCATGATCTGGGGCGAAATTTTAACATCCATGACCATACTATTCCACTCATATACTATCTTATCATTTTCTAAAAGCAGTCTTATGCTTATCTTGCTCTTTTATTTCGATTCCGTAAAAAACCTACTTAGGGTCTATAACATTAAAAAAACCTCGATCCTCGCATTTTCCGTATGATATCCCTAATGTTCACAAATATATATAGGTCTTCCAATACAAAATCATTTAATGCCATGAGTTTGCTTACTACTCTTATACTTTCATCTGGCTTAACTAAAGCTTTAATCCCATTTCTCCATTCCAACGTCATTCTTTGTTAGACATTCCTTGTCTCTAACTTCTAAAAAAAATTTCTCAGCTCTTCTTTAAATGCTTGTGGCACCTGCTGACCTTTCCTTACAACTTTCTTACCTTCCTCAGTTCTGATTCTGCACTTTTCGATTTAACAATGGCTGATTTTCTCTTCTTCGTTGTAAAAACATTCCTAAACCTCTTTCTTATGTCTTCTGACGTTAGTCCGATCTTTTCTTTCTTGTCTTCCATTCTTGCTTCTTTTGCTTTTTCGCGTCCAATGTGTTCCTATGCGCCTTTCATCGCAGCTACTGCTACCTTCTTCTCTAATCTTCATAATTCGTCTTTATTTTTAACGTTTCTACATCTATATACCCACATCTGACTCTTATGTCCAATTCTATAACAATTAAAATCTTATTCTTCTTCTATTTTCAAATATTCTTTTCTCTATACAAATATCTCTAATCTCATCTGCCATCATCTTTTTGACCTCCTCAACCATCCTTAATCTCCTATCCCTTTCATCCTGTACTTTAACCAGCACTCTAATTTGGTTTTATAACCTTCTGATGATCTTCAATCTTAATATTCTTAACCATAAGTTTTTTTCAACTCATCAGTTCCAAGATCAAATGTCTCCTTCTTTACATTCTTCTCAAAACCATAATTAGACAATACTTGTCATAAACAATCCTCTTAAACTCTTGTAGTAACCTTCTGGCTCCTTGGCCACGGCCAATACTTGTTAGCTCACGGTTCGGTATCGCCCCAATGTCTTTATTTAACAAAATTAAGAATTAAAAATATAAGAATACATAGGTTTTATGATACCTGGTACGTCATACTAACTACTTATAACAAGCCTCATTGGGCAAAAAAGTAAGGCCTTTATAAAAGTTATATAGACCGAAAAATGCTTAACTAACGTGAAAAATGTTTTCGAACTAATATAAGCAGTTGTAGCGGGGCATTTCTATTAAAGATAATTTATCTTAAATATTTGATTTGAAGTAAAAAAACAGCGCACAATTATATACTAAACGATAGGTTTGGGTTAACATATTTCATAACCGCTTTCTTTAAACCCCCCTTAAACTTTATTGTATAATGTATATGAAAGTTAATTTATGGATTCTATAATATTTATTAGTATTTTGATCCGATGAGTATAAATTTAATTATTACAAATTCTTAGAGGCTAAAAATTTAGTCATAATTGGGATATAGTTACATACTAAATATACAAACGATGTATACTCGTAAAATTCTTCGCAGGTACAATAATAAAAGATATTAACTTTTAATAACTTTATTGAAAGTTATAAAGATTATGGAAGATATAAGCGTTTATAGCATAGTTTACAACATAGACTTAGTTATCTTGTATTGTTCGATCTATTCATTCATATCATACAAACCTAAACATGGTATTGTGTTTTTTTATGGGATATTTGTACAAGGCCGAGAAGAAGGGCATGTTATAAAAAGGAAGAAACGCAAAAATAAATCATTATAACAAAAATGTAAAACTAACAAACAATAACTGCTAAATACAATCTTATATCATAAGTCATATTTAGATTTAATTGTCATAAACTCGAAGTAGATAATTGTGTTAAAGCTGATATGTAAATATACATGTAGCTGGCATTGCAATTAAGAAAAGAATTAAAATTGTGGTTACAAAATCACAATAACATTAAATTATTATAAATACTAAAATGAGCTGTGTGTTATATGAAGGTTACATAATTTAAATTAACTGTTTTAAATGTACAAGTATAAAACAATTGTTATTCCTTTTGTAATTACGTATGGGGTAGTATCAAACTACAAGATAATACAATACAAAAATAAATATAAACAACTAAATACCTTTTTTTTAAAATGTATTCTTGAACAGGATTCTAGAATAAAGAGATGTGTTTTTACTATAACATACTAATATGTTTAGAAATGATTTATTCCGAAATACTATAGACCATTAGACATAAAATTATAAAACTGAAACTATTAGTCAAAAGACTCAAATCATAAAGAATATTTATGATTTATTTGTACGCCATTTGACTTTATTGTAAAATAATTTTTTTTGCTAATAAACTCTTAAAGGGTTCTAAACATTAAATGAAAAATTTAAAAATAAAGTTGTATAGAATGTACGTTGCTAAACATGTAGCAAGTTAAGGCTCATATATGATAGTAAAAATAAACTCTAGATTAGATTTATCTTATCTTAAGATTGTGGCAAAGTTGGGCACATATATGATGGTAAAATAAACTCTAGTTTAGATTTCTCATCTTAAACATGAAGCAAAGTTGAGCACATAAATGATGGTAAAAAAAACTAGATTATTTATATTCTGTTCTAAACATGTAATTAAAATGTAATGACCTTCTTGTATGCTGTTTTAACATTAAGTTATATAGTTTTACACAGTTGTTTATTTACACCTCATGCTTCGTTTCAGTAGTAAGAATTCATGGTAGATTATGATAAGCTATTTAATTTAATTTTAAACCTAAATATTTGAGCCATGCATCTTCTCAGACAAATTTCTTTGGCATATTTATATGATGAATACGGTTTGTTTGGAATTAATATGTAAACCAGAGTGGATCTTTTTATATATCAAAAAAAATAATTTAATGGCTACTTATATATTTAACATTTTTTATGAAATATGAGCGAAAACTTAAATCGTGTAATTGATAAGACAATACAGTTTATACTACTTGTATATTCGTATAAAAGTTACTCCAATTGGATAGATTAAAATATTATAATTGAAGTGTTCAGAGATAAATTCTATGACTAATGTATTACTGATTCACAGTTTTAAAAAGTTATATTAAATATGGGTCAAAATGTAAATTCGAACTAATTTTAATGCCTAAAAATCAAATTATTGCATATTACACATAAACCTATAATGACACTTAATAATATAAAGCCAAGAATTAGTAAGAAAAAAGGAAAACGTACTGTGTAAACTAGCAATTGAAATTTCATATAATTTACAATCATAAATTAAACACATATTATGAATAAAACCCCTCTATTACAATTTCACTAGCAATCCATATATTATATGTTGTAATTACAGATGTTTAAATATTATTACTATTGCCCTAATAGTGGCGGGTGTTTGTTATATATAATTATAATACTGTAACATTAAATTCTTGAAGTTCCATTTATTCTTGCATTTTAACTAACATGTGATGATTAGCGTTTTAATAATACATATTTAGAAGGACGACCGATGTTATAGAAAGCAAACGAATAAATAAATTTATTGATTTTAATTAAGTTCATACATCAAGCCGATGTTTTTTATAAGGGATAAATATTATGTTTATTGTTTTATATTATTAAAAAATTTCATCAAGCTTCTCGAAATTTCTGTTAATTTTTTTTGAAATAGACAATCATTTCAACGTTTATTGCATAAAATTAAAACTATTGCACGAGTAGCTCGGTCTATTTAATTAAAAAATGCCCCAAAGCGAAACACTTATTCTATGTCGTGAAATTGTAGTAAACATTGGGGTTTTACGATTATTAACACTTTTCTTAAAAAATCATAAATATACCCACCTTTGAGTTTTTTAAAACAATATTAATTCGAAAGATGTATAATGCATGTTTTTGCACACTTTTTAATCTATTAGGCGGTGGACTATATCGGGATGTATTAATTTCTCCTCGTAGAAGAAACCATCGTAATTTACGACATATTAAGTAAATTTTATTTTGGTATGCTTAGTGTAGTAAAACTTCTAATTAAACAATGATAGGTTCCGCGTTAGCGTTTCCTGCTTGTAGGTAACTTCTCGTCTCCATAGTTCTTTCCACATCAGCTTTGTCTCCTCTAATTTGACAGTTTAAAGAAATGCTCTCTGGCGTCTTATTTGGCTTGATCATCTAGATGTACGCCTCTCCTTTTAGGGATTTTGAGTCTTGTGGTATAAGATTTGTGAAACTTAGTCACTATACAGTCCCCAAGTGATTACGTTGGAGATTATTGCTGTTTTAAAATTATACATTGCCCAGTTAGTTTGCAGGGACATCATATTATCTTAACTTATCGTTTTCTACTTGCTGTAGATTTTCTTGTGATGCGACACCTATTCGAATATTCTGATTTATTCAATCTTTTTATCTACTACTATGTCCGGTTTATTGTATTTCATCTTTATATCTGTTTTGCCGTTGTGTCTATTCTTATTTCCACATATTTGCTGGCAATATCTTTTGTACTGAGTGGTTTCTCAATCTCTTCTTGGGCTGCACTTTGTATGTTTCACTTTGTAGTGGTGGATGCGTTTAGCAATTAAATTATGCCTTCTCATAAAATCGTGTCCTGGGATTTTTCGCACCTTGTCGTTAGATGATCCAAGGTCTTTGCTGATCAATTTCAATGAGAGCAGTTTCCAATCAATCCATTAGATATATTATAGTCTTAAAGTGCACATAACTTACTTTCTTTCCTGACATTAGTGCTACCTACCTTAAGCCATAGTGATGAATTTTTAATGTCAACTATTAGATTTTATTTGGTCTAAACAACTTTTTATTTTCTGTTTTATTTTTTATGTTTTTGAATAATGTAGTTAGCTAGGCCTCCGCTAATAATTTTTGTTCCACATCTATTAGCCTATATTTTTCTAACGTATGATTTAATTAGGAAAAAGTATGGTTTCCTTTTTTTCCCAATTTAATATAATAGCTTGTCTTCTAGGGTAGGTATTGGCCGATTATTCAAGACCGCCCTTGGGTTGAGTAGCATGCTTTCCCTTTTAAATACTGCACTAGAAAGTCCTCTTTCCAGCGCATTACGAGGGGCGGTATAACCTTTCTTTGCATGCCGGCCATGAGTAGCTTCTATGTATGTTCAATGATATTCTAATAAAGATTCTATCTCCTCAAATATCTCAGGTTCTGAATCTAGTACACCGACATAATAATTTATAAGTGAAATAGCAAACTCATTAATTGATTTTTTTGTGTTCTTCGCGTTAAGTTTTGTATTGCAAATATTTCTTACTTGTGACTTTCTTTTTTCCTTAATGAGTTCAATTGTACTATCATACGACATATTATATATATATATATATAAGTTGATTTAATAAATTTCAGAATAATTTATAATGATAAGAGCATTATTTCCCATATAATAGTATTTTTTGTGATTTTTTTATGCTACAATTGCTATATTATGTAAACAAAACAAAAAAAATAGCATTTAGGTCAATTTAATGTTATTTTAACAAAAAAAGGCAAATATACAATTCTAAATAAAAATTTGTTCAATATAACAACAATTTTTATCAAAAAAGGTTCGGGGATATAGATAGTATAAATGCTAAATAAGCGGCCGAAATACCAAAGAGAGCTTACAGTCAATAAAAATATATTTTAGTTTGTTCTGGTTTTCCATGATTAAAAATGTATCAAACTTTCATATTATTTAGTAGCAATAACAAATTGATACATAAAGCTTATTCTTTGCGCTATAATGAAATACCAAATACCATTTTAAAATTCATTATTAAATGTATATGGTTATAAATTGATAGTAGGTTTATGTAAACGAATATATACTACAGGGGGTTGACAAAAAATTCGGGAAAGTGTCTAAAAAGTTGAGCGTAAGATATATGTAGAAAAGAAATGATGTTGAATTAAAGATTAATATTCGAGTATATGAAGGTCCATAATCTATTCACTTTTTTGTAAACTTTATGAATGTATTAAAAAAATGTATCTTCTTATTAAATGTCAAGAAAATAAACTAGATTAAACCATCCCGCTCGTAAATTTATCATTATACAATTAAGGCATAGAAATTGTTCTTTTTAATGTTTTATTGTAGGTGATATCTTAGTTTTTGTGCTGTTATTTTTATACAAGATGTTGGTATAAAAAATAAATAGTATATAGAGTAAAAATATTTGAGTTTTTTGAACAATAATAATTGTTTTTGTGACGTCTAATGTACATCACATGTTTAGATGTCATAAACAACATCTGTCACATATGTCAAAGTATATGTCAAGCATTTCAAGTTGCCCCAAAAGATGAGCCACACAAACAAATATTTGTTGTTTTCTTGTATCTAAATTCGTGAGTACGCCAATGTTTGTTTTTTGTGTCGACAAGAACTTATAAATTAAAATATAAAAGAAAGTGTTAGTTGAAGGGCATGGAATCCAATAGAAAGAGTAAAACACCCAATAAATATAATTCTACTAAAAACTATGATAAAAAATTCATGTCAAACGGAAACATGACAGTTTTAAATTTTATTTTTTTATAATGGGGATTCGGTATAAATAAAATATAAATTGGCTATACTTCTATTGTTTTTTTTGGTTATAAATTATAACACCGACTATAATATATCATAAAATAGTTAAAAAATTATTTAATAGATACGAGCTTAGATATTTTATAGATGTTTTTGTTGTCAGACATCAAAACTTTTGATGAAACAATAGAAATTTTTAATTATTGGATCTATTGATACTACTTTCAGAATCTTAAACCTCTTGTGTTACGCCTTTGTAACTTAGTCTATTCGTTATTTGTTAAAAATAATCATTGTGTAAAAGAGTTCTCAATATGTAGATTTTTTCATCGTCTTTGATGTTAGGCGAATTATAAAATAAATGTTTTTATTTATACGTAAATATAATTCTCACAAAGTTTATCATCTTAAATTTGGTCATTATCTATGGGCGTTTATTAAAATAAACTGTTTTGTGCTATTAAATATATATATATATATACTTGATTATGATGTTCTTGCGAACTAAAAGGCTTAATATATGGTTTTAAAACAGATATGATTCTCTAAGTAATCACTTGTGACGGTAGTGTGTTAGGTTACACAAATCATGCATTATAAGACTTGTACTCCCGCAGAAGGTAGAAGCGTACATACAGATGATCACGCAAAGAAGATGCTAGAAAGCATTTTTTAACTACCGAAAGAGAGAAAACAAAGCCGATGTGATAGGACTCTGAAGACTAGAGACTTCCTACAAGCAGGATACGCTAACGCGCAACCTTTTCTTGCGAAACTATAAATATAAACTACATAAAGCATGCCCTAATTAAATTCATTTCTATATATTTAAAAAAAATTCGTGGGGGAAGAACATTCTTTTAAAGCTTAACATGTAATTAATTATCGTAACGACAACAATCAAAAAAAACTATAAAAAGGGGTCGTACGTTCCCGTTAAAAAAACGCACTTTTTAAATGAAATATTCTATCCCAATTGATTAAATTTGAGTTAGTTTTCAAAAGCCGCGTGCAGAAGTAAAATATTTGATATTCAACGAGTTATAGTGTAAACAAAATTCTTCGTTATTCTTTGTTTATATAATACAATTTAAGATTGTCCTACTGCACACTTCTTGCTTTCAGCAAATTACTATATAATTTAGACAAGCTAATATTAATAAATAGTAAAAGATACATTTTTTTTGTTTTTAAAATCTTCGCTTTTTCTTACTGTATTTCCAATATCTAGTAAAAAAATATTCTTGTTTTCTTGTTCATCATGAAAATTTTATGCATAAGACTTTTTAATTAATAACAAAATATGTTTTTATGAAGTATTTTATCATTTTTTTTGCATTAAATCTTCTATCCAGACATTTCTTTCTTTTATAATGTCAGAAGCACTTAGTTTTAGCCATCTACCAATTTTGATGCTTACATTACTATTCTCCACAAAGATTAAAGTCAATTATATAAAAACTACATAAACGTTATTAAAATAGTTCAATCTTTCTGCTTAATTATTGATGGCCTCAGTTAAAAATATAATTTAAATCCCTCTTCAATACCTACACATTAAATTATTTTTTTTTTCTCTTGCCGTTTCAAGAATTTAAATTTGTCGATTTATGTTTATATAACACGTAAAGTTCTTTGCGGGGTTATATCCTTATACGGCCCCGAGTAATGATTTTAATCAATTCTTTAGTAGCAATTGTCTTAATATCGTACTTAATGCCAAAAAGCATTATCACTTAAGTAAAACATTATTCGTAAGAAAGCCCATTTATAAGCTCATTTTAAGAATATTCGTCGCAGAAAATAAAAATAAAACATGCAAACAACGAAGTTTTTGCAAAAGATGTCTATTTTCATCTCTGTCATGAAAATAATATGTCTGCGATAAAAGTTACAAATGAGATTTTATTTATATTTTGTCACAAGAAATTTTATATTATAGAAAATACTTTTTTTATTGTGAAAGCCCAAAGTAATGTGAATATAATTTAATTAGATAGTGTCAAAGTTGAATGTTTAACTAATCACGAACAAGTGCTAAAAATCAAATATAATTCCGTGCTTGTTCATTGAAAATGTAAATAAAATGTTTTATTTTTATAGCATTTTTCAACATATAGACCTTGGAGTAAATACATTAATAAGTAAGTTTATTTTTAAAATTAGACATAAAGAGTAACAGGAAGGTTTGCACGTATTATATTTTTATGTTAAATTGAATTTGTTTGCCATCGGCCTATCGACTAGTACCGAAGCTTACGCTGAAATTAGAGTTATAAAGAAGGCATTAGAGAGCATCTCCTTTGAGCACCGGCAGGGGCTTTCTAAGGGAGGATTTGGAACCAAGAATATAGTAGAGGTAGCTAGAAAGTGGTGTGATCCGATATAGAGCGCGGTAGTGAATGTAAATTGAAGAATAAGTTAAGAACAATAATGGTTTTAATAAAATAATTATATTTCTATTCAATTGTTCAATTATTATTGCTACGCATCGGGGCAAGACTATTATTGTAGTAAACAACTCTTTAGACTTTAATTTAATCGTTGTTTGTATATTTATAAATCGTTTTTTCATTCGATATACTTTATGCTACGTTTTTTATCTGTTACGCTTATACAAAGAAAACAATTTCAAATTTAGAATTATTGATATGGGCAAAAATTCACCGATATTATTCAAATAAGTTAATATACAAAGGGTCGTTTGTTTTCAATCATTATCTAAAATAAAAATCTTTTAGCCATGAAAACCTATTTCATTTGATACCCATATGATTTGACCGCCAACCACCACTATTTGATTTAACCCAATTTTATTTTATATTTTTGTCACATACATATATGCTAAAGTTAATGTGTTTTTCAATTTAAGTATCATATTATTGTCAGAAATGTAATTTTATTATTTCATGTTATAGGTTTAATGAATTTTTTTTAATTTGCTTTGAAATTCCGTATTTATTCTACACTAGAGAAAAGTTTGCTGTAAACGTCCCTAATTTTTCTTTTGTCAAGTAATTCAAATCTTATGTATTGTAACATCTAAAATAAAAGAAACCTGAACATAAAGATATCAATCGTAAGTGTAATCTTTGATATAATATTTATAACGTAAAATACTAACAATATAAATAAAAAAAAATAATAAGGGATTGAAAAATATTATTATTAGTATTAAACATGTATATAGACACTTTAGACGTTACAATAAAATGCCCAAAATACTAGTTTTCTATCAAAACGTTGATAAATTAGTATAAAAATGGAAATTTTACAAGGGAGAGCAATTAATGAAATAGCCACAGGGATATAATTTGTTGGAAATGTATAGCTTATAATAACATACGCACTAATTACATATGTAGTCGTAACCGAAACAAATAATCTTTTACATAAAAAAGGAAGGCATGTAATATTTTATTAAGTATTGTTTTTTTACATTACTTTCCAAAAATTAAAGGATTATAAAAATCAGATAGGACATCAAAAAATCTATGAAACGGGGAATGCCCAATCAATTTATTAGACTAAAATTATATCGATATAAATGTGACCTGATAGTTTTTAATGGGAAACCCTTTTTTCTTTCAATATATTATAATTTCTATAGACCTTCAAGACATGATATTCGTTCATATTTGTAGGAGTAAAATGGTCATTCTTTTTATATAAAAATAAAACTGCTAAAACATAAAAGTACTTCTGTAAAGTATTTTCTATACTCCATAGTAACCTTCTTGGTATTCAATATATATATTCTTAACAGATAACATTATTTAAACCTGACCAATCTTTAAGTATACAATTTAATTTGTTCATTGTTTTGATTTTCAAATACTTATTGGTTTACTTCCAATTTCATACACCGGAATAAAAATTATATTAAGTACATTTTAAAATAATTATTCGATCATTAAGTGTGTTTTTTTAATGATGAACAGAAATTAGGGCTTCATTTTAATTCTTTTTTAATAATTTTAAAGAATTAAATATTTTTTTATGTAGTTATTTATACCTATTGTGATGCCTTTAAGAACATAAGATAGAAAAATTAACATTAAGTTCTTTCATCTCTGCTTTTTCTTATGCTTCTCATATACATCATTACCAGATAACAATTAGAGGCCTCGTCGTCTTTTAAACATAAGTCACATAATCGATCATATAATAGATATAATGGGTATGTAATGAATAAAAAAATACTATGTAGAAAGCATATTTGTTCTAAAAACAAACAACCCCAAACTATTAAATACTAAATATATAACCACGTTACCAAAGTCTTTAACTGATTTGGGAAAAGTGCACTTACGTGAATAAATAATCTATCTGAAGGATTGTACGTAGTCATCATATTACAAATCTAAATATGTCATACACGATCGAAAAAGAAAAACAATAGCTTAACATCTTTAAAATACTTGTTGTGGTATCCACCACTAGGGAGAACATTTAAAATATTTTTTAAGCGATTTTATTCTTTCTTCTATTACTTCTTACCCCTCTTTGGGTAAAATATTTAAACTAATGTTGAAGGGGGAACTGGACGAATATAAAGGGAACCTTTTAGAATATATTTTATGGCATCAGATATATCATATAATGATTTATCATTTGTACAAAGTACTAGTTTGCATTTAACTGTCATTTTACAAATTTTTGTTAATTTATATAATGATATTGGTCTTTTTTTTATTTTATAATTGGCTATAAATTATCTAACATGAAACATACATCTACAAATCATTTCAAGTCAGTTTTAATTCTTATAAATTATCGAATAATAGTTTGTACATGGAAAATATTCACTATTATTCATGTATGGTCATTTATGAGAATGTGATTTTGTTTTTATTAATAGCCTATCTTTTATATTAAACATTTGTAATGCATAGTGCTTAGAGTTGATATTTACAGTAAAATTCAAAAGGGTTTGTTCCTATATCTAGAATTTACTTAAAGATTTAAATTTATTTTTTTTATAAAAAAAAATTCTATTGTATATGTTTTAAAATGTACCGTATTTTATACGGTTGAAATAAAACAAATTAAAAATATGTAAAATGTAAAAATTTTATTTGTCTAAACTAAAATACAACAAAACTGTTCTTATTTGTCAAAATCAAAATATAACAAGCAAAATCTATTTGTCAGTTATCTTATAAAAAAAAAAGAAGAAGGTAATTTCTATGGATATTAAAGATTTAAAATTTAAAAGTAGAACAATTTTAGATAGTAGGGGAAATCCAACTTCAGAAGTGGATATAATATATAAAAATAATATTTTTAGATCATCTTGCCCAGCTGGAGCTTCAGTGGGATCAAATGAATGCATTGTTTTAAAAGACAATAGAATTAAATATAGGGGAAAGTCGATTGACGATATACATCAGATTATAAAAAATGTAATAGTTCCAAAACTTATGGAGACTACTGTAAATCTCTTAGACTCATTAAAAAATGATGAAATAATGTTGGAAATAGATAAAAGCAATAATAAACAGAATATCGGGGTAAATAGTATTTTGCCCTTATCTCTAAGTTTGTGTAAATTAGCAGCACACCTTAATAATCTTCAATTGTTTGAGTATATTGCACAAATCAACGGAAACGTAGCAAATATGGCAGTACCTCATTTTAATATTTTGAATGGAGGAATGCATTCGGGTAATAATTTTTCAATTCAAGAAATAATGATAAAATTTAATGCTGGGGATATTGAAAAAAATATTGAATATGGCAGTGTGTTCTATCAAGAATTAAAAAATGTCATTATAAGAAGATATGGTAGTACATATACAAGTGTAGGAGATGAAGGAGGATTTGCGCCACCCTTAAAAAATGTGGACGAAGCTATGGATCTTTTAAAAGAAACTGGAACTTTGTGTGGTATTACTGATTATAAAATAGCTATGGATGTAGCAGCAAATAGTTTTTATAAAGATGGAAAATATGATTTAAACGGAATCAAAATGACTTCTAATGAATTATGTGAATATTATTTGCATTTGATACAAAAACATCCAAATATATATAGTATTGAAGATCCTTTCAGCGAGGATGATACAACAGGCTGGGAAATTTTTTCGAAAGCAGCTCCCTCAGGCTTGAATATTGTAGGGGATGATCTTACTGTTACAAACATCAATCTAGTAAAGCAAGCCGGCGAAAAAAAATTGTGCAATGTGTTGTTAGTAAAGCCAAACCAGATAGGTTCCGTCTTGGAAACGTTAAATGCTGTTAATATCGCTAGAAAATTTGGGATGAAAATTATGGTATCTCATAGAAGCGGGGAAACAGAAGACACTTTTATCAGTCATTTAGCAGTAGGTATCGGAGCAGATTATATAAAATCCGGTGCTCCGTGCAGAGGGGAGCGGGTTTCAAAATACAATGAACTCATTAGGATCAATGAACATCTCAAAAAATAAATAGTATGTTTGTTTAGTTTTTAATCTTAGTTTTATGTATTCTTTTACGTATACTATAAAATTGAAATCATAAATGATAGATTTTTATTTAATTATGCATCTTGTACATACTATGGCTCTATTTCTATCTTCATATGTTTTTCTTTGTGAGTAGAAATGATTTACATACCGTCTTTCGTCTTTCTCATCACGTCCGAGATCTTTTGATCGGCTATCGTTGAAGAAATACTTTTAAGAGTTCCTTTAGAACAAGAGATTGGATACGCGGCTCGAGGAATTTTTGTATATCAAGCCTTCTTCGATGCATGATATGGTATTTGGTAACCATGCCGCCCCATGTTAATGCATAAGAAATAATTTTACATTTAAACAATACATAAAATATTATCTAACTAAAAGATATTTCAAAAATCAATATACAAAAGCCTTAAACTTTATGACAAATGTCTCAATCATTCGAAAAATATCTAAATAACGCATATTATTTGGATAAATTACACTGACATTCAACCCTTATAATTAATACATTTTTTACTCTATATTTATTGCCGATTAGTCCAAAGTCCAAGCTAAATATACATAACCAATACAACAAGGTCTTTTTGCGATTTTTCATCGCGCTTATTTTTTCTTTGCACTTAAGAGGAAGAGAGAAATCTTACATAGGATTCAACATTTAGTCAGTCTTCTTATCCAATGCATCGTTAAGTTATTAGTCACAAAAATTAAAGCAAACAATCTACAGTATCATCAAGCTCAGCCTATCCAGTGGAGTTAGGCACCAATAGAATTTTTTTCGTTTCCCAAAATCGCGCTAATTACAACAAGCAAATATACTATATCGACATGGTTTAATAGCATGGGGAGAGGCATCATCATGCTAGCTCAGCAGTCTCTCAAATAATCGACATCTCACCCGTAGAGGTTTTACACTAACTCATTTATAGCTGGCATCTATTGGACTAAATTACACTTGTATTTCACTAGTTTTGGCTATCGTGTTTAAGGATCTTGTAGGTTGGGGCATAGGAGATCTTCTTTATACCTAACCCTCCTAGGACACTAATTAAATCTGTAAGTCCTCCCAGAGTGCACCAACAATGGCCCATACTGGGGTTAGCCCATAGATAATAGTGTGTGCTATAAGTCACTACGAGGGCAATACTGTTTTTTTTGTCTTTAAAGAGCGTTTCTACACTAGATGTTAATCCCATTAGAGTGATACGCCCACTGATTTTTTAAATCAAATTAATGATTTTATAAACGTACATATTGTCTGAATGCTCCAACTGCATTATAGAATGTAGAAAATTTATATCACTCTATATTCGAATCCAGTCATGCCAAATAACCAGCATTGCCTCTGTATGATAATCTAAGGCCTCCAATTGGCGGTTAATATTCATGAGATATCTAAAATGATATTCACAAAAATCTAAATCAATTAATATAACTAACCCAGCTAATAACACACATACTAGCGCAAAGAATGTTCTTTTTATCAACACCCATGTTACTTTTGCACAATTTCAAAAACGGTGGTGACTTTTTTTTCGATATCCCATTGACCAGTGAATATATATATACTGTGATGTACATTACAACATCACATGGGCAGATGTCATAAACATCATCTGTCATATATGTCAAAGTGTATGTCGAGCTTCAAGAGTACCCCCAAAAGATGAGTCACACAAACAAACAAAAGTTGCATGGTCGTTACTACATTCGTAAGTACGCCAATGTTTGTGTTTATTGTTGACCAAGAATAATTAATTAAAAATAAAACATAAAAGAAAGTCTGTCTTTGAAGGGTATGGAATATATGAGAAAGAACAAAACCATCAATAAATATAATTAAGATAAAAACTATTTTTGAATATTATTATAAAAATGGCCATGTCCCACTAATACATGACATATTCTTTTCAACATATATAAAATATCCCTATAGCTGTCCGCTAAATAGAGACATTTTTCACCGACGACACGTTTTTAACTGTATCTTTCGTATCTCTTATAATTTCCATATCCCCATAATTCATTGTATTATTATCAAACGATGGACGTTTTAAGAGCATTGAATATTCTTCATCTAAATTTTAAAAATAATTTCATGGCTTATCAAATACTACTTGTTGATTATATTTGTCCAGATATTGTTGCATATTTCATGCATCTTTCCGTTTAACAACAATTTTATACAATAAATCACGTTACAAAACGCTTTAATTGATCGCTTAACAACAAGACTTGGCGTAAAATAACAAATATATGAAATTATACAGTTCCAAATATCAACCATTGACTAGTTAGCATAAAAATTATTTATAAGTTTACTCAGAAAGCATTTTACTTGCTTCACGTCCAAGATGTAGAATTTTAAAAATGATTTAAGTTTTGTGATGCATTAAATAATTTTTAGCGTTATATATACGTCAAACTTCCTTGTATAATTTACTAAATAAATGAATTATTGCCCATCGTATATATCATCGCACAAACCCCCCCCCCGTATTCGACGAATGGCTTATGCGTGCTTTATAAATCAAAAAAATATTTTTATATCTGATTTTGAATTGAACCTGCTAAAATCTTTATACAATAAGGCTATAAAATCTCAATGTATTGATTGTTTTTTTCTTGCAAAGAATTTTGTTTTTGTGTCATTTTTATTTAATTAAATCTTTCTACCCCAAAATGAAACAACTATCATTAAAAGATGTTTATGTAGCTTCAATACTCAAATATTATTTGAAGAGAAGCCAAAACAGACTTGATTGTTACATTCAAAGACTATCACTTAGATTTAAACATTTAGTTTTGGAACAATTAAAAAATAAAAATCAACAGTGGGATTTTAAAACAAAAATAAGATGTTTTGCAGAAGTTTATTTGAACAGTCCAAATGTAAACAATGGCGCTGATATTGAGCATATCGACGCTTTGTTTATTCTTCCAAAAGATTCATCAGATTACATTTCTTGCAAATTATTTTCAGATTTACTCCTTTAACTATAGACTTATTGTAGACCGGAAAATTATTTCGGGAATAAATAATATAATATTTTTACTATATATTGCAATTCAATGTTAAAATAAATTTTCTTTAATTTTCAAAGTTTCTTGCCTCTTTTTTTTCTTATGTGTTTGATTTTGAGAATAATTGATAGTTTTTTTAAAAATGAGTAGACTGGAAATGTTAATAGAAATAGTCGACAACGTATACATGTCTTTTAACAAAAATAAAATAATTTTTAAAAAATGTTAAATAATTAAAAATTAAAAGATATATTATTTTTTATATAAAAACTATGTTGTGTCTTTCAATTTAAATGTAGTCAAACAATGTTTTCCAATTGATCTTGAGATTTACGAAAGATAAATATATGGAATTATTGAATGTATCTTTCTGCTAATTTTCTTGTTTAAAAGAACAAAACTAAAAAATGATCAAATCTTCTTTGACTTATCAACAACCTTCAATACCAAATACTTACACAAACTTTTATAGGTTATTGTAAAAAGGGAAATGACGATAGTATAAACTGTTTTTTTAGTCAAAACGTGTCTATGAATTTCTGTCTTTGTATGAGATAGATCACAAGATATTTAACATTCATATCAGTATTTTTGTTGCATAATATGTGTAGTTTGTGTAATATTTGTTTGACAAATATTTGCGACAACAACCAAGAAGTACTAAAAGGTGAGATGGCCATAGATACTGGGAAGTAAAGATAGATAAACTATTTATTTATTGACCTCACGATACAACTTAGGAAAATATATTTATAGTACAAGTACATCAAAAAAGGAATCTCTGTGTACAAAACATATACGAAAATTAAATGCACTAATAACACACAATACGTCCTCTCTAACCAACAAATTGAAGAAATTGAATTTAAGAAAAATTAGGATATTTTTTTTGTTTTAGAGAACATTGTCAATTATGATATTTGTAAATCATTCTGGCAAATAAAATAATTTTTATATTGTACAGTTAATTCAGAATGAGATATGTTGGTTATATTTTATAGAAAAAAAATTTAATTAAACACATAAATTTAAACTGCAGACAAAGCATAAAATATAAAAAATCCCGTAAATTTTAATAATCATATAATCAAGTTCTAGATTGTTTAGTAGCGGCTTATAAGGTTTCTTTTATATCAAAAATAAATATATAAGAGCGCTTGTATCTACAGATATGGACTCCTATTCCTGTTATATTATGTATTTATAATATTTTGTTCTTTTTATTTTTAAGATCTTTAAATATGATAAAATTAAGGGGGGAATATATAAATTTTATAATAATACAACATCCCACCGTTCAAGAGGAAAGCTCGTCTACAATTACTTTAAGTTGTGACGCATGCCTTTTGATTATTTTATTTTTTACTTTAATGTTATATGAATTCTCTCCAGCCTTGTTAAGAATTATTCCTCTGGCCTTGAATCTGGATTGTCCTTAGATCGACCTACTTCCTCCTTAATTAAAACTATATCATCTTTTTTTAATATTTCTTCCCTCTCTTTGTTGTAGTTTTCTTTACTGAACTTAATTCTTTTCTTAAATTGTATTTCCCTTAAACAATGATGATTTTTTCATTCAAGGCCTCTTCAAGCGTTATCTCTATGCCAGTGTGATATGATTTATTATATATTTTTATTGCTCTTGCTAGCTTATTTGGTAGAAGTTTATCCTGTTTATTCTTATATATTAGGTCTTGTAGAGTTCTGTTGAATCTCTCAACCCTCCATTTGATTGATGATGGAACGGAGAGGTGTAATGCAGTTCAAAATTTTCTTCTCTTGCAAAATCTTTATTTTTATTACTCAAATTTTCCTCAGATTGATCGCAAACTAACATCTGAATTTTTAATTCTTTATGGATTTCCTCTACAAACTTGAAACATTCCTATCTTGTCTTGACTTGATTATCTTTGCAAATTCCTTTCTCAAAAATAATCAATCCCAGATATTATGTAACAATTTTCTATTAGTCCTATTATATTCACGGTCACCTTTTCTCCTACTTCTTGATCGGTCACAAATACAAATCGTTTATTTCTTTTTAGATTGTAGGTTTGCATACTACACATTTTGAAATCTCCTCTTTTATTATTCTGTCCATATCATTAAAGCATATATCTTGTAGAAGCAGTTTATGTTTTATTGTCTTTTCAATTCTGTGTATACACTCTTCATGAACTTTTGTTTTAAATTTTCTTTGTTCACTTTCGTCACATTCTATGTAATTTATTTTCATTAGGACATTATTATCCGTTTTCTCCAACTCTGTACTCGTAGTGTTTCTACTAAGACAATCTACATGAACCATCTCATTTCCTTTTCTGAATTTAATATTGAAGTCAAACATACTCAATCTATCTAACCATCGCTGAATTCTAGGACATGCTATGTCTCCTTTATTAATAACCTCTAAAGCTTTATGGTCTGTAATAACATCTACCGGTGTCCCATACACAAAATATTTAAAATGTTCAAGTCCCCATAGGATTGCTAGAAATTCTTTTTCTAAAATACTATACTTTTCACGTGTTCTTTTAATCTTCTAGGAGCAAATGCTATTGAATATCTTTCCTTTTCATTCGTTTGAGAAAAAATCGCTCCTATACCATGATTGGAAGCATCTGGTTCTAATTGGAATGGCTTATCTAAATCCTGCTGGTTTAATTCGATTTTCTTTTTAAGTTCCGCCTTTAATGCTTCAAATGCATTCATTGCTGCCTCATCCCACATAAATTTTTTCTTTTCCTGTAATAAATCATACAAATGTGCTCCAAGAATTGCACATCCTTTAACAAATTTCTTATAATAATTAATAGCCCCCAAAAATTCTTGTAGTTGTTTTCGATCTAGGGCATCTTCGCATCATCAATACCTTGTGTAACAGAGTTCTATGGATATACCTTATTATGAGTGATTATATGGCCTAAAAATTCCACTTTTTCTAATTAAAAATTGTTTTTACAGTATTTATCTCCAAATGATTCCTTTTCAAAATGTTAACAATATTTCTAAAGACAGCCTGACGTAGCCATGCTGGTAAAAATGCTCCAGCATGTTGTCGTGGTCGTTTATATTAAATTTTTTATTTACAATGTTTTGTTTCTCGTTCCTCTGTTTTCTCATATTCATCGTTAGTTCGTATTTTAGGTATGGGTGAGGGCAAAATTTATATTTATAGTTTTCTTTGTTTGTTTGTAAACAATTCGTTCAGATCAAACAAACAAAGAAACAAAAAAAAATGAATTACTTGTGGGATACCACACAGCCTCATGTTCTTCTTCACTTTTACTAAAAATTAATATGTAATCTACATAAACAAAACATGATTTGCCTATTTCTTCAGCCAAAACTCTATACATATGCCTTAAAAAAATGCTGGGGCATTTCTAAAGCCCATAGGCATTACATTCCACTCGTACAATCTATGTTCTACTCGAAAAGCTGTTTTATGTCGGTCTTCTTTGGCCAACAGAATTTGAAAGAAACCATCCTTTAAATCAATCTTACTAAAATATTTCATATCTATTAAATTAACTAAGATAGTATTTATATTAGGTAAGGAGTATCGGTCTTGTTCTACTAATTTGTTTACTGCTACAAGGTTGGTTGGGACTCGGATGCTTCCATTCGGTTTAATTGCAGGTCTTATATTGTTTAACCACGTGGACTATGATTCTGAAATGTAGCCTTTTTGTAGCAACTCAGTTACTGCCTCATCAATTCCTGATTCAATTTTCTTGGACAAATCATAAACTCTCTCAACGACTTTAACACCTTCGGTTGTTTTAATTTCTGCCCTGATACACTATTTCCTCACCTTCCAGTAACATTTTGATTGTTTCCCTTCCAACAAGAATCTTCTCTGCTCTGACTTTAGGTAAAATGTAGAATTTCTTTCTTAATCTTTTTCCTTTATGCTCAATTTCCAAAAAAACATGTTCTTTAATACAAAAAGTCTCATCTAAACAAGTATTACAGGTCAATTTTTTGATGGTTACTCTTTGTTTTAACTTTCAATACTCTCCTAGCAGCATCTGATATGAAATTATAATGGGACCCGGTGTCCAGTGTAGCCTCGAATAATATTCCATTGATATAAACTGAATTATTTTTATTAATTTAGTCCTGAACAGTTTCTCAGCGTCCCCTACTACTTCATTGATCTTTTTGTATGATCTGTTATTGTCTCGCGGGCCCTACAGAATTTAGAAGTATGGCCTGACCTTCCACAGTTGTAACAAGAGAACTGTTTTGGTTCCTGAACCCACAAACTTTGTAGCTGCGACAATATTCCTTCTAATTCATTGATTCTTTCTTTTTTAGATTTAAGTTCCTTTTTTCCTTTTTCTTCTTTTTCTTCTCTTCCTTTTTTATTTTTTCTTCCTGGTTAATATCTTTTAACAAATAAATATCATTAATTAAATTCTCATCTAACACTTTACTCCTAATTATTAATCTTTTCACACCTGGAACATCCTCTTTCAGTCCAGCAAAAATTATTTTTATCTTTTCTTCATTTTTTAATTTGTGGGGCTTTGCCGATCCCTCCACCAATTTGATGTATTCACAAATTGTTTAATTATGTTCCTGCTTTAAACGAAACACGTCGCCTATCTCCAACATACTTGGGCTGCAAACCCCCTTTAACTCCTCTTTTAAAACGAATCCAGTTCATAGCAGTTTTCTTTGACGTTGAACTGCAAAATCATTCAATGATTCGATGGCATGCTCTGCTAATAATGAATTCTATCTTTTCATCTTCGCTCATGCTTTTAAAAAAAGACGTCTTTTCCAGTCTTTTTAGCTCTAGAGCGGCATTTCCCACCGTTATTTTCCTTGTCATGGGCACAAATTTGATATTCTCCATTATTTTATTTTTAAGATCTTTAATGATAAAATTAAAGGGTGAATATATAAATTTTTAAATAATAAAACAGGTCAATCTGTGTTTTATGAAATAAAATGTGTGGGTTGAACCCCCTTTAAAATTTATAATTTATGGCAAACACAAAAGAAGAAAGGGTAACAACTGAACCCCGTGTCCAGGAGAGCATAAAAACTTTAAAGAAGCTATGAGTGTATAAGCGATCATTAGAATTCAGGATGAAGTAAAATAAGTGACACAGAAGCAGACGATTAAACAAGTAAGTATTGAAGTTCAGGATCTTTTTATTAATAAAAATTTAGTGAATATAGAAAATTGGAATGAATTTTTGCTGAAATTGGAAAATTAGTTGTTATAGAGGAAGAGAAGGAAAAAAAAAGATAAGGAAGTGAAAACTGAAAGATATGGTAGAGATGATGAAAGAAAAAATAAGAAGAGAGATTTGAGGAGAACTGACCAGGAAAGTGGCAGTAAAAGGAGGCAATTTATAATATAAGAGACGAAAACAAAAACATTGTTTCATATGTGGAAGAATTGGACATGTAGATAGAAGTTATATGTAGCGTAAGGGAAGACAAGAGTAGAATAATGAAAGTAAAGTTTAATTATTTTGGTATTTGTAATAATGACTCTAAATTAAGGCTACCAGTAGAGATAAAAGGAGAAATTTAAAGGAACAGTTTGTATGTGTGAAATATAAAACAAGATAAAGGAGAAAAATATAAATAAATTAGAAAAATTAAAAGGAATTTTGTCAGAAGTATAAGGAAGAGATGGGAAGAACATAAAATACATAACAGGGGGAAATTTTTATTGATACAAAACAAGGAGTAAAAGTAGTTAAAAAAGACAAAATATTTTTTATAATCTACGTGAAAAGTTAGAAAGTATATTAATTCATTAGAAAGTAGTGGTATTATCAGAAGGACAAAGAGTGAGTGGTGAAGCCTAATAAGGGCTATTGAACCCTTAAATGAAATAGTGAGAATGGTAAGTTGCGTGCTACACAGAGATACGTCTCGTTTCAAAGCAATACTCCAAAGAACTAAATGTTATGAGCCTGTCCCCGATGGGCCTTTTAAGTTTCAGTGTAAATGTTTTTATTTGAGTTTATTGGTTTAAAATAAAATATTTCAAAAATAAGAAGGAGGGAAAATGATTAAAAATTGTAAAATACATTCCATGAGAATAGAGGTGTTTATGTGGTTGTAATATCACAACAAGAATTTTGAAGGGGTTTGACGAATTTGTTGAAGAGATCTGTATGATTTGCTTTAGATTAAGACATTATTAGAGCAACGCGAGGCTCTAAAGAATTTACGGGCATAGACCTAAAAGATGGATTCTATTATATAGAAATTGAAGAATGTTACAAACATAAAAGACAATTCGAGATAAATGTTAAAATAAAAATGCTCGGCCAAAGTCCACTTTAGCACGCAAAATTCGATATAGGGCTTTTTGTGTTTTTTTGCTTCTTTTTTAAAAAAAATGAAGGAGAGAATTTTAACGGGAGAAGAATTAGAAATCATAGATTAATGAATTTAATTAGGGTATGCTTATTGTAGTTTATATTTATAGTTTAACAAGGGTAGGTTCCGCGTTGGCGTCATCTGCTTGTAGGTAGCTTTGTGGCTCCATAGCCCTTTACACATCGGCTTCGTCTCCTCTTCTTCGGTAGTCCAGAGAAATGCTTTCTAGCGTCTTCTTTGGCGTGATCATCTGGATGTACGCTTCTACCTTCTTAGGGATTCCAAGTCTTGTGGTATATGATTTGTGGAACTGAGTCACTATAACGTCTCAAGTGATTACGTAGGGAATTATTTCTGTTTTAAACAAAAATTAAGCCAAGTTCGTTCGCAAGGACACCATACTTTTTTAGCTTGTCGTTTTATACTTGCTGTAGATTCTCTTGTGATGTGACACCTATTTCAATTATTCTGATCTAGAAATCATATATAATGATTTAATAGTGAAATTTCGGATCAGGTAAAAAATACGACATAATATGTCGTATTTTTTACCCATTAAAAATATTTTTAATTTTTTAACGTCAAAATGAGAAACAGAACTTTAAGATTGGAACAAATTTTAAGCATTAGAACCTTTGAAGTCGATTGTGTGATCGATATCTTAAGAAGAAAAAACTTATTACTTTCTTGCTTAAAGTGTAAGAATTGTGATGAATATATGTCTGAAAGAGTTAAGAATGATGTAATTGATGGAAGAGCTTTTGTGTGTTATAATTCAAAGTGTGTTAAAGCATTTTCGACTTATAGCATACGCACAAATTCCTTTTTTTATGATTTTAAATTGAGTTTATCGGACGTGTGGACCGTTATAGTTTTGTGGTTAGAAAATACAAATATAAAATCAGTTGCTAATAGTTATGGAATCACTCGACAGACAGTTTCTAAAATATACTCCAAATTGCGTTTTTAGTTTCAGAACACCTATTGTTGGACCCTATTTTGTTAGGAGGAAAGGGAATTGTATGCCAATTGGACGAATCTTTATTTTGCCACAAGCAGAAAAGTCATGTTGGTAGTATTTCAAATAATCAAGTGTAATTATTCGGTATTGTCGATACAAGCTTCAAACCGGCAAAAGGATATATGAAAGTCGTAACTAATAGATCTACTGCAACTTATTTACCTATCATTTAAACAGTTTGTAAAGAGGGAAGTATTATTTACAGCGATGAATGGGCTGCCTACAAAAAAATCCAGGAAATGTTAGGCTTTGAACATCTCACAGTATTCATTCACTTAATTTTGTTAATCCAAATACAGAAGTTCATACTCAACATGTAGAATCATACTGGTCGAAACAAAAATATAATAAAAAAAAATGAAAGGTAGAAAACATGACTTGCTGCAATATTATCTCGATGAAATTATGTTTAAAAATAGATATAGAAAACGCGCTATATCTGTTTTACTGGGTTACTGTCTGTGCTTTGAATAAATATCTTTATTTTATCTGTTATTTTTGTTTCTTAATCCGCCGAATCTTTATTTTTTAATAATGTCGTATAATTAACATTGGGTGTCTATATGTCGTATTTTTTACCTGATCCGAAATTTCAAACTAAATTTTGTGATATATGTTATGGAAGAATGAGGAAAGAAAGAAAAGACAGTAGTATCTTAAAGTGTACATGGAAATATTATAAAAAGTCAATTTTCATTTGTCATGATACATTTTTTTATAATGTAAAACAACCATATAACATGTTACCAGATACTTAACATGTGGGTTCTCGGTTATTCTCGGAAGCATATTTGTCAAATTTTGTGTTGTACGAAAAAATCAAAATCTTCATTATTGAAAAAAAAACTAAAGGAAATATGCATTTACGATAAATACTTATCTTCTCTGAACATGCTGGGTGGAGAAGGGATAATAGTAGAAATCGACGAATCAAAATTTGGAAAAAATAAATACGATAGAGGTAAATTAGTAAAAGGCTCCAGGTGTTTTGGCATGGTCGAACGAACCATAGAACGTAGAATCATAATGCTACATATTAAAAAAGGGATAAAGAAACACTTACTGATCTTTTGGTGAAATATGTAAGTAGAGATAGCAATATATATAGCGATATGTGAAGAGCCTACAATTCTTTGGGTACTATATTTAACCAACATAATATGATTAATCATTCATTGTATTACAGGGACTAAAATATGGGAGTTCATACTAATACCATAGAAGGTAATTGGCGTTCCCTTAAAATTCTACACCTAAAGAAATAGATCAGTTAATAGTGCAAAACTTTATTTATTTAGAAAAATGCTCCAGTAAAATAATTCCAATTCTGTTTTTGATGCATTATTAAATTCATTGATCTATGATTTCTAATTCTTCTCTCGTTAAAATTCTCTCCTCCATTTTTTTTAAAAAAGGGGCAAAAAACCCTATATCGAATTTTGCGTGCTGGAGTGGACTTTGACCGATTGCTCTTATATGGTAATATGATTTAAAAATCCACATATTATCCAAAGAGTGATGAAGGGAGTTTTAGATAAGTTTAGAGTTATAGGTGTACAGGTCTACATGGATGATATTATATTCATGCAAGAGATAGTAATATACAGGATAATTTATTGGAATAAGTAATTCGGCAAATTAAAGAACGCAGTTTAAAAGCAAACTAAAAGAAGATACAATACAAATTAGAAGAAGTTAAGGTACTTGTAGCAACGATTAACAAAGAAGACATTAAATTATACGAAATTAAAATGCAAGCTACATTAGAATACAGAAGATCTAAGCACATAAAAGAGCTTAAAAAAAATTTGGAGTTGGCAGACTTGGTTAGAGATTTTATTCACCATTATGGTTATCGGACAGCACGACTTACAAAAGCACTAAGAAGATGGTAAAATGGGAATGGTTGAAGATATGGAGAGAGTTTTTATGGATATCAAAGAGAGTTACGGATATAAAAAAATTAAAAATAGTATACGGTAATTAAATATTTAAGGGAGAACGGACGCACGTGATGTGGAAATTAAAGCCATATTATTTCAAGAAGACAAGGAAAGAAGATTGATACCGATACAATGGGCATCACAAATGTTAACACCAACAGAAAAAAGGTACACCTTTAGTGAAAAGGAGATGTTGGCAGTATTGTTTAGAATAATAAATTCGTGTCAGATTTGGTAAGAAAATTTCATTTAATGACAGATCATAGTCACTGGCCGAAATAACAAACAACACGTTTTTAACAATAACAGAATTAGAAGATGGATATTTTTTTAATTTCTCGACTGCCAATTGAATATTTAAAAAGGAAAAATGAAGACGGATGCAAATGCTCTCAGTAGACAAATAAAAACAACAAATGAAAGAAAAAATCGAAAGAGAGAAACTTATGCAAAAATAAATCAAGGGAGAGAACCCCCCAAGTTTAATGGAGAAGGGGAAACTATTGAAAGTTTTAAACAGGGAAAGTTACAAAAATAATACACAAAGAACCAAGAAAAATAGAAATTCGATGAGTCCATGAGGAACTAAATCATCGAGAAGCTTTGGGAACACATATAAGATTAAACAAAGATAGTACTGACAAGGTACGAAGGAGCAGATAACGACAACGCTAAAAATGTGCGAAATATGTAATATTAATAACAGAAAAACGACTGGAGGATGCATTTTCGTAACAGCATATAAGAAATAGAAAAAGTAGCGTTAGACGTAACTGATACTAGTGAAATAGGAAGATATGTGCTATTAGGGATCGATTACTTTACGAAACAAGTATAGGCGAAAAGATGGAAAAGGGAAGTGATGACATTACGATAATTTAAAAAAATATATAAAGGAAGATGAATGCCATGATGCATATATTGCAGATAATGGTAAGAAATTTGTCAGTGAGAAATTAATAGCTTGGTGTAAATAAAACGGAATTGTGTAACGGAAAAAAAGGTTTAGAAGATCAATGAAGCAATGGAATAATAGAATGATGTATAGAACAATAAGCGGAACAGTGATAAAACAAAAAGAAAAACTAGAACAAGCTTACAAACTTGTAATAACACACTTCACACAAGGAAAAGTTGTATCAATAATGGGATCATGGAAGGACCAGGGAGAAGAAGTCTTCATGAAAAACGATGAAAACGGAGTGTATGGAAGCAAGTTTAAACAAAGACATAGAGAAAAATCTAAATTGAATCATGTTGTAAGAATCGCAAGAAGAGAAAACTTTGGCAAGAATATGAAAAGTATAAAAGAATATTCACAGGTGTTGGTAAAATACTGGGAACCCGTATGAATGTTACCGATATTGTAAGGACTGATAGCAGAAGATACATTAAGAAAGGAAATTATGACTTAAAAGAATATAAAAATGAAAATCTAGAACCTTGTAACGTAACAACCCGCCTGGGGTGTGAGGGCTGACCAGCCCCTATTAAATAAATGTAAAACATTATATTCGAAATATCATTCAATATATTTCTACAATCTTTCCATAAAATTCGTCCAGTTTTTCTTTCAACGTTTATATCAATATTTTACCCAGAGAAGGGTACGGAGTAATAAAAGGAAAAATAAAATTAATAATAAAAACCATTTAAATGCTTTTCTCAGTAGTGGATTACACAATAAGTAATTATTAAATATTAATAGAAAAAAAAACTTTAAAATTTAAATACTATATTTTTTTGTGGTATTATTACACGTAAAATTATCTTTCAAATATTTTGTTCCTCAAAAATATAAAAAGAAATAATTTTTTAACCCCATGCATTTCAAGAGCAATCGAGAGAAAATAAATAAATCTTTTACAATTAAGGATTATACTACAGGGATCGATGTATCCAAGTGCCACAGCATCCTAGAGAACTACCTCAGGACAGGACACATTCCTGTGCACGACCTTACTTTTAATAATTTTAGCACCATAAAATCAAATTTAGTATCATCGCAATAAAATGAGTTAATAGAGATCTTGTTAAACTTTTCTTCTTTTCATAAAAACAAATTTGATTCTGTTTATAACTACAAATTTGTGGCTTTTTATACAGACAAATTTGTTTCTTTTCATACATACAAATTTGTTTCTTTTAGTACAAACTTATTTCATTTTTTTCATAGAGACAAATGTTTTTTTTACTGTGTAGGTATTTTTGATTGAAACCATCTGGCTCTTTCGACTTTATATTTGCTTTACGAATTCTGTGGTAATCATTGATTTTTGGATTACCATTTTGTAAAGAGTACTTATACGTAATTTCAGGCGTTTCTCAAAATACCTTATTTATATTTAATCAATTCGGTTCTTTCTGGATAAAAATTTTTGCCGTTTATTTTGCTGTCAAATCTATTTCGGTACATGACCGTTTGGAACCCGCTTTGAAAATTTGAAATGATCCCTGTAAAAAAATGACAAAATTAGTAGGAACAAATATTACTAAAAATAGATTGTTTTTGAATATAGAAATAAATTAAAGTTTTTTAAAAAATAATTTAATAATACATGACCAGCGTGGGCCTTATATGTCCTGTGTCTTATAGAAATGGGGCTATTCTCCATGGGGGGATACAATATGTATTACCAGTTCTATTGTGATCATTATCAGCAATAGCATATGATGCCGCATTGGACAAATCACTGGAATGGAGCACATGATTGTGAATAGCGTCATCAATTTCGTAAAATTACCCGATCCTGCGACACAATGCCGTACACATTGAAAGATTTTTTTTTCTTAAGAAAATATGCGATCTAGACATGAAACAAACACAGACAACACAATGAGTACCTTTTCTATTCCTCTATTCTTATCAAATATTTAAAAATCGACCTATAAATCATCATATTTATCATCTAAAATTACTTGCCAAGTCTTTTTTACCTTTTTTTTTTATTTTTTAAATATTCAAAGCTGGTTCATTTTTTCATAATGGGTTCCAAACTGTCATGTGCGACTATTTCTTCTGATATTTTTCAATTTTTTTTATAAACATCATTTCATTGGATTGCTAGCTAATTAGTGATACTTCTCTATTTCTCCAGAAGTTCATCAAAGTGCAAAAAGTTTTATTCATTGTTTATTTACCTTATATTTATTTTTATATTTATAATTTAGCAACAATTTTTTTAAATTTTGTTTACTCATTTTAATGTGTTTGTATAATAAACTTAGCGAATAGTAATGAAAAATAATTATATATTACTGACATACCCCAAGCGGAGGTACGTCCCAATAAGATTATTAGTTTTATGTATGTAAATATGATTTTTACTATATGGGTTTTATTATTATATTTTAGAACCATCCTCCTTTCTTTTTGGGGGCTATTTTATAATTTTTTAAATATTTGATTGTTTGTAAACAAACAAATGAAAGACATTTAGTTTAAGAAAGTATTATAAACTAAATGTCTTTGTGATGATGTTTCACATCCATCAATAAAGTCATCACAATTACAGTGAAAAATTTAATTGTTTTTTTAACGCTTTATTTTATTTTCGTCCTCTTCTCTTTTCTTAAGGTATGGTTAATATATTATTAAAACATATAGAAATAATTAAGCATTATAAATGCTCTCTTGGAGCGTAAGAAACTACGACAATAATATTAAGAAGTTCGTTTAAATCAAAAATTATAAACGTTATATGATGAGTGCTGCGTTAAATACTCTGTTGTGTGATCTTACAACTTTAAATTCGCTTTTTTGTAATTTATATATCTAGTTTTGATAAGTAAGTTAAAAGCTTTATTGAAATTATTATGATACTTTAGAAAACAAACTTGCATTTTTTAATTAGAGTCGATATATTCTATCCTGAACTCAACGGATTCAAAAAGATTAATTGTACAAAGTGAATTAAGTTTATTTACAATAGTTTTTGCCAATATTTAAGAGCCTGATCATTGTAAGTGCAAACGCAAACAAAAGATAAAGTTTTTAAAGAATATATGACGTTATATGTTGGTGTCCTTATAATAATTATTGTCGCGCGCCCAACGAGCGACCGCGCCCAGTGCGCGACCGGATTTTTTCCTAATTTACTAAACCTAACAGAATTTTTAACATTTGAAATTTGTAATTATACAAGCTATGAATTTCTGTATGTTAACTGTTTATGATTATTCAACTATCTTTTTTATGACCCCTAAAAAATATTCAACACGTTGGGATTCGAACTACGACCTTCAATGTGACGGATGACCATAACAACCACTGTGCCAAGCTGGTTGACTAAAATATTTTGCAAATACTTATAGTAAAGATTCATCATTTTAAAAAAATTTTTTTTTTACCCTCTATGAAAGAAGTAAAAGACCAAGTTGAGTATGATCGGCTTGTCCAAATACTCAAAGGGGACGAGGTTAGCCTAGAATGTGATAAACATTTAAAATATAGGCTAAAGAAGAAATCCCAAAGTTTTATTCTTGTGGATAACATTCTTTTCTTGAAGGATGTGGGGGGGGGGGCTGGCACAAAAGAGTATTTGTAAGTACTATGGTCCAAGCTATGAAAAAGAGGTCCAAGAACTTCATCGGCAGCATCATTATGTCGCGAACCGTCTCTATGATAAGTGTAAGGAACAATACTATAGTATACCTAGGTGTATTGTAGGGGAGGTTTGCAGTGAATGCAATATATGCATGACAGCACAACCTCTTAAAACAAAAGAAAAGTTCAAGCACATCGTCGCTAAAAGACCCTTTGAAAGATTTATTATTGATCTTGTTGATATGAGGACTTATAGTGATGAAAATGATGGTTTTAGTTGGATACTCACAGCAATAGATGTATTTTCTAAATATGCTTTTAATTCTGCTTTGAAAACTAAAACCGCCGCTGAAGTCGTATCACGGTTAGAATACAAATTTCAAACGTTAGGCTTTCCTGCTATACTTCAATACGACAACGGCAAAGAGTTTAAAAATGAAACATTAGTTGAATTTTGTAAACAAAATAAAATAATTCTTATTCATGGCAGACCTCGTCATCCCCAGAGTCAAGGACAAGTCGAGAGGTTTAATCAAACCCTTACTCGCTACCTGCAAAAACATCTGTGCGAAAAAGGTTTTAACAATAAGAACTGGCTAGCGGTCATTAATAAAGTTGTTTATGACTATAATACCGCTGTACATTCTGCTACAAAGAAGTCTCCCTATAAGTTATGGTACGGAAGCCTTGGATACAATACATGTCTAAGGGAGAATGACGATGATTGTACTGATATTGATGAAACAACTGTAAACACGATTCCAGGAAGTGATGCAGTGAGTAATGAAAAATATTTGGCTCGAATGGACAGAAAATGTGTTCATAATTCCATCAACGATTTTTCTATTGAAAATTTAGTGGTTGTAAAAAAAGATTTCGACACTAATACGAAAACAAAAAAACTAAAGGTGAGTTCTTTTTATAGTGAACCACGGGAAGTAATAGAAATTTTATCGAATAACCGATTAAGGTTAAAATACGAAGGTAAGGAGGAAATTATGTCAATGAATCTGGTTAAAAAATTAAATAAATGATCCTTTAGATAAATTTTACTATTTGTTTTACTATAAATTTTAGTTGTTTACGATCTTTTCCTATAATTTATATATTGAAAACTACAATTAATGTTTTATTCATGAAAATTGTATGTTTTTGAATTAAAAAAGTTATCTGTTTAACAAGATATCACTAAGCCCGTTTTTTTAACATAATTTATTTTATAATATATATATATATATATGATGTGCGTTATTTTAAAGAATAAAGTGTAAAAATGCAAATACCAACGTACTAGAAATATAATATTCAAATGACCTTCGTAGACTATTTATTAAACGGGCGTCTAAAATGTAATCTTTACACAGCCATGGGTACCTAATTAACTAAAATGAATTTTTGTGAACTCAAATTTAGGTATTTTTTCTAAAACTTTATATTTGAGCACAGCATCATATTTTTATTTTTTTAATTTATTTTTCCAAGATAATCAATACTTGAGTTAAGAGTTTTTAATGTAATAAAAAAATTTCTCTAGTTTATATATAAATGTTCCTTTTAATTTATTTTTATTGTTTATAAAAATTCTTATAAATTGAAGTTTAATTAAATTCTAAGAATCTTCTAAGCTGATCTATAAAAATAGAGCTAATTAAGCATTATGAAAAGAAATAATGGAATACAATGTACCCTTAAATTTGTAATTTTTTTTATGTATATGCATATAAATAAATAGCTTAATGAGTTATCCGTTAGAGATCTTTGTTATAATCTTAATGCGCTTAAAAAATTAAAAAAAGCTTAACCCAATTTGACAAAAATCAACCTTTAATTAAAAAATCTTTTATTTTGTTTATGTTCATGATGTAAGTGGGCGTTAGTAAAATGTTACTACAAAAATAAGATCATTTTGTATATAACCTTGTTAATAATACACTTTTAAACCTCAAATCTGAAGTTAGATTGAACATACAATATGTTTATGTAAAATTTCTTCACATATTCTTCCGGTCGCGCGCCGGGCGCGCGACAATTATTAAATAACCCCCTTATGCTTGTATATTCTTTCAACATTGCACCCGATACGAAACAAAAAATAGAAGGACTAACATTCAGAATTACTAAAGCCAAAGCAGACATGGAATATTTGGAGCTCCAATTTAAAGCTCATAACATTATTCATGACAAGGAAAAATATCAATCTTCCTTAGGATTCTTGATAGGGAGGCTCAAATTCTAATGATCAAAAACAAACAAAAATTTACAAATGTTACATGGAGGCAACTAAAGGGTCGATTAAAAAAATGACTGAGGAAATAACTCTTTTGAAACTATTGGAAGCTAGACAAAGGTTAGATGAACCAGTGAGTGAATGGTTAGATAGAATTATAACTGTTGCTTATGATTCTGGTATGGATGAAGAATTTGCTAAACAAATTATCTCAAGAACATTTTTAACTTTAGAAGGATTCTTAACTTTTAGAGACTACTTTTCTAACCAGTCAGTATACGAGGATTATCAGAACAAGATAGAATTATTAAGGAGAAAAGAATTTTTAATATTAATAGAGAAAACCATAAAATAAGAAAACATCAAACTCAGAACATTGAACAGGTAAGAACCCATAAACAACCTCCAAAAGAAGAACAAAAAAAGAATTCAAAAATATTTTCGATTAACAATCTACAAACACCACTAGGGGAAGTCAAGACTATGAAAGTATTTATTGCTGAAGATAAAATAAATGCAGTGGTAAACTCAGGTAGCAATTTAAACTTAATTAGTAGGACGCTTGTTGAAGAAAAAGAATTTCTAAACATAGAGACGAAGGAGATTACAGTAACGAACATTTTTGGACAAGAAAACACCCTAACTGAAGACGTAGAATTGACTGTGAAAATAAATATTATACAGATAATAACAACTTTTTATATTATGAACAATGTATCGATTTCCCTCTTGATCGGTAACCCAACTATAATAAATGTTCAAAAATTAAGACATGAGATAGGAGAACTTAAGAAAAAGTTCAATAAAGTTTTTAATGATGAACCATCAGAAGGATATAATAAAATAATGTGCACAATAGATACAAAAGAAAATGCAAAAGTTAATATTAAAAAAAGAATAATACCACAATGTGACATAGAGGGTACACAAAAAAACCATTACATTTTTCTTGGATTTAGGTTATATAGAAAGATCAACTTCGTCATAGTGCAATCCTATGCGCCCAGTAAAAAAACCAAATGGAGAGTATCGAAAAACCTGTAATATTGCAATGGTTAAACAAAATTGTAGTGGACAACAATTACTTGATCCCAAAGATAAACGACATCATTAATATGACACAGGGTAAAAAGATTTTTACGGTATTAGACTTATCAGATGGATTCTTTTAAATAAAAATTGATCCTAAAGATAAATATAAAACAGCATTTTATTTTAGAAACAATCTATATCAATATACCAGAATGCCTCAAGGCTTCAAAAATTCACCAGCAATCTTTTAAATGATAATTGACAACATCTTATGTGATATCATGGAAACTAAATGTATGGTATATATGGAAAAACTGAAAAAGAATTTGATCAGAACTTATTAGAAGCTTTACAAAGGCTCGCAGATAATAATTTTAAAGTAAATGCAGATAAAAAGCAATATAAATGCAAAACGGTATAGCTTTTAGGATCTATGATAAATGAGTCAACTCAAAGACCAATAGGAGAACATCAGAGAAAGATATTGGATTTCAAAACAGCAAAAACTAAAAAAGACTTACAAAAATTTCTTGGATTTGCCAACTACTATAGAAAATATATTGCACATCTAGCAACAATTTCGCAACCATTATATGATGCACTTAAAGGTCTTACAGACAATGATCAATTAAAATGGACTAAAGAATGCGAGGACTCCTTTTGCAACATAAAACATAAGATAAATTCCAACATAGCGATAAATGTAGCAGACTTCACAAAACCATTTGTCATAACAACGGATGCTTCAAATACTGGAATAGGAGCTTGCCTTCAACAAGAGAAGGATGGTGAACTTATAGTTATAGATTGGGCATCTAAAAAACTGTCGGAAGCAGAGAAAAAATACACAATAACAGAGAAAGAATTTCTAGCTATGGCTTGGGGAATACAACATTATGAACTATATCTAAAAGGCTATAAATTTAAAGTAATAACCGATCACACCGCTCTTACGTATGTTAAAACAAAACATATATTTGGAAATATGAAATTAGAACGAATGAAGGAGAAACCACAAAGTTATGATTATACAATACATTACAAAAGGCACGGAAATTATTGAGGCTGATGTGTTAAGTAGAATTTATGAAACGTCAGATCATATGAACGATTTAAAGCTGCCCAAAAATGTGCTCATCGATTCTAAAGATACGTGGTACTATAAAGTAAACGATACAGAAACAAAGCTCTTCCCGCCAGTCGAAGAAAGACCAGCGCTCCTCGAAGAAGCACACGAAAGACTTACAAACCACGGTGGAAGAGATGCAATGATTTATGCAATTAAACGAAAATATTATTGGCCTAAACTGAACGAATCAATTGCTCAATATCTAAAACGCTGTAAACCTTGTCAATGCAATCAACAAAAGACACAAGGAGGAGAAAAGTTAGTGGAAGCAGATTATAAACTGGTAAGGTTAACATCGATCTCTTATTCCTGGAGCAGGCTATGCCCTTACTTACATGTATCGATCTGCACACAAGAAAAGTTAGTATAAAATATCTAAAGAATAAAACTAACAAGGGAACATTTTAAAAAAATGAAAGAAATATTTGAGGAGTGGGGACTACCGAAACAAAGGTTAAATTGCGATGTTACCCCCCCCCCCACCCCTAAAAAAATAAAAAAAAGGGGAAAAAATAAAAAAAGGGAAAAAATAAAAAAAAGGGGAGAACTAAAATTTTAGAAAACTAATATATAAAAAAGAGGAATTATTTTTATTTCTTCTTGAAAAAAATATATTAAAGGTGCCAATGTGCAATAAGTGCATGACTCCCATGACCAAAATTAGAAATAATTTGGACAAATATCGTTGTTACTTACGACGAAATGGGAGAAAATGCTCAAACGAAGGTAACATTTACAAAGAAAGCATTTTTAAAAGTTCTAGATTAGATATCGAAGATCTTTTAATTTTGCTGTGTGAATGGGTTAAAGGTGTAAGCAATGTTTTGGCTACTATCGAATTGGATATAGATAGTAGTACCGTATCTCGCTGGTTTACGCGTTTTAATAACGCTGTATTCTTATCCTATTTCGACTACATAAAAAACAAAACCATAGGAGGTTTAAACTGCGTAGTTGAAATAGACGAGACATTGCTTGCTAAAAGTAAAAACCATAACGGTAGAATCCTTCAATACCAAGTTTGGGCCGTTGTGGAGTTGTAAGAGGAGACAGCAATTCTTTTTTTTCGAAATTGTTGAAAATCGATCAAGAAATACTCTTGTCGAATTAATAAAACGAAAAATCGCACCTGGATCTACAATTATTACTGATTGTTGGCGGGGTTATGAAGGGTTTTCGGAACTATGTCCGGAATATAACTATTTACATTTAACTGTAAATCATAGCCAAAATTTTGTAAATCCAACAACAGGCGCCCACACCCAAACAATTGAGGGAATGTGGTCTGTAATTAAAAGGGAATTGCGCAAAGAAGGAACAAGCCATGGTTCTATAATGAATTTAATTCGAAAACTTTATATAGCTCGTTTTAGGTTAATTTATAGAGAATCACTACTTGAAAGAATGTTGTGCTTTTTTGAAGTTCAGAATATATGGTTTTTAAATTACGATTTGGCCCCTGAATTTGATTTTAAATTAGTTGAATAAATTTTAGTTTTGTATTTTTTTTATTTTTTCCCCTTTTTTTTATTTTTTCCCCTTTTTTTTTATTTTTTTAGGGGTGGGGGGGGGGGGGGGTAACATCGCAATTTAACCGAAACAAATTATAATAGATAATAGTAGAGAATTCATATCGAAAGAGTTATCAACGTAGTGCGAGAAAAACTCGATTACAGTTCACAATACAATCCTCGGAAATCATCAATTTAACGGAAGAGTCGAAACACTAAATAGAAATGTATGGCAGATAATAAGGAAAAAGTTTTTGAAGATCCCAATTATAATTTAAAAAATAATTTACCAGATATAGTTACACGATTCAATAATACCTATCACAGAGGTATTAAATGTACACCAAATGAGATGGAATTCAGAATTCCCCCAGAAGTAAAAGAAACACAACGAGTGAAATACGAAAAGGAATTTAAATTATTAAAAAGAGAAAAATTTGACATTGGAGAAAATGTATTTACACAGGACATAAATACTAATACATCATCTGCCAAAGCAGATAGCAAATATGTATTTGAAAGAAAGATCGTAGAAATTTTAGAAGGTGATTCTTATTATGTTATGATAAATGGAAAGAAAACTAAGCGTAATCACGCTCAGCTTAAAAAATTTCAAAATTCTAAACCCTAAAAATGGAAGCAGCGATGGGACAAAAAATAACAAAAAAAGATCTGCAGTTCATAGCTGAACTTTTGAATTTAGATAAAGAACTTACACCAGAAAAAAAATCAAGTTATTTAATTAGAAATTGTGATATGGAATTAGGAAAGTTAATAATCGAAAAGAAAATCAAAAAGTGGGAGGATATCTCAGCACTTTACCCCACCAAATCCACTGCATCAGATGAAGTATTAAAAATTTGTCTCGAAAATAAAGTATACTCAGAAACAAGAGACGAATTTATAGACCGAATAGCAACCAAATTAGAGGACTTAGGATGCTCGGAAAATCTCATTATTAAACATCTGGCGACAAAATTATGGCCAGGTAACGATTTCAGGGCTTTGGAACTATCTGGAAATACTTCATTGGATGAACTTAAGGTACATTGTAATCTTATTAGTAACAATAACATGAGCAAGAAAGTGAATAGGAAAAGTAAAAGGAAAGAGGAATCCTTTAAAGAAAATAAAAATGAAAGAAGTTAACCGATAAGGTACTTCAGAGGGGATGTTGGTGTCCTTATAATAATTATTAAATAAACCCCTTATGCTTGTTAACTCCTTCAACATTATATATTCTTATATTTTTGAGCTCAATTATGATAAATAAATACATGGGGCGATACCAAATCGTGAGTTAACAAGTGTTGGCTGTGGTCAAGAGGCCAGAAGGTTATTAGAAGAGTTTAAAAGGATTGTTTATGGTTTAGTATTGTCTGATTATGATTTTGAGAAGAATGTAAAGAAGGAGATTTTTGATCTTAAAACTGATGAGTTGAAAGAATTTATAGTTAAGAATATTAAGATTGGAGATCATAGGAAAGTTATGGAAACCAAATTAGAGGAACTGGTTAAAGTACAGGAGGAAAGGGATATGAGATTACGGATGATTGAGGAGGTCACAAAGATGGAGGCAGAGGAGATTAGAAATATTAGTAGAGAGGAAAAAATATTTAAAAGAGAGGAACAATGAGATGTTATAAACGTTCAAGAATGAGACATAAGAGTCAGATGTGTTATTATAGATGTAGAAATGAAAGCCATAAAGACGAATGTGAGAAGATTAAAAAAGAAGGTAGCAGTAGCTGTAATGAAAGGACTTATAGGAACACACGGGATGTTAAAAGACAAAAAAAACAAGAATGGAAGACAAGAAATAAAAGATGTTATGATGAGGTAGAAAAAAACGGTCTAACATTAGAAGACATGAGAAAGAGGTTCAGGAACGTTGTAGACAACGAAGAAGAGAAAATAAGATATTGTAAAATCGAAAAATGCAGATTCAGAGCTGAAGAAGGTAAGAAAGTTGTTAGGAAAGGTCAACAGGTGCCACAAGCGCATAAAGAAGAGCTGAGAAAATATATTCAGAAGTTAGAGACAAGGAATGTCAAAAGAAGATCGAAGTCGGAATGGAGAAATCCGATTAAAGCTCTAGTTAAGCCAGATAGAAATATAAGACTGGTTAGCAATCTCATGGCATTAAATGATTTAGTGGAGAAAGACCCTTATGATTTAGTTAACATTGGGGATATCATAAGGAACACGCAAGGGTCGAGGTTTTTCAGTGTTATAGACCTTAAGGAGGCTTTTTATGAAATCGAAATAGAAGAGCAAGATAAGCATAAGACTCCATTTGTGTATGATAAGATAGTATATGAGTGGAATAGTATGGCCATGTGTTTAAAAACTCGCCTCATATCATGCAGAGAATTATGAATAAGATTTTTGAAAACCATTTGGGTTGTAAAATAGAAGTATACATGGATGATGTAGTGATTCATGCGAAGACTAGAAAAGAAAATGATAAATGTTTTGTAGAAGCGATGGAATTGTTAGAACGGAATAATATGCGATTAAATTCAAAGAAAATTCAGTATTGCCAAAAGGAAGTATAGTTATTAAGAGTTACACTAAACGGAGATGATATGATGCCGTCTGAAATCAAGAAAAACGAAGCACTGGAGTTTCCAACGCCGCAGAATGTGTCTGACATAAGAAGATTTTTAGGACTGAGTGGATGGTTTCGAGGATTTATTAAGAATTATGCGGAGAAGACATTATATATGACTGAAAGTTTGAAAGGTAAAAGTAAAGTATGGAAGTGGACTGATGACCTGAATAAAGAGTTCGAAAATTTGAAGGAAACGTTGAGAAGTATAAGTAAATTGAAAATTGTAAACTATGACAAGGGATTTTTATAAAGAACTGACGCGAGCAATATAGGAATGGGCGTAGTACTCATACAGAAGAATGATAAAGAAGAGTGGGTACCAGTACAATGGGCATCGAAGAAATTCATCCCGACGGAAACTAGATATGGTATAAGTGAAAAGGAAATGTATGCCATATATTAAGGAAAAAAGAAATTTGAGTATGAGTTAAGAGGACGAAAAATTAAAGTAGAAACGGATCACAAAGCATTGGCGAAAATAAGAAAAAAGCCGTGTTTTAATAATAATAGATTTAATCGATGGATTGAAAAGATCCAAGAGTTTGACTTTGAAATAGATTACAGGAAACCAGAACATATGATTGTGGCGGATGTTTTGAGTAGGATACGCGAAAAGGTTGATACGAGAAAAGAAATGGTAAAAAAAGAATTGAGCGCCAAACTGAAAGTAAATGGTTGAAGCACGTCGAGACATAAACGGTAAAGAATTCTGAGAATTTGATTCACGGAGGAAAGCATTGATTCCTAAAATAGAAGAAAGCATGAGCTTATGAGACGTTATCATAAAGAGCATGGACACAGAGGACTAGGAAGCATGTATTATGCCATAAAGTTTGATTATTATTGGCCAGGAATAAAAAAGATATAGTGAAAATGATAAAAAGGTGCGAGGAGTGTCAAATTTACAATAGGAAAAAGTCTGGAGGATGTGATTTTGTTGCTACAAGCAGGTATTTAGAAAAAGTAGCGTTAGATTTGATTGATTCTAGAGATAAGGGCAAATTGTATTAGTTGCGATAGATTACCACACGAGGATAGTGTGGGGATGTGTATTATCCGATAAGAAGAGATCCTCTGTGGCCCAGTTTATTGAATACTTATGTAGAAATGGCAGGAGGCCGGAGGAAATAATAACGGATAATGGGATGAAATTTGATAATGTTGACTTTAAGGATTTGTATAGAAAATTGGATATTACCCGTAATAAGGTGAGTGTCGAGTCTCATAGAAGCAATGGTAGAGTTGAAAGAGTTATAGGAACGCTGAGAGAGCTAATATTGAAATTGAGTTAGATGCGGCGAGTTTAGAAGATATAGTGATGAAAAGTTTTAAGATTTATAATAATAGTTACCATGAGGTATAAGAAATACTCCCAATGAGGCGGCAAAAGACAATACGGGGAAAGTGATGATATTAAATTGACTAGAAGAACGCTACATAAAAGATTTGTTAGGAGATACAGAGAGCGGTTTATTAAAGGACAACGAGTAAGGATAGATAAGAAAAAAAACATTAAAGAATGTAGTAAATATGAAAAGGGAAGGTTTTTAGACGAAGGAATTATATTGGTGGTATGCCTCGGGGACTCGTATGTTGTGAAGCTATCTAATGGACGACATGTCAAAAAGAGACATTATGCCTTGAAAAATCTGCTTTGGGTTAATGGTGATGTAGGAGACTAACCATCTTGGAGGGGTGGATGTTATATATTCTTATATTTTTGATCCCGAATTATGATAAATAAATACATAAACTATTAATTTTACAAAGTTTTTAATGAAAATCTAATATTTGCGGGACTAATGCTGTAAAATAAAGTTTGTACGAAGCAAGAAAGAAGACTTAGGTTAGACACAAAAAAGATTTAAACTACTGCCTCCTTAACATGATTAATGTTTAAATTCAAATTGTAAAGGTGTTTATATTCTTTGGCTTTTGGTTTTATTATTACTTTTGTTCCCGTCTAAATTTTATAAAGACGTTCTTTAAAACTAATGTTATTGTGGCGAGCGAGCGTTGATTTCTCTTCAGAACGTACAAAAATAATAAATAGAAAGAACATGAATACATTAAAATTGATTGTTTTGTATTAAAGGGTAACAAGATTAGATATAGTGAAAATCTCTGTATCTTCTATAGTTTTACGTTTCACTCTGTTGTTTATGAGAATTTCTGCAATAGTAACTTCTTTAGAAAAAAACAAAGATAATTTTAGTTTTTTGGTTTTGATATTATTATCAAGTATATAGTTAAAATGACCTCGTCACCTATTTCAAGTGTATATTGAGATATGGACATAAGAAATACGATCCATATATGCAAGGTAGATTAAAGTTTCTAACACAGTTTGAATTGTTCTCTAAGAACATTTTCGACACATCTCTTTTATTTTGCTGTCTCAAGTCAAAATTCTATTTTTTTCAGACTATAATTCAATGACTCGTTCTAATCGTGCGTAAAAACGAAATTAAATTCTGGTATTTTTTTCAAAAAAAATAAATGAACTTGTTTTGTCGCACTATTGTTTTCTAAATTTAATTTGATTAGAACTTTATAGAATGTTTAAGCCATTCATTTTCATTTTCGGTTCTAGATTTGTCAAGCTCAAGCAAACCTTTTATAAAAACTTGTTCTTAAATAGTACTAATTAATGTTGGTTAAATCTTTCTATTTACCAATTTGATGGTGAGTGATTGGGCACACTATGTTTTTGATCAATAAAAAAGTCTGCAAAAGGTTTATTTATATGTGAATTACAGAATTTTCATTCATTATTGCTTTAAAGAATCTTGGAGAGACCAGTTATATTGTAAGATAAATAGTAGGTTTTCTATAACCTCTCCTCCTGTTTTACTTTTTTGGAAAGGCCCAGCCAAACTTAGAATACACATTAATATTGTTAAAATTCAACAATTCTCATTGTCAAACTTTTTATAGTGCGTAATAGCGATTAAATCGATCATATTAGCTTCATCGGTTTAGAGGCCGTTATATAGACTTGGCTATTACTGTTTACAGACGCGATTGTATAATATCATGCATTCGGAAAGGACTTTTATAATATTGTCCCTAGGGATTTACTGAGAAACCCTTATTGCATGATGACTTAAATCTGTTAACGCCCTTGTGACGAGGCTGATGGAAGCTCAACATTTGACTTCGATGGCTTCAAGATGTTTACTATAAAAACCGGTAGGTGGTTTTCATATGTCTCATACCTTAAATATATTGTCTCATCTACAAGAAAGAAATTGGCAACCTTTTGTTTTTACTGTTTTTTGTTACTTTTCTAAAACAACTTTATTATTTTTGCCTTGTAAGATTAATGTTAAATTTTCGTGTTTAACAGCTTTTCTGAGAGAAAGAATAATTTTAGATGGGAAAATTTATTTTGGCCAAAATGTTATTATGCCAGTATATTCTTTTTGAAAAAGTTTACATTTTTTAAAATGCCATGGTTCAGTTGTATACTATTGAGTTTTCTGTGCACAGGCCGTAGATTTGAATCCAGTTTGGAGTGTTTTTTAATTTAAATGAGATATGATTCAGACAGGGCCTTACGTAAGGAAAACTCAAGGGGCAATGCTTGAACAAGGCAGGAATCCTAAGGAATAAACGCTCGCTCGCCACATTAACTAGCTATAAATGTAAGTTTTTATGCAAAAGTGCTTTATGTAGTTAAGTTTTTAGTCTTTCTTCTTATCTTTTTTCTTTATTTCCAGAGATCAAAACTGATTGAGCAGAAAATATATAATAAATTTAAATTCAAGATAAAAAACGTGAAAATAAGCATTATGAGATAAAAATAGATGTAATAAATAGATAAAAAAATCTAAGTATGAGTTTAAAGCCATTAAAATTTGGCGGAATATGAAGCAACGGAAAGAATTAGAAGAATATCCGAACCACTAGAAATAATATCTAGAGTCAATAGGATAATCAAGATAAAGCGAGTATTTTTTTAATTAATCAAGCTATACAATACTTTTTTGATAATTTAGGGAAATATAAGGCCGATGTATGGATTATAGTAAATAGTCTTACAAAAAAAATTCTAGATATTTTGGAATTGATATAGAGAATAATTAAATTATAACAAGTGATTTAAGCTAAATTTGTAAATTCAAAAAAATGTGACAATATAATAAACTCCGTTTTTATGTGGGCTAATATGGTGAAGTGTATACTAAAGATTCTTATAATGTTCTTAAAAACGAGGAACATAAACTAACAGACAAGATGAATTTAGTAAAATGGTAGTTAAGTATATTAATAAGAGAGTGTATCGCATAGGGAGAGGTATTGTTATTTTATGTTTAACCCTTATTAATTTAATAGCAATATTTAATTAGATGTTACAGCGAAACAACCTTAATTAACGTCGCTATGATTTAATAAAATTATAAATAAAGTAAAATGTTACAGTTTAATATTAGTGCGAGCATACTTTAACATCTATATAAAATTTAAATCATAATATAGGTATTGACGATTTTTCTAAAAAAAATTAGCTTTTGGTTCATACAAAAAATACGTTCTAATATTATACTTAGCATATATAAAAAAATTGAAATTTCAATAAGAAAATAAGTTCTATGGCAGCCCTAATCATAAACAACGCTCAGATAGTCAAAAGGTTTTTTATAAGGGTCTAATATTTTAATTGTTTGTTAATCTGAATTTTTTTAATGTATGCTTGAAGTTGCTTACAGCAAATTTTTGTTTCGTAAACTGCGTTTAAGTTTTTTTATAATAGTGCTAATTCCCAGTTTCGAAATATCATGAAATTATCTTTGTAGATTTCTAACTTTGTCTGTTTTGTAGACATCTATTAGAGCAACTCATAAAGTCATTTACAAATGGCAAACATACAATTAAAAACCATAGTTAAATGTTTTTTGCTTAATAAACAAATAGTCTTTAATGACAAATCAAAACAATTACGCCTCAGAAATCTAGACTAACGCAATACCATGTTCCTTCAAGAAAAGCACCCTCATACATATACTATAAAATATCCTAATTAATGCACACATGACACAAGCTTCTTTTTATATTAAATTTAGCAAAATACTATATTTTTTAGGTTCTTGTTATTTTAAAAAGATTATTAGATAAGTTTTTGGTACATTAGATATCAATTAAACATTTAAATCAGAACACAACTTATACCTATGAGGTATACATAGTTCTACACATGAAAAATTTTTAGTTCGTGTATGATATTGATCTTTGAAATACTTATATAGCATAATGTTAGTTTTGATTTTGTCATGTTTGTTTATTTTATTTACTGTGGTGCCAGAAACATTATCGGTGAGTAAAAACTCTACTGTTTTTTACACAATTTTGTAAAAAACGTATCTGTATTGACTTCTAATTTCCATTTCTTTCATTTGGTTTTTTTTGTTCCCTTCTTTCTAAGAAAAATGTTTGTAAAAATTAATTTAATATACAATTCAATTTTTAATAAAAATGAGAGAATTGACATGTCGTAAGTTTGCAGCCCTTAAAATTTACACAATTATAAATGTTAGCAATCTTCATTAGTTTTATGCACTGTAAAGCAGTGACTGACCTATCATGTCTTGCTTTACATAAATAATTTTTTACCCCTAAAAAAAATTATTCATCCAATTTAATATTATATCATTTTTTAAGTATATTATGCCAAACATAAATATTCAACCAAACAATAATAAGGAAATCAAAAAAATAATTATTCTTAATATACTTTCCAGTCGATTGAATATTTTGTTTATTAAAGGTGTTTGTTTATGCGCAAATTGGTCCAAAGCACTATTTAAAAATTGTTACTCGTTTACATTTTTTTGCTAAAAAATGCCTAAATGGCTGTCATGTCTACATGATTCATATAAACATTTACTTATTGACATAAATTTTGTATTGAAGAAGAAGACTTTTGTATAAAAAAGGATTTGTTTATTTTTATTACTCATATTTTTCTATTATTTGTAATTGTGTCTCTAATATTAATATATTTGTTTTTTGCCTATTTTTTTAATAGTATGGTGGTGAATATGACCATATTGAAACAATTAGATATTTTTTTCTGGTGTGTTTACTCTCATGTGTTATTGTAAATATCTTTTTAAGTTATTTTATTTGTAAAACACAGTTTCAAAATAAGTATTAGAATCGTTTTTAGAATTTTTTAAACCTTTTAAAAATTGAAAAAAACTTTATAACCATCGAAAAATGAAAACGCAAAGATGTATAAGCAAAAATGAACTTTTAATGATTATTTGAAAACATTCGTATAGTATTTTATTTGCGATTTAAATTTAATTTGACTATTGATATGTTGCTTAGAAGTACTTTCTAAATTTCATGTTTTTTTAAGGTAAATCTTGTGTTCGGATTTTGTTAATGATAATGCGTGTATGCAGTAAGTGAAAAGGGGATGCTTTAAAAAACTTCTTATGTTTTGAACTATATATATATTATAAATTATATTTTTTGTGTTTTTTAATTTAAATCGATGTTCTTTTTTATATATTTACCAACAAATATTACTTTCATCAATTATATTTTCATTAGTATAGGAATAAATTCAAAAGTATAATTGATGAAAGTAATATATGTTATTCAATATATAGAAAAGATAACCGATTTAAATTAAAGAACACAAAAAATATAATTTATTGTATATTTACAGAAAAAAAGATTATAGATATAGATATATACAGAAAAAAAGATATTAGATACTGTCCTGTATAGACGGGACTTTGCTATATTTATAATAGCTTTCTAAATAATTTTTAATATTATATAATTTATTGATGGTTTCTCTATTTCTCTTATACTCCATGCCCTTCACAGACAGACTTTCTTTTATATTTTATTTTTAATTTATTATTTCTTGTCAACATTAAACACAAACATTTTCGTACTTACGAATGTAGACACGACCATCCAACTTTCGTAAGTTTGTTTGTTTGTGTGACTCATCTTGACAGGTCATTTGAAATGCTTGACGTGTCTTTAGACATCAGTGACAGCTGATGGTTTTAGCAGCTGTCCATGTGATGTAGTAATATACATCACAGATACATTCGGAATATTTTAGATATATTATACAAACAAGAATATAGATTCTGTGGATATATGAAATAAGATTAAAGATATTAAGGAATGGATAATGAATATTATCAAACAAATACAAAGATACGATAGATATAGATAGATGGTCAATGTAAATTAATAGATATAAACCAGGCAAATATTGATTATGAATATAAGGGGGTTTTATGGTATCATTCTTCTTACTTTACACATACACGCATTATCATTAACAAAATCCGAACACAAGATTGACATTACAAAAACATGATATTTAGAAAGTACTTTTAAGCAACATATCAATAATCAAATAAAATTAAAATCATAAATAAAATACAATACAATTATTTTCAAACAAAAATTTATAGTTCATTGTTTGATCAATACATTTTTGCATTTTTCAATGGTTAAATATGTTTATTCAATTTTTGTTACGGTTTAAAAAAATTCAAAAACATTTTTATACTATTTTAGAACTGTGTTTTCACAAAGGTAATATTTTAAAAAAATATTTACAATAATACATGATAATAAATACAAACAAAAGAATATCTGTTGGTTATATTGTGGTCAATATATATTTCTACACTATTAAAAAAACCATGTAAAAAGTAAGTAAAAGATTACTTATACACTATGAAAATTGTATATTGACTTAGAAAATAGAAGTTTTAAGATATTAATGACAAATAATAATCATTTCACTCGCATAAAATCATTTTTTCCATGTATTACTTATAATGATAATGCTTGCTAAAATCATTTTTTCCTGACAGCTGACATTATTACGTTTTTTTTCTATATTTAACCCTTAGATCAAGATTAGTCACTAATAATTCTGTGCTATATAGCAAGCTCTTAAGCTTTTTATTTTTTTCTTTTATTAAGATGAGTGATTATTATTTTTTAGCTTTATAAAAACAATTACTGTATCTGATTCCACTATAAATTTTAATAAACATATATTCCTTTGTAATATTTCTACATATATAATCTAACTGACGTTATCGCTGGGTACTTCGCTCATTTTTAATAGTTTTTAAATAATTTTTTATTGAAGACGACGGCTCCTCTGACCTGTATTGGTCTTTGTTTAGTTTTGACCCGTCATAGCTTTGCTTAGCATTTCTCCTCTCGAAGCT